>NC_142544.1:2086071-2422500 GCF_056151865.1 Erythranthe guttata | reverse complement strand
ACAATCCTGTCAACCGAGAAGCTTCAACAAAAGCATTCCTCAAAGGCTGCATATAGAATTGAATGAAGAAATCAAATACAAATAAAGCAATAATTCATTGTTATACTACAAAAGGGACTATAATGAATATACCATTGCATGTAGGTGATACCAATGCAATTATTTTTCAAGAATTCTCTCCATATCTCCGAAACAGAAAAAATGTATGTGGAAAAGTTGAAGAAAGTTAATGTGTTGAATGGTAATTTATAAAAGAGTTAGGGAATGTAATAAAGGTAACACATAAAGTAATTAATGTAAATTGATATAATTACCTATTTTATCTAAATTAATTTAAAAATATTAATAATATGTGAAAATAAGGAAAATATAATAAAGCTCATAGGTTTTTTTCAAATCAATAACCAATCAAATCAATTGTGAAATTATTAAAATTGCATTCAAGTCCTAAGTTTTTTTAATCTATATATTTATTGTTTATAAAAAAAGAAATTCATTAACCAATAAAAATACACTATTTTGAAATGTAGGAGAGATAAAATTTGAAAACCAACAATGTGGAATTATTTCATTAATAATATGGGTGATTCTTGTAAGTGGGTTTTTTTTTGCAATTAATATAATATTGTGCATAAAATTTACTCAATTGTGAAATTATAAAATTTGCAATTAAGTCCTACGTTTTTTAAATCAAAATATTGTTTATAAAAAAAAGAAACTCATGAACCAATAAAAATACACTATTTTGACATGTAGGAGAGATAAAATTTGAAAATCAATAATGTGAAATTAATTAATCAATAATATATATGATTATGATAATTGAGTTTTTTTTTTTGCAATTAATATAATATTGTGTATAAAATTTAATTAAACCAAAAAAAAATATATCCATTTATATATTTACGTATTTATTATGAAAAATGGATTAAAAAAGGAAACTCAATAACCAATAAAAAGACACTATTTTGACATGTAGGAGAGATAAAATTTGAAAATTAATTATGTGAAATTAATTACATAATAATATGGTGATTATGGTAAGTGGGGTTATTTTGAAATTAATACAAAAATGTGGATTCAATCTCCTCAAGTGGATAAATTTTATTGTGTATCTTAGTTTTATATATAATATAGATATAGTATTTATTTAAATAGGGGTCAGTGTAATATTGGGTAAATTATGATTCATAAATAAAATTGATGTAAATATTTTGAGGGGTTTTTTCAATAATAGATAAATGGATAGTTTTTTTTGTGGAATTGCTTTCGGTCAGTATATATATATATATATATATATATATATATATATATATATATATATATATATATATATATATATATATATATATATATATATATATATTAAGGATATATATATAGGGATCTGCCCTTTTTTTTTGGGGTTTATTAGGGAAAACCCCCTTGTTCATATTTTCTAATGAGGTAGATCCAATTTTTTTTCCCCTTTTTGAGATACACCCAATTTTGCCAACTTGACAAAATATATTATATAATTTCCCTTTAATACCCCTGTTTTATTATTAAACGGCATTTATTTCCTTTAATACGTGATTTGAGATTTGCTGATACGTTGCCTAAACACGGAATAAATTTACGTGAGATCATTGGCCGTTATATCAAATCGTGTACAATATTTTTTGAAGATTCTCTTCATCGTTCCAGCGGGTTTTATCGTCATTGAAGATTTCTGCACCGTCGTGGAAATAGGATCGATTTTTGAGCGTTTGTTGTTGGACGTTGTTAAGCGGGTATGAATGCGTTATTCGTTTTTATTTTTTGCTCAATATCCATGATTGTCGTGTACGGTGGTTAGAAATTTTTAAGAGTTGTGTTGATACTTGATTCTATTAAGTAGAACGTTTTTTAACAAAATTATTCCGTCATATATATCGTTTTTCTTGGCCGATGATGTTTGTTTGGAAGAGGATTGACAGAGTTAGAAGAGGATGGTTCACGCAGATCGGACCAGAGTTGTTTTATATGAGCTTCGTAGTTGGTTTATGCAATAATCGGAATAATTGTCCGCTTTGGTCGAGTTCATGTTTTTATCCCGATCGATAGTTGGTTTATTTGTTTATAACAGTCGATTTAAGTGTGCTGGGTAGTACATTAAAATATAGTTCGTAGTCTTTTTTAATTTAGCGTATGAATTTTGCATTTTAAGTTTATTTTTGATGATATTAATGTATTATCATTCAAATGTATTTGCAGTCTATTTAATTATTTTTTAGTATTCTGCATTTTTAATTTTGTTTCATGATTTTAGGTTTTTTCGATGGCGAATTTCGTACGGATTTTGTTGAGGTTTGGTGGGTTGATTGCTATAAAGAGGTGTTTACGATGTAATGGCTCGGTAACTTCGGTTAAGTGTTAAACCGTTGTAATACAGTAGTATACTATTATGAATACCGTATGATACTACCATTATCATTTTATTATACTATTATGAGATTATTAATGTACTAGAGCTTTTTAACTCGACATATTGGTTTGATTGTGTTATGATGTGTTTTATGTATTTTATCAAAACCCTTGATTGAAATTATGAGATTATTAATGTACTATTTTATTGGTTATGTGGAATACTTTACGTTGGTGTTGTTCTCAATGTTCTTGTCATTTCAGTGGTATATTGTTTGTAACACAATTTCATATCAATATTATAACCGTAATATACTATCATAGCAGATTAATGTACTATATTGAAATTATTAATATACTATGTGGTTGAATAATACGGGATCCATAGTCTATTAACGAGATCCATAGTCGAATTAGATCAATAAGATAGTCTATTACATGATATAAGGAAAATTACCCTAATTGATTAGTATAACAAACATATTATTCAGTTTCCATATATATTATTATTTTTTCATATATATTATTATTTACCCTAATCGTTTTCATATAATAAGGAAAATTACCCTAATTGATTAGTATTTCAAACAAACATATTATTCAGTTTCCATATATATTATTATTTTTTCGAATAGTCAATTAATTAAACCCATAGTCGAATTAGATACATGGGATAGTCTATTAAAAGATATGAGACAGTCTATTAATTTTAAAAAGGTAAAGTAACGGGATTTGTGGGATTTGATTGAGGGTAATTATGTAATTACGAAAAGTTAGGGCTTTCATCAAAATGGCAAATTTAAATTTGGGTCTACCCCTATTATTTGAATGTTTAAGGGGGTTATATCTAATAGACCCTTTTTTTTGGGCCCTTTTCTTTTTCATTTTCTTTTGGCCCATGTAAGGTCGAAACGCTGCCGTTTCGTTATATAATTAAATCCGGGTCTCTGGACCTAGATGTAATTCGCCCGCGGTATCTTAAGGCCCTATATATGAAATTATTGAATATTCCAATAAGTATTGCTAACCATATTTTGTAAGAATCAAATAATATCCTCTACAAAGTCTTCAAAGATACATATCTAATTAAAAACTCTTAAAAAATCAATGAGGAAATCATAACATCAATGCTAGTTGTTAATTAACAACTTGGAGCAAAGTTGTTAATTATAATTTATGTGTCAATCGAATAATTAGTGCATAATTTCCAGGGATAATTAGTGAAACCCCCCTCACTCATTTAGTATAATAAAGGTGGATCTATTGTCTTTTATATTATTAGTGGAAACCCCCTTAATTATTTAATTAAATAGATATTTATGAAATTATTATCCAATATACCTAATTTGCCCTTAAATCCCTTATTACTTTAGATATATGATCCCTAAATTCTGAAATTACATTTCACGTCTATTCCTCTTCTTCCTCCCTCTTCTCTCCACAGGCTGCCGTCATTTCCCCTCTACCTCAGTCCCGCCGCCGCCATCTCCTCCCTTCAACTTCCGCCGGCCGCCGCTCTCCACTATTGTCTCCGCTTGCAGCCGCAAAGTCATTGAGAGGCTAGGGTTTCGGAAATAATTTAATTTTAATTCGGTAAGAAAACTTTATTCTTCTTCCATGGTAGAAATTAGGGGCTCAAAATATTCCAATTTTCATTTTCTGTAATTTCGTTGTTGAATGAATCATTCAGGAAATAAAAAGTTTGGTTTTTTATCTCCCACATACGGCGTAAGAGAGTCCCATAGTGCTGTTGTTTCCCGTGGCGGTCGGATCTGGGTTCTTGGCCTCTAAAGAATGAATTGAGAGAAAGTTATATTGTATTCTTGGCACTTTAATTATTATTATGGGTTAAAATGACAAGTTATATTGATTTTTTTTTAGATTTATTATATTTTAGAGTGATTAGTTATAAGAGATTTGAATTGTTGTAATTAGGGAGAATGAGATAACGTTACAGTTAATTTTCGACAATTTTTAGTTGATTTCGATTTTTTATCTGATTTTTGTAGTTGATTTTCTTTTTTGTAAACCTGCTATTAAAAACAACTATTTTGTGGTTGTTGATTCGGGAAATAAACGAACAAAACAACTAAACAAGTAGTCGTTTTGAGTAATTTGTAGTTGATTATGGAAATAGATGATTTTGAAAATAGTTGATTTTGACAATTTTTTAGTTGATTCTCGATTTTTTATCGTTGATTTTTGTTAATTTTGTAGTTGATTTATGTTTTAGTGAACCTACTATTAAAAATAACTATTTTGTGGTTGCTGATAAGGAAAATAAACGAACAAAAAAAAAATAGTTGGTTTAAGTAATTTATAGTTGATTATGGAAATAGTTGATTTCGGAAATAGTTGATTTTGAAAATTTCGGAAATTTTATAATCGATTTGAAAACCTAAAATTGAAAAAATAATTAAAAATGAAAAAACAAATTAAAAGAATTATTTAAATAAATAAATAAACAAATATTATAATTAAAAGAAAAAAAATGAAATAGGCATTAAAGTAGTGGAGGATAGTACAGAAGGGTAAATTTGGGAATACAAAAAAGTTGGACCTATCACTAATAAAGAAAAAGGGACTGGATCCACATTTATTAAAAAAATACCAGAGGGGGTTCTCACTAATAGCCCCTGGTTTCAAATCCTCCTGATCCGAATTTCGCGCAACACAAAATGGCTAACCATAATTAAAAAAAATTTGTTAAAAGATTCAAATTTAAAATAATACTCATGTTGGTACAATTTATATTTCAGATTAAACATTCTTTATATGTATGTTTGTTGGGGTTGTCTAGGGTTCGAGAGGGGTTGTACTACTCGGACCCAAACGATTTAATCTGATGCGTAGAAAATATTTAGTATAAATTTATAGTCGTTGATTTAAAGTACGAACTAGTACGATCCAATACGAACCTATGAATTTATAAATTAAAGTACGAACCTAGTAAAAATAGATCGTACACAGGTCGTACTCCATCGTACTTCATGTAAAATTACTTTATTAACCTTACATAATTAAACCAGAGAATTAAAAGTAGGGTTAACTGCACTTTGCCCCTAACTTTGGTCGTTTTTGCTCTTTGCCCCCCAAATAAAAAAAAATTCCACGATCATACATCGACTTACTAATTTGTCGTACCGATAACTAAAAAGTCTATTTTTGACAAAAAAAAGAAAAACCAATTCAACTCCAATTTCGTTTAAACCCCAATTTCACCAATTAACCAATTTTTGACCATAATTTCAATTTTGACCAGCCACCATCTGAGACCGCCGGAGACCCACGGTCTCCGTCGTTGACTCTTATTTTTTTTTGAAAACTTTTTTTTTGTCTAAATTTTTTTTCCGGTAGGTCAACCGCAGGGTCTCCAGCTTTGATTTTTTTTTTTTGAATTTTGTTTTTTCTTAAAAAAATATTTTAATTAATATTATTGTATTTTGCTAAATCAATGTCTCCAGCAGTTATTTAACTGTCGTACAGAGTAATTTAACTGTTAATTAACCTTTTTTTTCTTAAAAAATTATATTGATTAATATTACTGTCTTGGCTGCTAAATTACTGTCTTCAGCAGTTATTTAACTGTTAATTAACTTTTTTTTTCTTAAAAAAAATATTTTAATTAATATTACCGTCTTGGCTGCTAAATTACTATCTCCAGCAGTAATTTAACTGTCGGATACAGTAATTTAACTGTTAATTGACTTTTTTTTTTTTTTTTCTTAAAAAAAATATTTTAATTAATATTACTGTATTGGTCAAAATTAATGTCTCCAACAGTAATTTAATTGTATGAGACAGTAATATTACTGTATTAATTAATTTTATCGTTTTCGACTGTAATATTACTGTCTCCGACCGTAATATTATTGTCTCATGCATTAATATCACTGTTTGGGACAATAATATTAGTAATATTACTGTTCGGGAAAATAATATTCATAATATTACTGTCCGAAACAGTAATATTATTGTCCGAAATAGTAATATTACTGTATGAGACAGTAATTTAGCAGCCAAGACAGTAATATTAATTAAAATATTTTTGTAAGAAAAAAAATTTCAAAAAAAAAATCAAAAAAAAAAAAGTCAACGCCGGAGAGCAGCGGTCAACTGCGGTTGACCGGCCGGAAAAAAAAAATTCATAAAAAAAAAAGTTTTCAAAAGAAAAAAGTCAACGCCGGAATCTGGCCGGAAAAAAAAATTTGAGAAAAAAAATTATTTTCTAAAAAAAAATTATTTTTTCAAAAAATTATAAAAATGGGGGTTAATGTGATATATTTTTTTAAATTCGGGGTCAATGTGTAATATTAAGAAAGTTAGAGTATAATGGATGGAATTGATAAAAAATATAATATGGAGGGTATTTTAGAGTAAAGACATGGGGATGAGTTTATTTGAAAGATTGTTGTTTTTGTGGACCAATGTGCATTTAAGTCCATTGTCATGTCTTTTTTTGCCATTTGCCCTAATTATTAATCATTACTAATTGTTACTTAAGTTTTAGTTATAGGGGTTTTTATGTAATTTCACTTATAAGGTAGGTATCGTACTTTTTTCATGGGGTTCGTACAAATCATACATGTCACATTTTTATTGGTTGGTTTTCAATCGTTTGGGTCCGAGTAGTACACCCTAGACAACCCCATGTTTGTTTGTGTCGCACGTTGATTAATTAATTAATTTTAGGGTAAATTACAACCACCCCTGAGATATGGTTAAATTACAAAAAAAACTCCTCTTGTTTGGGTAATTACAACCACCTCCTCAGTTATAAATCTTTTTACATGTCCACCATTGCGGATTCAAATTTAGTGGAATCTTCTATATTATATGGAATATTCTCAATTTTGTACCCATTTTATGCCATTTGAGCTCCACATTTTGAAGCAATATGATCATAAGATGTGTGTTTTTTGGCTTGTATATATACCAGATTTTAGTTCATCAATAACTGTATTACAAAACGAGTACAAACTAGAGACCATTCCATATAATCTAGATCATTATATTGAATTTCACGCCATAAGGGTGGATGTGTACGAAGATTCATAGTTGAAGGAATAGATGTAATTATCCAAACATAATGTTTTTTTTTTTTTTTTTTTTTTTTTTTTTTTTTTTTTTATAAATTTGACCATACCTCAGTGTTGGTTGTAATTTACCCTTATTTTAATTAATGACAAAGTGTGGCATCTGTTTTGATTTAAAAAAAGAAAGAAAAAAAAAATATATTGTCCTATAAATAGATAGAACATCATCAATGAATACTTGTTCACATCGATTAACAAGTAATAATTTGTTGCTAAATATATAATACCGGAAGATGAAGAAGGGTAGTTTCGGTGGGTGGTTAGTACTTGCGGTGGCGATAGTGGTTGTGGTGGTGGCGGCGGCGGAGACTAAGTGCAACCCTGCAGAGGTTATTAGAGCATGCTCGGATTTGGTCCGGTCAAGGGAGGTGCGTTGCAGACAGGTGATGTATCTGGTTCAGGGTCCATGCTACTGCAACTTATTCACTTCAATAGAAGGTGGAAGAACAATCGATTTTCTTTACCAAGAAAACGGATTCACCATTTGTGGGGCCCAACCTCAGCTCAACTGTACTATTTTTTTGACTTGTATTCATTAAATTTAGACATCACTGTGTGTGTGTGTGTTTGTGTTTTTTTTTGAATTGGTTTGGAGAAATATTTTCTGCTCATTTTATAGAAGATTTATTTTCTTACCCCCCATTTTAGTTATTAACTTCAATTGTTTTTTGGCTGTTGAAAATTTAACAGATTTTCCCCGAGTTAATAGCACATACGTAGCCCGTGTTATTTCTAATTGGGGGAAAATTCCTTGTATCAAAAAATAAAAAATTAGCAGACCACCTTATGTTTTGGTTTACAAAGCACACCCACCTTTATTTCAATTTTTGTTGTTGACTTATATAAAATGACTAAATTATCCCTGTTGAATTTTGAATATTATTTTAATTTTGAATAAACAAAATGTAATCCATAAAATTAAATATTATAAAATGAAAGAAATTGGGACCGTTCGGGAGAATCACCTCGTCATAATCAAACAACTTCAGCAACAACAAATCAGAAAAAAATGAAAGGGGAATGAGTTTTACAAGTCCTGTTTCTTTTCTCTGTCGTGATTCAAGCAAGGGGTCGGCGGCCCTTTGATTTGTCGGCCCGGCTCCTCGGCGACAATAAAAGAATTGCTCGACGACCTCGTTCTTCAATCTTCTCCGACGAATTAAGTATATTCATGCGGCAGGTCGTTTTCAAAATTTTGGGGTGAATGTAATTTTCAAATTTTATAATTTAAAGGGGTAAATTACAAACACCCCCCTGAGGTATGGTCAAATTACAAAAACACCCCTCTTGTTTGGATAATTACAACCACCCCCTCAACTCATCAAATTTAGTGGAATCTTCGAGATTATATGGAATATTATCACTTTTGTACCCGTTTTATCCCATTCAAAATCTACATTATGAAGCAAGATGATCATAATATGTGATTTTTAGCTTGTATATATCAGTTTGTGGTGCATCGGAAACTGTATTTTTTACACAAAAAGAGTACAAACTAGAGCACATTTCACGGAATCTAGATGACTATGTTGAATTTGGCACCATAAAGGTGGAGGTCTAAGAAAAAATCATAGTTGAGGGGGGTAGATGTAATTATCCAAACAAGAGGGGGGTTTTTGTAATTTGACCATACCTCAGGGGGGTGTTTGTAATTTACCCTAATTTAAAGTGTATCTATGTCTTCTTAGGTCAAACAGCGCAACCCCACTTGCATATACGGCACGATACGTTGTCAGGGACCTTTTTGTCTTTGACTAATTTTCATGGGGGGTATTTGCTAATTTTTAGGGCTGGGCATTTGGGATCGGGATTCGGGATCCCGTCCCGTCCCGATCGGAATTTTACTATTTGGGACTAAAACTTCGGGAATTCGGGATTGGGATTAGGAACAAATACGGGATCGGTATTAGGGAATTGGTTCAATCCCGATCGGGATATTTTAATCCCGAATTAGGAAAAAAAAAATAATAAAAAAAAAAAAATACACACACACACACACACACACACACACACACACACACTCACACACACATATATATATATATATATATATATATATATATATATATATATATATATATATATATATATATATATATATATATATATATATATATATAATGTCAAGGAGTAGGGATGGCAATGGGTACGGGTTTGGCGGGTCTTGGACCCGGAACCGACTCGTTTGGGGCGGGTTTGGGTCAGCTAAATGGTTCTGGGTCGGGTAATGGGTTTAAGTTTCTAAAACCGGATGGTTCTGGGTCGGGTTACGGATCTTATTGGAACCGACCCAGAACCGACCCGTATATATATATATATATATATATATATATATATATATATATATATATATATATATATATATATATTAATTTCGGATTTCATTTATTAAACTATCAATTTCCATTTTGTCTATTCTCATTTACCTATTTTCACTGTTTTATTTTTCGAATCTCATTTCTCGTGAGTAATATTTGTCACTTGTCGACCACCGCTAATTGTCTTGCATTTTGAATTTTACTTATTATCGAAGTTAAATATAAGTAAGTGTAATTTTATTGTTCATGTTATGTCAATTGTAGAGATTTTTTAAAATATTGCATTTTAGTATTGAGATTATTTCGTAAAAATATACAAGCAAAATGTTATGAAAGTTAAAAAATATTAACCTTTTTGTATGTTAATGGGTCTAGCGGGTCCGGCGGGTCAGAACCGTTTAGTTAGGGTCTGGGTTGGGGCGGGTCTGGGTCTAAGCTAAAGCGGGTTGGGGCGGGTCTTGGGTTTATATATTTTTCGTGGGTCGGGTCTTGGGTTTAGACAAACCTGGCCCAGAACCGACCCGTTGCCATCCCTATCAAGGAGATGAGAAATACAATACAAAATATATTGTTTCAACTTATTTTTAAATTTTTAAAATTTTATTTGTTCCAAGTTTTGTGGTAAAATTAAATAAGGCAAGAACAATAGTATGTATATAATATATTCAAGTTGGTTTAGTGTATAAAATAATACTAATGGAAAAAAGATGCAATATTTCTTAGTTTTTAGGCAAAATATGGGATTTCCCGATCCCAATCCCGATTCCCGAAATATTTAGGGATACCGATATAATCGGGATTTAATAGTTTGGGACGGGATTGGGATTTAAAATTTCTATCCCGAATCCCGAAATCCCGATCCCGAAAATCCCGAATTCCCGAAATCCCGTCCCGAACTCACCCCTACTAATTTTTATAACACGAGTGTGTTTTCAACAATTAGAGATTAGACGGGTAGTTTTTGCAAAACACCCAATTTACCTCTGAATATTATAAATTTTGTCTGCTAAAAAGTTTCGAGCCCATTCACGGTGTTCTTCTCAGCGAAGGAGAAGACATAGATCCCTCCCACTACAAACCAGACACCTCAAATAATGTATTGTTTCAAGAATGGGAATAAATTCAACAAGTTGCATGCTAGCGACACCGCCATTGACAAAGAAAAAACGTCGAGTAAACCGCAAAAAGTACCCCTGTGTAATACATATGTAATCTCGAAATAGTGAAAACCCTCCAGTGATAAAAATAAACTAAAAAACCCCCTTGTGAAATTTAGTCAACGGCACATTACCCCCATACCCCCTGACGCGACATCGTGCAGCTCAATCGCAGTTTGTGCGACTGGTATTAAATTTTTTGACGTAAAATGACATAATTGCCCCGTGAAATGATCCCCCACTCTCTCCCTTCTCTCTCTGTTGGTTTTTGGCTCAAATGTGTTTTGGGCCAGAAAGCCCAATTATTCTATCTTATATACACCACCATGAGTTGAGCCCAAGAGTGGATGAGTGAGCCCAAATCAGATGTAACCAAATCTATCCGTTGGATTTCTAGATTAACTTAAATACTCTCTTCTCTCTCTTCTTTACCCTCATTTCTGAAAACCCTAGTTTTCTTCTTCTTCTTCGCCGCTCCTGCTTCTGTTTTCTTCCTCCCTTGTACTGCCTTGACTCTGTCATGGCGGAGGTCAAAGTACATGGTACATGACTGACTTTGACCCTCCAGTACAGCCTTCACCAGCTCTATTTGACTTCTATTTCTATAAATATGGGTATGAAGGCTGGAAGAAGATAAGACACAAATTCAAACCTATTCTCGACCTAAATCCTTCAGTTTTTCTTTTGTGAGTTCTGAAAAAGGGGTTTTGGTGAGAGTGTAAGCTTGAGTGCTTGATCTGTTCTTTCCTTTGTGGAATTCTGGGTGAAACTAGGGTTTGTGATCGAGAGAGAAAGAAGATATGTTCTTCTTGTGGTACTCTGATGGTGTATTGTGGTAAAAGTGTGAATCTCTGGTGTGAAAAATTGGAAGACTGAGCTGATAATTCTCTATTATATTTATTTCAATTTTATTCATCACTGTTTCTTTTTTTTCTGCTTTACTCAAGTATATCCTCTCCTTCGCAGTAATCAATACTGCATAGGGCCGGGAGAATTTATACATATCTATATTAGATATGGAGCTTGGCTGCATGATACCCTACACTCTCTCTCCCTCTCTTCACCTAAAAAATCTAAAATTCCGACGGAAAAAAATATGCAATACATTCGCACCGCCATTGACAAAGAAAAAGACCTACTCGAACTCGAGCTCGCAAAACTCTGCTTCAAGAGGAATATTCCCTTTTTGGGAATATGCCGCGGGTCCCAGATCCTAAATGTGGCTTGTGGGGGTACCCTTTATCAAGACATTGGTAAAGAACTCGAGAAAAACAGAGTGTGGTGCATGTGGATAACGATAATTACAATGGGCATAGGCATATTGGGAAAATTGTCGAGAATACCCCTTTGGATAATTGGTTTAATGATTCTTTTTTGGATGGGGGGAAGGAGATTTTGGTAAATAGCTATCATCATCAAGGGGTTAAAAATTTGGGTTGGAGATTTGTGTCTATGGCCTTTGCTTAAGATGGTTTGATCGAAGGTTTTTACGATCCCGATTTTTATAGTCATGCAGAAGAAAGTTCTTAATGGGAATTCAGTTTCATCCAGAGAGGATGAGGAGAGAGAATCCCGATGAATTCGACTACTGGTTGCGCTTTTGCTCATAAGGTTTTTATTTAATTTAAAAAATTTGATGGTTTAAGTTACCAGTGCATCTATATGGTTGACTGCGGGTTCATTCATTATAAATAAAAAAAAAAAGAATTAGGTAAATTATGAGTTTAATTATTATTATTATTTTTTTTTTTGGTGGGGTTGTGGAATTCTTTGAAGTTTGATGGAGAAATTGAGAAGAGACGAAAAGTTGTTATTCGGAGGTTTTTGCGTACTAGAAATGTACACAAAAGAGACCGTCGGAAAACAATTCTTCCGTAATTTATCGATGATTGTGTCGAATTACTTGAAATATTTGAAATGGGTGGCGGTGGGATTCAAACTCAGGACCTTTTCATTTGCCTGGCTCTGATACCATGTTGAATGACCAGCTCAACCAAAAATATCTATTAGTGAAATGTATTATTTAATATTAATATCTCCAACATTTTTATATATATATATTTTTTAATTTACTACAATTTGCAGCTGTGGTAATTTCTCATGTTTTGATAGTTGCACTAATGTTTTAAATTGTGTATTTGCAGTCAAATGGAGAAATAAGCCTAAAGCAAGACTCAAGACTAAAGCAAGATGGGAAGATGTAAAAGTGACTGTTGAGGAATACATCTTCCTATACCTGGAAAAATTAATTGAAAAGAAACTTCAATGGGGGCAAATGACGGCCACCCCTTGAGGTAAGTTTGAATTACGAAAAAAACATTTCATGTTTGGATAATTACAATTCCGCCCCTCTCAACTATGTATTATTGTCTTACACGACCACCCTTACGGTGTCTAATTTACCAACAGAATATAATGAGGGTTTTTTTTCGTAATATCATACATAGTTGAGGGGAGTGGTTGTAATTATCCAAACAGTATGGTTTTTTTGTAATTTGAATTTACAAGTATATGCTATATACTGATAGTCTATGAAGCACGGACACTCCTAGAACATGAGGTGTCCGCGTATCGGACACTCTGACACTCGGATACTTGTGGATACTTGTTGAGTGTAGATATTACACTTAATACGTTTACTTTACGTGGATCTTTTGTTTAGATTTAATTATATTTGTACTTTAATTAATTGATTTTGTGTTTTATAGGTGAAAAACGAGAATTAGGTGTCCATGAAGGAAAAAAGATCAAAAAGAAAGGAAAAAGTTGCAAATAAGGAAACAAATCAAATTGGAAGAAGGAATCTCGCCACAGCTTTGACAGTGTCCACCATTTCGAGGATATATCTCTCATAATTAGAACTCCGAATTAGGTGATTTTGACGGCATTGGAAAGCTAATTTCAAGGGCTACAATACTTATTTACACAACATTCCAAAATTCGGACTCCAACATGGCACAAATCGACGAACAAATCCTGATGGAGGAAAGTGGCGGAAATTGATTCCTATTAGGTTTCCACTACTTCCTTATCAAGAAAAGCCTATAAAAGCAATAAGTCTCTACACCATAAGCATGAAATTTGACACCACAAAACGCGAAGAACGAAGATCAACGAAGACTCAAGCATAGTTTTTCTTATTTCTTTTATTTTTATTTTGTTTATCATAAGAATTACGAGTAGCTAAGCTTTTAAATCTATGATTTTGTTGGAACCCTATGTGGGGATGGTGAACCCGTTTTCTTGAGATTATGCAATTATGATTTTATGATTATTTCTTCTACTTGTTATGATTGTTAGTGCATGAACTTGATCAATTTATATGCTTTATCTGTGATTATTGGGATTGACTCGACAGAGCTATTTTGATAATTAGACGGTAATTAGAAGAACCTTCGAGTAGTTTTCACCGGATGAGTGTGTCAATTGCATGTGGTGTCGTAGACATACAGATATCACCTTAGGTAGCCATTTACGAGACTTGTTAGTTAATGTTTTATTCATAATTGGTTTGCATAGACATATAGTGAATCGTTTATGAGTAATAGACTCATAATACACGCGACAACGGGTTATGAGTAAATTAGTGTTTCGGGTTAATAATCATGAATCATATATTTCATAATTGAGGGGTTTTGGGTGAGCAATTCTTGCATAGGGGGAAGATAAAATCCTAGGTCCGTTTTTATTGATATTTTCTCGTGTTTAATTGCTTTCATAATTAGTTTAATTATTTAGTTGATTAAATTTGACAACTTTGCGTAGGCTAGATAAAAATCATAATTATTACAATTTGGTACTTAGGATTAGATAATTTGAGTATTCCCTGTGGGATCGACATCCGACTCTCACGAGTCCACTTTTACTACTTGTTTGCGATACGTGCACTTGCGTGTTAGGTATTTAGCACCCAACAAGTTTTTGTTGGGTGCTAATATCAAATTTGAGCAAGATACTCCTCGGACACCCGTGTAGGGCCGTGTCTAAAAATTCATCCAAATAGGACACCCGTGTCGGCAGTGGCGGATCCACTCTAGGTCTAGGGTGTGCTGTTGCACACCCTTGATTTAAAAAAAACAAAATTAGCTATATATTTATCATTATATTAACGTAGACAAGATCAAATAG
The DNA here is from genome assembly GCF_056151865.1 of Erythranthe guttata. Lineage (NCBI taxonomy): Eukaryota > Viridiplantae > Streptophyta > Magnoliopsida > Lamiales > Phrymaceae > Erythranthe > Erythranthe guttata. Next base: position 2,407,416 of record NC_142544.1, on the reverse strand, counting down.
TAGTTCAAGTGGTAAGTAGGCATAATTTTGTTTACAATGTCACAAGTTCGAGTTCTACTATCTACAAATATTAATTGTTTTTTTCTAATTTAACTTTCATAATATTTAACTTTTATTTATTAAATTTCCATTTACACTATATTTTCTGTCAATATTTTTCTATTTTTTTCAAAATTCTCCAAAAATTGCAAAAACTCTTGTTAGTTTTGATATTCTTACATAATAGTATTATTTTTTGTGTATATTATTTTATAAAAAAAAAATCTCGAGGACTTTGCCCCCGAACCCCCGTAAACTTTTACAATTTCGAACACCCTTGGCTAAATTCCTGGATTCGCCACTGCGTGTCGGGCCGTATCTATAATTTTGGAAAACATAGGACATACGTATCCTATCTTGGATACCTATTTCAAAAATTTTATGAATGAGACTTCTTAGTGACTCTCATTTTTTTATCACTAACCGGTAGGGGTGAGTTCGGGACGGGATTTCGGGAATTCGGGATTTTCGGGATCGGGATTTCGGGATTCGGGATAGAAATTTTAAATCCCAATCCCGTCCCATACTATTAAATTCCGGTTATATCGGTATCCCTAAATATTTCGGGAATCGGGATTGGGATCGGGAAATCCCATATTTTGCCTAAAAACTAAGAAATATTGCATCTTTTTTCCATTAGTATTATATTTTATACACTAAACCAACTTGAATATATTATATACATACTATTGTTCTTGCCTTATTTATTTTTACCACAAAACTTGGAACAAATAAAATTTTAAAAATGTACAAATAAGTTGAAACAGTATATTTTATATTGTATTTTTTATCTCCTTGACTACATATATATATATATATATATATATATATATATATATATATATATATATATATATATATATATATATATATATATATATATATATATATATATATATATATATATATATATATATATATATATATATATATATATATATATATATATATATATATATATATATATATATATATATATATATATATATATGTGTGTGTGTGTGTGTGTGTGTGTGTGTGTGTGTGTGTGTGTGTGTATTTTTATTAGTTTTTTTTTTTCTTTTTTTCCTAATTCGGGATTAAAATATCCCGATCGGGATTGAACCAATTCCCTAATACCGATCCCGTATTTGTTCCTAATCCCAATCCCGAATCCCATAATCCCGAATTCCCGAAGTTTTAGTCCCAAATAGTAAAATTCCGATCGGGACGGGACGGGATCCCGAATCCCGATCCCAAATGCCCAGCCCTACTAACCGGCGCCACTTTTATAAAATATTCAAAACATTACAATTTTAAATTGAAATATAAAAAAGATTAAAATTTCTAAAAATATTATTTATATATAAATATTTTTACAATTTATAAATGTACCCCTGCAGTTTTTATAATTTATAAATATGCCCCTATATTTTTAATATTTACGCGTGTCCCCACGTACCCGTATCCTAGTTTTTTTCAAATGCCGTATCGCCATGTCCGTGTCCACGTATCGCTGTGGTCAGGGGCGAGTCCACCCAAGGGCTAGGGTGGACTCAAGCCCCCCCTCACTTCAAATTTTTTTCCTAATATATATATATATATATATATATATATATATATATATATATATATATATATATACTTTTTTTTTAGCCTACTCAATTACATTATTTTATCCAGTTATTTTTATTCCACTTAAGCCCACTTATTCAAAGTCGCCTCACTTCTCAAAGTCCCCTTCATGTCTGACTTGTCTACATCTTCTATTTCACTTCATTCTCGTTCTTTGAAAAAGAAAAAAAAACTTTGTTCTTTTGCATTGTCGCACTAATGGCGGTTAAATGGCTATCCACAGCCGATCGAAAGCACACCGGAGACCAATTAACGTTTGACGCCTTTTTTTTCATCTTATATAATTTTTATAATGAATATTAATTAAAATTTCATTGTGTAAATTTCATAATCGACTTGATATTCTTTTTTTTTTTTTTTTTGACAAAATTGACTTGATATTCATGTTTCTTAGATAGCAATTTAACTTTCGCAATTCGCTTTGGTATTATCTTCTGAAAATGGAGGAAAAAAAATTCATATAAAATTTTCATCTTAAATTTCTTTAATAGCAAATTTTTTTTCGGGGGCTCTGCCCCCGAACCCCCGATATGTTTAAACCCCCCTCACAAATGTTTCTGGCCTCGCCACTGGCTGTGGTCCGCGTTTCCGTGTCTGTGCATCATAGCTGATAGTGTAATTACTTTTATGAATTAAATGCTATTGTTCAATAAAAGTAGCCGGATCCTTCCGTGCAATTACTTTTATAAATTGTTATTCAAAATAAGAAAAATGGAAATCCCAAAATTAAATACTATAAAATAATTTGGATTGTCTTAACTTAATGGTCTTTTGAAAATATTTTTTAGTATTTACTACCAAAATTCAATAATTCTAATAATATATCTAAAGTAAAGAATAGAAATCTTGACAATGCAATACATTAGTGCTATATCATGACAATAAAAAGGGATTATCAGTTCAGAGAAGAAAAAAAAAACCATCTTCTTTTTCGGTACCAATTTTTTTTTCCTTCTTTTCTAGTATTTGATAAAATAAAAAAAAATCGTTGGAGTTGAAGTTGTGGTGGGAGAATTGGTGTTGCTGCTAGTTCGGTGGTCGCTGGTGGAGGTGTGGTGGATTGGGGAAATTGCAACCAAGTCCCTAATTTAAATTTAGCATAATTTTCAATTTGGCATCTGAGTTATTTTTGCATTCAATTTGGCCTCTAATTATTGTTTGAATTCAATTTGGCCTCTATTTTATGTTATTGTCATTTTATATTATTTTATTGAAGGATATATTTCTCATTTTATCTTTGGTCAAAGATTAAAATCACAATGGGTCGAATGTGATATTTAAAAAATTTCACAAGGAGTCTTTTTGCTAGCTAAGGGTTTGTTTTTACTATTTTGAGATTACACAAGGGTGCCTTTTGCAATTTACTCAAGTAATTATGCCTTCAATTCAAAATCCAAAATTATAGCAAAGAATCCAATAAATTTGAATACCAATCTCAACTTCCAAATGTGAAAGAAATTAATTGAGAATGAGAAAGGCTGCAGAATGTTTATACAAAAGAGGAGTATAAATTAGTTCTCCGCCTTCTCCGCGGTGGGCTTCTCCTCTGCTGGACTCTTCTCTTTGGTTTTTGGATGAGCGAGATGAGACATAAAAAGGGAAGCGATCGATAACATTTTTTTTTTCAGCCCTTAACGAAATGGTGTTAAGGTGAAAAACTTGAAAATTAACGGCGAGGGCTACATTGGGATTATTTCCCAAGTGCGATGGGGTGAATCGATGCAATCGAGAGTAGGAGGTAAAGTGATCCCGGGCTAGATTAAAAGGGGATAATGGAATTTGCCCCAATAAAAAAAAATACAGTACATCAAACAAAGTGCCATATCAAATATTTTTTCTTCTTTTTTCCATACTTCCCTTCATTGCGGCTTATTCCACTTTGTACCTTGAAATGTAGCATTGTGGTACTTTTTGCACCCTAAAAAAAAAAAAAAAAATAAATAGAACTTTGTACCTCGAAACACAATAAATTATTCATAATGCATTCTGAATTGAATATTTAAAACATAGGGCCTGTTTAGCTAAGCTTATTTTAAACAACTGATAAACTCTTACGTCTGCTAAGATGTTTTAAGAGCTGATAAGTTGTTACATCGTATTTTTAGAATTAATTTTTGAAGTGTTTGGATAATGATCTTATAAACTATTTTTAACATTATAAGATCTTTAATAAAAATGTGAGGTAGATGTATTTTTTAGAAAAAATATCTTATTTGCTCTCCAACAGCATATATTTAAAAAATTTAAGATATTTTCTTAAATTTATCAAACACTTTGGAACAACTTATAAGCTCTTAAACATCTTATAAACTCATTTTAACATCTTATAAGTTTTTAGCCAAACACCCTCTTAGTGAGGTTAATTTCAATTTTTATTGATTTCTTTATTTTCAGGGAGCAAAAATAATAAATTAAATTATTATTTTCTTCTATCTCCATCATAAATTCGAGCGTACAACATGCAAAAAGAAAAAAAAATATCGCAACGAATTACTAGAAAAAACAAAATAACTTGATAACAAAATAGCTGTAGGATTCTTGTTCTTTTTTTTTTTGATTTTTTTTTTAATATATTGACGAGATTTTTTTTTTTTTGCACTTTGTAGTTTCAAAATGACTGATGAATCTAACAAAACAAATAATTTGACATTTGGCATCTTATAACGTCACTAAAAATATTAAATTACCTTTTGCCCGGCTGTTGGTAAGAGTTGGTTTTTTTTTTTTGACGAAAATACCCCAAAAAATTTCTTTATATGTTGCTTAGTTTTGCCCATTTTTCACTAGATTTTTCACTCTTTTCATCCCCTTTTTTTTCCACTTTATTCGGTCATTTTTTTTACTCGTTCAAGCTTTTTTTTCTCTTCTTTTATGCATAAAAAAATGAAAAGTTGAATCAATAAGAATGAAACTTTGCAGATCATGAATGCAAAACACACAAAAAAAAAAAAAATGAAAACCCCTAAAATCTAAAAGAAACCTTAAAATTGAAATAAAACCTTATGAAAGTATTGTAAATTAAAAACAAAGCTTTCATATTATAATGGCAAAACCCCCCCAAAATTAAAATTGAAAATTCCCTAAAATCAAACACTGAAATCGACAAAAACCCCTATTTTAAATGAACATTAAAATCGTCAACAATCCACAAAAATAAACTTTAAAAAATTAGGGATTATATCATACATAAAGCAAGGTAAGAGAGTCATTTCACGCTTAAATTTAACACCGTTAAAATTTTGACCATTGACCGTAAAAAATAGGGGGACGTTTGATGTTTTCCATACTACAGGGGGTGAATGATACTTTTCTCATAGTACAGGGGTGCAAAATGAATTTTACCCAAATTTATGTCAAAAAAATGAAATTATATTCTAAGAACATTAAATTTTAAAATTATAATTTATATAAAAATAAAATTATATGGGCAAGGTACAAAAACATGCATAAATATACGAGACGGTAATTAGATATTGATCAATTCAAAGTTTAACTTAAGTAGTGATGTTGAAGAGTTTCTCTTATTGTCCAAAGATTCCAAACATTAATCATATATTATTTTTTATTTAGATAAATATAAATATCCTCTACCAACTCTTAGTAGATGAATCAATTAATATGAATAATTCAAGATGTTGTTGCTCCAGCACTCGTCATATCTTAGAGGAAATCAAACTTTAATTTTGCCAACACGTCACTTGGATAACTACCGCCTTAATTCATTAAAATATATTATGATTAGGTAGAACAAACCGTTTATTTTATGCTACATCCGATGAAATACTTCGGGTGATTATTAACCGTTGATCTGCACATCATCACACACAGATATATGTATGTGTACTTAGTGAAGAGTTATTTTGAACCACACCGATGATTAATAATCAACCGACATATTTCATCAGGTGTAGCATCTCAATAACCTGAAATAAACTACCATTTTAATTATGGGGAAGTGGTCACCCTCTAACGATGTATAAACTCCCACTTAATATAATGTAATTTACTTCCTTTTTATTTTATTTATTTATTTATTAATTTTATAAAATTGCAAATTTCATCTATTTATATTTGTTTGATCTAGGACGCCGTATATATAGCTTGTATCATAAAAGACAAAATCCCTCGTCCCCAGGGCCCCCACCCCTTGGCCCTATAAGTATTTAATAGATGAATGTAAATCATGATCACTCAACAGCCCGTTAGAATAGCGGACCCGGACCTGGTGCCCACAAAGAACCAACTCTCATTGAAGTTGAAATTCCCACACTGCGTCTGTCCGGATTCGATCCTAGGACCTTGTACCAACTTACCAGCCCCGAAACCAGTTGAGATATACCCATGCGAGCCGCCCTATATATAGCTTGATCAATGGCATGTTGATTTATTTATTCTAGCATGATAAATTGGTTTTTTTAGATGCTACAAAGGAGTAAGAATGCTTGATCAATGCCATATTTAATTTTATTTACCCTTAAAGGAGTAAGAATGTCGATCCGCGTAAAATATTATTCCTCAATCTGAAAAAAAATGATTTGGACTGAGCATGATAAATTGGTTTTTTAGATGCTACAACAGGTAAAATATTGTTGAGTGTATATTCTACACTCAATGTATACATTCTTACGAGGATTTTTGTATACTTTTATTGATTTAATGATGCTTAATGAGTGGTTTATTGTATTTTAGGTACAACTTGACGATTTGGAAGTTCGAGGGACGAAACGAGCCAAAAAATGTCAAAAACGGGTAAAAACGGAAGAAAACAAAATATGATGAAAATTGGCTGAAAAGTGGTCCGCGCGGCCGTGCCAAATTTAGCCTATTTTTGGCGCGGCCGCGCCAATTGCAGAAGTTGGGCAGAAGGTTTCGGCGATTCTCGCGCGGCCGTGTGAGAATTGCATTGATTCTCGCGTGGCCGTGCCAAAACACGCTGGAGACAATTTTGGACTTTTAATCACACAAGGAAACCTAAATTTTTCTACCAAGTTGGGACATCTATTTAAGGGCAAACCAAGCACGAATTAAAGGACTTTTGACACAACCTTGGAGCGAGAGGAGCGAGAGAACGAAGAATCGAAGACGGAGAATTGACAAATCTTCATCACAAATCTTGTTTTATCTATCTTTTCTTAATCTATGTCTTTTTATATTTTTATTATGTTTTTCGTAGAGAATATGAGTAGCTAAGTTTTTAATCTAGGATTTAGTTGGAACCCTATGTGGGGATGGTGAACCCGTTTTCTTGAGATTATGCAATTATGATTTTATGATTATTTCTTCTACTTGTTATGATTGTGAGTGCATGAACTTGATCAATTTATGTGTTTTATCTGTGATTATTGGGATTGACTCGACAGAGCTATTTTGATAATTAGACGGTAAGTAAAAGAGCCTTCGAGTAGTTTTCACCGGATGAGTGTGTCAATTGCATGTGGTGTCGTAGACATACAGATATCACCTTAGGTAGCCATTTACGAGACTTGTTAGTTAATGATTTATTCATAATTTGTTTGCATAGACATATAGTGAACCGTTTATGAATAATAGACTCATAATACACGCGACAGCGGGTTATGAGTAAATTAGTGTCTCGGGTTAATAATCATGAATCATATATTTCATAATTGAGGGGTTTTGGGTGAGCAATTCTTGCATAGGGGGAAGATAAAATCCTAGATCCGTTTTATATTGATATTTTCTCGTGATTCTTTGCTTTCTTAATTAGTTTAATTGTTTAATTGATTTAATTCGACAAACTTGCGTAAGCTGGATAAAAATCATAGTTGTTAGAATTTGGTACTTAGGATTAGATAATTTGAGTATTCCCTGTGGGATCGACATCCGACTCTCACGAGTCCACTTTTACTACTTGTTTGCGATACGTGCACTTGCGTGTTAGGTATTTAGCCCCAACAAATATACAAGGTGATTATGCACATAATAACACATATGCCCATGTAAATATGGGTTTAGTGGATAGTTACTTGCATAGATTTTGGTGTCAAATCATTATGTATACTTCAACGGGTGTAAAATCTTATCGACATGATAAATATTCATATATTCAAGTTTTGCTTGGGTCTCATTTAGTTTGAAGATAAGCTATAATGAATTCAATAATAATTAGGTGATTCACTAAAAAAATGGATAGAACGGATCCTTTATTTTGGTTTACTCAGGGGTTTTCACGCACTCGATAAACTGAGCGAACCAAAAATTCGGTACATGCCAAATACTGAACCGGAAATTTGGTTTGGTATTTGGTATCGTTTTTTTTTTTTTTTGGAATTCTGATATTCGGCACGGTATACGGTATTGATGTCCGGTATATTGTACCGTACCGAATAGCGAAATATTTAACTTATATTTATTTTTTTTCTTTTATTTTAAATCCTCTAAGCATAGCAAATTGTAAAATACTTATACATTGATAATTTTTATATTATTTACAAATTAGCCTCTATTGATAATCACTTTTTGTTTTTAGGTCGATTATTGAAATTTGAATGTCAAATTCAAGAATTAATTGCCAACAAACCTTGACTCTCTACTCTCTCCAAGCGAATCAAGAAATCGAGTGTGATCACTAAATGCATAATTTGGATTGGAATCCCGGGATTGAGATACAGATATTCGCCAGGTCCGATATTGGATCATATGCTGCTCACTCGCTTCTTCCTGCACTGGATCGATGGTTATCTCCAAGTCTCAAATATGGAGTGGTATGAGCACGACTGAAGTGGCTATACATAAAAATCTATTTACGGATCTATATGCTAAACCGTACCGAACCGAATATTCAATTCGGTAAACAGTACAAATTTTTTAATTACCGAAATTCCCGTACAGTTCGGTACGGTTTTACCGAATGAACACCCTTAGGTTTACTCATTAAATTGTATATGGGAAAGATACACTTTTCATCCCTCAATTTTGCACTTATTCCACATTTGGTCCCTCATGTTTACAAAAAGCACATCTAGTCCCTCATGTTTCAAATATTGAACAGTTTTAGTCATTTCCTTCAATTTTCCGTTATTACTAACGGAATCAAGCATCTGCCCGTCACTGCGGGTTAACAGTAAAATGACGGAAATGACCATAAGTGTTAAATTATTGAAACATGCGGGACCAAATATGTTTTCTGTGAACATGAGGAACCAAATGTGAAATTGGTGCAAACTTGAGGGGTGGAAAGTATATTTTTTTCTCAATTGTATATTGTACTTTCTCTTAGGTCAAGCATTCAAGTACGTGCTATTTTATTTGATTTTTAATTTGTATACTATCGCATATATATATATACTTATATATATCTTGCCAATCGAACCAGACACACTAGTCTACAATCCAACGTCAATAATTTTAATTGTGAAGTCAATATAATAATATAAAGTCAACGAATAATTTTCTTGAGAAAGTTTCTCCATTTTCTATATCGCTGTCATGAAAATTACGTGCCAGCTTCGAAGAATTAGCAAAAAAAAAATCAAATTGTAGTTATATTATCTTCATCAAAGCCCTCTCTTCAACCACTGTGACCAAGCCAAACTATATCCTTAAAAATCTTCTACACACAATGCACCCTCACACCATCATTTTGATTTTCTCTCTCCAAAATTAAATGAATACCCTAAAAAAAAGCCCCTTCATCTTCTCATTCCTCCATCTCGTACTCGCCATCAAATTCTTGATTATTCTCCAAGCCCGAAATGGATTGAGTGGGCCCGAAGACATGTACCAGAGCTGCGACAAAACATTCAGCTGTGGCGAAAACATCACCGAAATCGGATACCCTTTCAGGGGAATCTCCGACCCCGAACACTGCGGCCACCCAAATTTCGTCCTCACATGCCATAGTGGTAAAAACAACATAACCAACATCGAAATATCGGGCATGAAATACCGTGTCCTGGAAATAGCACAAGCCACACAGACAATGACTATTGCCAGGGAGGATATAATGAATGAAGCCTGCCCCACGGAAATGAAGAACACAACCTTGGACTACTCGATCTTTGATTTTGCCGCTGTTTACCTGAATGTCACGTTCTTGTACGGATGCCCTCCGCCACATGTTGGGGGTAATTTTGTCAAGGATTCTAATTCATCTATTCCTTGTGGGAATAATGGCGAAGGGGTATATATTACGGGTGGAAGCCAAGGCCCTGGAATGTGTAATAATAGTGTGATAGTTCCAGCGCCTGTGCCTCCTGAAGGAGCAACACAACTTCCGAATATAACGGAATTGGATCGGATAATGCGGCAGGGTTTTTTGGTGAGGTGGAAAATCGGTAGCCAATTAATGTGCAGTTATTGTACGGCGTCAAATGGGCGGTGTGGATACAATCTTGCGAATAATAAGACAGTTTGTTACTGCCCCAACTCGCCGTATGTTTCTGATACTTCTTGCACCATGGCTATGGCAACCTCGCCGCCTGCCAACATGGCACTACCCTCCCCACCACCATCTCCTCCGGGTACTTATACTTCCCACTTTTTCTTTATTTTTTTTCTTAATTTCTAGTTTTGAATTTGATGCAATAATTTTTGTTTTCTAAGTTCCTTGATCAGTTTTGTAGTAAGTGGCGTTTAAGGTTTGGCACGCGAGTATAATAAACATGAATTTTAGAGAATGTACATAATAGATCTCATTAGTTAAGAGTACAAGGGTAAAATTGAAAAAAATACAATTAATTCATCATTGTAACTCTAAACTCATATATACGATAAAATAAAATAAAAATTCTCTAAAGCGAGAGTTTATTTGAAACCAAAAGTGCAGTTGAGAAATAAAGTTTTTGAAAATGTGAATTATAAGAGAGATGTTATATGTATTTGATATGCTATTTATATCCCTTACAAATTTAAATGTAACAAGAAGCCTCTCAAAATTTGCTTATAAGATCAATTTAGGTGAAAATTTGATATGAAATTTGAGTATTATAAATTAAAAGATTAATCTAATTAAACAATACACCATAAGGTTTTGAAAATTTCCCATTTGCCTGAATTGGGATCATTCAAATTTTGGTGTTAGGTAGAATGCAGTCTTTGATTAGTATTAGGTGGATAAGTTAAAACGTGTGTCCCAATGGCTTATTAGTTGGCCGTTGACTCTTGACAAGTACATTACTCCATATTTTAGAGTCAACTGTGGGTGATTGAAAGACAAGTTTGGCTTGATTATATATTTATATTTGTCACCAAAATGAAAGAAACTTTGGTGGACTTGACTTGAATATACTTGATTTTTTTTATATATTTTTTTTGATAATTAACATACTTGATTAATACGTTAGGAACTAATGATTTTATAGATGCTACACTCGATGATCATGCATTATTGATCTATACATAATAATATACAGTCCCTTGTATACGTGTGTTTAGTTGGTAGTTATTTATGTAGATGATACAAAACCATCTTCATATATAGCATCTCATAGGCCAAAACTTATATGCAAGAACAACGACTTGTATGAATTGCATGTATATGTAGGGTTCATTCAACAATTCAATATCCAATTTTACTTTTCTCTTTTCTTGTAATGGAGTTTTGATTTATTTATTTTAAATAAAAAAAAAACTTTCGATTCACTTCAGGGCAACGAGATCTATTTGATAGCCTAACGACAGGGTCGGCTCAAGCCCATATGGGGCCCTAGGCAAATATTTTTTTGGGGGGCCCTTATAATAATTTTTCAATTTAAAATTAAATATTTTTTTGGTATTTTCTTATTTTTTGAACTGCAAATATTAAAATTATTAGATCTTATGTTATATTTTGTATGATTTAGCTTTCATATAAATATTTTTGTTTAGTTTTATGAAAATATACAAAAAAAACGCTAATCATTACACATAATTTAGGGGGCCCTATAGATATTACAGATAGTTTGGGGGGGGGCTAGGCATAGGCCTAACTTGCCTATGCAGTAGAGCCGGCCCTGCCTAACGATGGGAGCAAGGTTCGAAGCCCCAATGTATTATAATGTCATTCTGGTTGAGGCTTTCTTTCCTTATGTTACTAGCTAGTAACTAGTAATAGGACTTTAGGGTATATATATAGCATTTTGAATATTAATAAGATATACATAGTACTGACCATAGTAAGGCTAACCATGTGTGATAAATTCAATTTAGCGACTTTTGACAAGTAGAGTCGAACTTGAGTTATTTGACATAATTTCTCTTGCTCCAATCGCTAGATCATCCCCTACAAGACGTTCTCGATATTTCCCATCATATGAATTTATGTTTAAGGAATAAATGAATTGCTTCGATTTGGATGGGATATATGATTTTCCAAACTTGTTTCAATCTTTATCGAGCTTCAAAATTTGGGCTTGAACTTGATTTTGATTTGTAATCGAGTCGAGCTTTTAATCAAGCCAAACATGAATAAGCTCGAATAATTGATCATATCAAAAATATAATATGACTATACATAGTGCCACGAAAATGGCATGAAACCCAAAGTCCATACATATTCTTGTCCAAATTTGTAGGCGATGAAAAACTCAACCGTGCACACACCCTCTCACTTTCAGTGGACTACGGTTGGTGAACGAGCTGAGCCGACTCGGAAAAAAACTCGAACTCGAGTTTTTCATCTATTTAAAACCTAATCATTACAATTCAATTAAGGGCAAATTGGACATCACCGCCTGTAAATTTCTAATTTTCGCATTTGACCCCCTTAAAATTTTTAAAAGTGAATGTACCCCTTCCAAATGATGTTCTAGTTGCACATTGCCCCGATAGTCCGATGGATTTGGAATTGAGGATTTTTATTGCACATTGCCCCTTTAAATGTTATTTTTATTGCACGTTGCCCCTTAAAAATGTTACTTGTTTTGCACATTGCCCCTTTAAAAGTTATTTTTGTTGCACAATGTCTTCCAAAAATTGGCTTAGAGCAAAGTGCAATCAATATAATATTTCGAAGGGGGAATTTCCATTTTTTTAATTTTTTAGGAGGGGGGAAAAGTGCGAAAAATAGAAATTTATAGGGGCAAAGTGCATTTTGTCCTTAAATTAATGAGGACGAGGATTTCCATCTTCCCCACTCATCACATACTACATTTTTCACACAGTCAAATAAAGGCTGCTGTTTCAAGAATTAAACAATTCTCAATTGTACCACCCTTCAACTTTTCAAAAGCTTAGCCTTCAATCTCTCTTAGCCTTCAAACAATGAACCAAAAAACATGCCCCTTCACTCTATCACAATCACCCCACCAATGCAATTCATTCTCCTCCTCACCGCCGCCGCCGCCCTCCTCACGGCGGCGTACTCCCAACCCACTACCACCGCCACCTACCCCAACTGCCACCGCACCTTCTCATGCGGCGCTATCACCAACGCCACCTACCCCTTCACCGGCGGCGACCGCCCCTCCCACTGCGGCATCCCCGGCTTCTCCCTCACCTGCCGCGACAACACCACCGCCGAGTTCACTCACAACTCACTCACCTACCGAGTTCTCCAACTCAACCAAACTCGGAAATCCCTAACGCTTTCCCGCACCGATCTCTACAACAACACCTGCCCTTCCGATTTCCGCCCCACCACCGCCCTTAACAACACCCTCTTCACCTACGCCGCCCCACAAAACGAAGCCCTAACTCTATTCTACGGCTGCAACACGTCGGAAATCAGCATCGAGCCGCACAATCTCTTCGCCTGCAATTCGACCGGTTTGAATTTCACCGACGCGTATTATTTAATCGGGCCGGTTCCCAGCGACCCGATTTTGAGGATCATATACTGTAGCGTGAATATCAGCGTCCCCGTTTTGAGGTCCGCCGGAGATTCGCTGGCGGCGTCGCGGCTGAGTCTCCGGGAGGCGTTAATGGAGGGTTTCGCTGTGAATTACACCGTCCCGCACGAGAGATTGTGCTCCGAATGCAGTAGATTGGGTGGGCAATGCGGGTTCGATTCGGGTTTGGGTCGACCCGTTTGTATTTGCGGCGATAGGCCTTGTACTTTCACTATAACGTTACCACCGGAAGGTAGCCCGATTGCTCCGGCGCCTTTCGAAGGTATTTTTTTCGTGATTCTTAATTACAATTAAACCTCTATAAATTAATACAGTCGGGACTACAGTGAGTACCGGCAAAATTCTATTAATTTAGTGAATATTAAATTATCGAATTAATAATGTAATACGTTTACACCGAGTCGGGACCAGAATAAAGTATTATTTGTGCGAGGTTAATAATTTATCGAGGTTCTACTGTATGTCTAATGATGTAGGATATAGACGACACTATATGTTCATGCTTTAATCCATCAATTACACTTAGCCCCCATTTTGTTACCAAGATTAACTAAATAGTTGGACTTAATTTGATGTTTGGTATCCCAATAAATTGCCGGGTCGATCCGCCAAAATTATTTAATCATGGCTTATCTTACCTTATCTTGGCTTATCTTGCCTTCTAGTGTGTTTTTTTTGTTGGACATTGCGAGCTCCAATAAAATAATTAGGTTTCATTAGACTATTTAATTTTATCTTGCCAACCAAACGGGGCCTCATAATATAAGTATTATTATGTATTTTTATTAGAGGTGAATAAGATTCCAAATTGCGCCAATTCCAGTCCGAAAATTTACGATTTTTGGAACATTTTCCTAGTTCCAACTTCTGAAATTCCGACTCTCAAATTTTTCTTTTTCTTGGGGAATAAAATATTTTTTTATTGAAAGTGCTAATTCCGATCAGATAATTTCAATTTCCACTCCTGGTTGAGAGAAATAGTTCAAGAGAAACAAAGACCCGCGATAGTGATTACGAGTTTTGATTTCTACATTTTCTAGGCAATGTATTTAATTTCTCTGTTTCTTGATTTCTTTCGTATCGCCATCATTCGATTTTGCCTAATGATTTTTTAATCACGTTGCTTGCTGCAGAAACTGGCCGCAGAAACCCAACACAAGTCATTGGTAAGATCTCATTCGACTGAAATAAAAAGTCGATTTTCTCTCTCCAAACATATTACGCTCGAAAACTAAACGAATACTTATATATCCTCTCCGTATCTATATTCAGCCCTTTCCGTAACTGGAGCAGTTCTTGCCGGTGTTTTCTTCGGATGGTTTGTTTTCTACTGTATTCAACGAAGCAAAAAAAACGTCGATTCGAAATCCGCAATCATTTTGAGCAAGGAAATGAAAAAGGCTCCGTCGAGCAAAGGGTTATTGGCCCCACCTTCACCGAATTTTACGAATAGCATACCTTCGTATCCATCTTCTTCAGTATCGGATCTTGGTAGGGGAAGTTCTTATTTCGGTGCGCAGCTATTCAATTACACGGAACTCGAAGAAGCTACTAACAACTTCGATCCTTCTCGAGAACTTGGAGATGGTGGATTCGGTACCGTTTATTATGGTATGAATACAACAATCCCTTCTTTTTTTTGCATATCGGGGGTGGAAATCGGATTGGAAAACAATTTTGAAAAAATTTCCAAGTTTTTTTGAGAAGTTAAAAATTGATTCTGATTCTTTAAGTTTAGGAAATCATGCTACTTATATATTTTCAGAATATTTTGGAAATCTCAAGATTTTGAAGAAAATATCATTTATCTGATTCTATTATTTAAATATTTTAAAATATAAAAGTATATATAAAATTGTGTTTATTTCTTACATAAATTAATTAAGGCATCATATTAATATTAAAAAATTTACTTCTTTTTTTTGAAAAATTGGAAATTTTTCGGAATACTATTCCGAAACTAAACTGGATCGGAAATCTGAATTTCGAATAATTTTATATATACTTCCCATTCCGATCCAAAAAAGAAATGATACATTTTTTTTAAATTTTTTGAAACAGGGGTGCTGCCAGATGGCCGTGAAATCGCCGTAAAGCGGTTATACGAGAACAACTTCAAGCGCGTGGAGCAATTCATGAACGAAGTCGAGATACTAACTCGCTTACGCCACCAAAACCTCGTCAAACTCTACGGCTGCACTTCCAAACGAAGCCGAGAGCTACTCCTCGTGTACGAGTACATATCCAACGGCACAGTAGCCGACCACCTCCACGGAAAACGGGCCAAATCGGGCCTTCTATCTTGGCCCATTCGTTTGAAAATCGCCATAGAAACAGCCGAAGCACTTTCCTTCCTCCACAAATCGGACACAATCCACCGAGACGTGAAAACCACCAACATTCTTTTAGACAACAATTTTCACGTTAAGGTTGCGGATTTCGGGCTGTCGCGTTTGTTCCCGAACGACGTCACCCATGTTTCAACGGCCCCACAAGGTACACCTGGCTATGTGGACCCTGAGTACTACCAATGCTACAAACTCACCGAAAAAAGCGACGTTTACAGCTTCGGAGTTGTATTAATCGAGCTTATATCTTCGCTTAGAGCGGTGGATACCGACAGGCACAGGCACGATATTAATTTGGCTAATATGGCGGTTAATAAGATTCAGAATCAGACTTTGCATGAATTGGTCGATAAAAGCCTCGGGTTCGAGAAAAACGGTGATTTGAGGAGGATGGTTACTTTGGTGTCGGAATTGGCGTTTCGGTGCTTGCAGCAGGAGAGAGAAATGCGGCCCTCGATGGTGGAAGTTTTGGAGGGTTTGAAAGGGATTGAGAACGAGGATTTGAACGCGCATAAAGTCGAGATTGTTGATATGTCAATGGATGATGATGCTGGTTTGCTGAATGGGTTCGTTACTCCCACCTCACCGGATTAGGGTTCTCGTTGACAAGTGGGCCCCGCGCCTAATTCTATTGGTTGAACTAGGGTTTCGGGTGCTTTAGCGTTTAGCGTTTAGCGAATATGTGTGTGTGACAGTTGAAATGCACAGTGTATGTACCTTCTTGTTTGTTTGGCACATTTTTCTTGTGTCTCAAATGTAAAAAAAAAAAATTATTGATTTTTGGCGACTTTGAAACGAATTATATATGATGGGTTTTACTCGAGTAGTTATTTTACTTATACAGTTGAACCTCGATAAATTAATTATCTCGCTTAAATAATAGTTTCTTCTGGTCTCGACTCAGTAAAAACTTACTAAATTATTAGTTCTATCATTTAATATTTCATTAAATTAATAGATTTTTGTTAGTCCTAACTGTATTAATTTATAGAGGTTTAACTGTATATATTGTAGACAATTGCTTAAATACTGTGGAAAGCGACGTACGATTCAAATAATTCTGCCGATTCTTTTGTTTTCTTCATTTCTCGTGTTTGAAGTCTTTGTGCTACATATTATGTTCACAGTCCGTTACGGCAGGCATATTATTTCAGCGGCACGTGCAGTCAAGAACCTAAAATTTCTTAGTCATTTGATTCTGGATGGGAAAAGTCTTTGGTTATATTTTAGACTCTTTGCTAGACTTAGACATCACCACGACTTGTGACCCGTTTGTTTATGGGTTGGACCCGGTGGGTCAAGGGTCGGTTAATTCCGATCAATAACCGGTTACGAAGCCGGTTAGGGTATTGGTCAACCATCGGTTCAGACGATTTTCAATTTTCTTAGTATATTTTAGAAAAAAATCATTTAAAAAAGGTCGAATTGGAAGTTCGAATCGCCGGTTCAAGCAACGGTCAATTTTTTTTTTTTTTTTTTAATTTTATTTTGAGGGCAATTAGGCCCATGGTACTCTTGTATCCACCCTATAGTGTCCATTACTGCTTATAATATTTTTGTGGTTAAAAATAAAATACAAATTAATTGACTGTACTCTATGATAGATAGTAGGTAGTTTGGTGCTTTCATTTATTTACTTATTTTATTTAACTTTCTTCTAGAACACTAATCCAATATTTCTTTACATCCGACTACAATATTATCTTGACCAACGTAACTTGACCACCACTTACTGATTACGACTTATTTTACTTTTGCCTCGTTTGGTTGGAGAGATTAACCATGATAAACTTGATAATTGAACCTTGCTTGATGGCTGTCCTGGGTCGATAAGGAAAAGTTTTACGCTTAATAATATTGTTTCTTTTACTTTTTTACTTTTTTATGGAAGTTTCAGAATTCGATAAAATAATTAACTTTTTATTAAATTCTTTAATATTACCTGGGTTAATCCTCCTTTGGAATATCAAATATCCAAAATACAAAATTTGACAATTCTATGATGAAAGTTAACACAATGAATAATATAAATTTAAGAAATTAAATATAAGAAATTATATATATAATAGCATATAATCACTAAATTCTATAATCGACTTTATTGACTTGCTGACTTTACAACAATATCTCCTCATTTATAAATACGTAAATTGCACAGCACCCCCTGTAAATTTCGTACTTTACCCCTCAGAATTTTTAATAGTGAATGTTTCCCTTCAAAATGTTATTCTTGTTGCACATTATTCCAATAGCAAACTTCCTGTTAGAGAATATTATATTATGGAAGTCTTGTAATATTAGGATTCTAGTATGATTGAGTTACCTAGATTAGTTAGGATTTAGTTACCTAGTCAGTCGTCGGCCATGGAATATTAGGAGAGTTCTATAATATAATATTCTCTAACACTTCCGATGGATTATTCATCGGAAATGAGTATTTTTGTTGCATGTTGCCCTTTTAAATGTTATTTTTATTACACGTTGTCCTTTTAAAATGTTATTTTTGTTCCATAATGCCCTCA
The DNA here is from genome assembly GCF_056151865.1 of Erythranthe guttata. NCBI lineage: Eukaryota > Viridiplantae > Streptophyta > Magnoliopsida > Lamiales > Phrymaceae > Erythranthe > Erythranthe guttata. The sequence continues at coordinate 2,389,104 of NC_142544.1, read as the reverse complement.
AAAAATTGGCTTATCCGGCAAAGTGCAATCGATATAATATTTCAAATGGCAAATATCTATTTATTAAATTTTAGGGGGGACAGTGCGAAAAACAGAAATTTATAGGGGCCAAAGTGCATTTTGTCCTTTATAAATCTTGCAAAAGTTATCCTCGAATTTCGTCATATTTATATATCTCCCTCCTCTCACACACACAGAAAAAACAGACTATATTTACAGACAAGTCACAAGAGAGAGAGAGAGAGAGAGAGAGGTGTAATAATGGAAATCACACCGTTCAGAGGACAGTGGAGGAGAAAAGCTGGGTACAGCAGAATCTCCCCAACAAACAGAAGAAACGTGAAAACCGCGAGATTCGGAACAGGCAACAGCAGCGGCGGCGGCGGCGGCGGAGGAAAGCGTCCATGGCGGCTGAGAATCGGCCGGAAACTCCGCCTGATGAGGCTGGCGGCGGCGTCGCCCATGAAACTGTGGTACAGATTCAAGAACGCGTACATGAAGATGATGCTCAGCCTCTCCGAGACAGCTGGCACCTCAAACTCCGGCAACGTGTTCGGCACGAAAAGAATCCCTAAAGCTCGAGAAGCAGCTCCAATGGCGTATTCGAGATCGGAGTTCGAAAACAGGCTTGTTCTCGAGATTTATAAATCCATGGTGGCTTCTCTCGAACTGGGTTACAACAAAAAATAGCGTGTTAATTAATTAATTAGCTGATCACTGTTATAAGTTAGCCTAATCAATCGGAGCTTTTCGTGGTTTATGGATCATATGATAAATCATCAAGGTTAACTAACTTTTGGGGAGATGAAGCATAATAACTGTGTTAATGGAAATTTACCGTTTTCATCCCTCAAGTTTGTAACGATTTTACATTTGGTTCCCTATGTTCGCAAAAAACACATTTGGTCCCTCATGTTTCAATAATTTGAAATTTTTGGTCATTTTCCTAAATTTATTATTAGTCCGTCAGTTACGACAATGATGGGTACACGTTTGATTCCGTTAGTTTTAATGGATAATTGACGGAAATGACTTACAATGTTAAATTTTTTAAATATTGTGATCAAATGTATTTTTTGTGAACATAGAGATCATATATGGAACCGGTGCAAACTTGAGAAATGTAACCTGTATTTTTCTCATTGTGTTCATGTTGTTGATGGTTGATTCTCTTCATGTGTGAAATTATTTTTTCACTTGATTTTACAAGGTATTTAATTGGGAAAATTACAGTTTCATCCCTCAAATATGCACCGATTTTACATTTGGTCCCCATGTTCACAAAAAAATATATTTGGTCCCTCATGTTTCAATAATTTAACGCTTTTGATTATTTTCATCAATTTATCGCTACTCCACCAGTTAAGGAAGTGATGGGCACACGTTTGATTCCGTTAGTACTAACGGAAAATTGACAAAAATAACTTAAAATGATAAATTTTTGAAACATGAGGGACCAAATGTATTTTTGTGAACATATGGGACCAAATATAAAATCAGTGAAAACTTGAGAGACCAAAACTGTATTTTTCCCGTATTTAATTTTATAGTATTTTCTTATTTTGCTCATCTAAATATTATGGGTAAATTACTGCCAGCCCTGAGATAATGTTAAATCACGAAAAACTCTCTCATATTTGGACAATTACAACCACCCGTCCCAATTATGAATCTTCTTATACGGCAATCTTTGCGGTGTCAAATTTAGTGGAATCTTATAGAGTATGGGGAATATTCTTCATTTTATACCCATATATTTTACCCCATTCGAGCTCCATATTTTGAAACAAGATGATCATAAGATGCATTTTTTTTGATTTTAAGATATCAGATTGTGGTGCATCAAAAACTACATTTTTGCACAAACACAAGTATACAATAAAGAACATTTTATGGAATCTAAAAGATGATGTTGAATTTGACACCATTAGGGTAGACATTTAAGAAGATTCATAGTTGAGGGGTAGTTGAAATTACCCAGACATGATGGAGTTTTTTTTCTCGTAGTTTGACCTTTACCTCAGGAGTTGGCATTAATTTAACCAAAAAGAGAGCAAAAGAAAAACTCACATATTCATTAAAACAACAATTTTTGTTTGTTGCAATATCTTAGAAATAGTTGTCTTGTATAGCATTAAAATAAGTGATGATGCATCAAATTATATGCCTCACAAGCCATGTATTTATTTAATATGCATATATATTTTTCAAGTTTGATTGGCCTTGCAATACACCTAAGCACTTACGCATGCTAAAATAATATAGTACTGAATCCGAGGGACAATTTTGTCAATACACTCAATTTTTTGAATTTTGTGACATGTATTTAATTATATCTTATCTTCAACGATTTAATAATGTACTATTAAGACGAATGACGAAGAACCGTAACAAGAAAATCTCGTGAGATTTTGTTGAGGTATTTTGTAGGGGTGGAAAAAATCGAACTCATCAGATCGGAATTAACACGTTCGGAAAAACTTCATTTTATTTTTTATTTTTTATTTTTGAAAAATTAACTCCAGTTTCATTCTTCAAAGAAAATCGAAACTCAAAATTTTGAAAATTGTAATGAAAAATCTACTTCCAAAATCTCCGGAATTCAAATGTTTTAATTTGTATTCACTTATAAATTAATACATAATAGTTGATATAATGAATACAATTATTGATTTTTTGGAAATTAAAACCAGTTTGAAATTTAGTCAAAACATTTGTCGTTTCGCTCGCGGGGTTTGTAGACCCAATATTCAAAAGATGCCTTATTTATTCTAGAAGGTGTGCATGTTGAGTTGTCCTCTATGGTACATTTTTTTCAATCCGAGAAAAACATTCTACGGCCGTGTGTTTGACTATTGGGATTCGAACGGTTGCACGCAACATTCCGGTCATCCTCTGAAGTAAGATTAAGTTACAAAAAAGTTCTCTTGTTTACGTAATTACCAGTGTTCTAAATATCGGTTGTGGTGGCCGATATATATTCGGCCGCCATATCGGTGGCGGGCATAAACCTTTACGATATTTGTGTGGCGGTTTTGAAAATCGGTTTTTTGACGGTGAGGCGGTCCGAGGCGGTTTCTGGCGGGTCAAACCGATATTTCGGGTCAAACTTCTAGCGATATATAGGAAAAATAATTTTTTTTCTAATTTTATTTATTTATTTTTTATTACAAGGAAAATAGGGTGTTTATCTTTATTTTTACTTTATTTTCAATTCCAACCCATCATCTCTTTCAATCAAACCCAAATTCACCGACCCCGTAAAAAGAACCTGGCCTAAAAATAAAAACATTTAGAACGATGAGGAGAGAATATTCAAGTTCTAAATGTTAAACTTTTGTTATGTGATTAGATTATATAAACGATGAGGAGAGAATCAAGTTCAATTTTTTTATATGTTTTAAGTATTAACAAATAATATATAATATTTAGAAATATATTACACTAAATCTAAAAGTCGATTTATTTCCTATTAATCACCGCCGCGCCGATTTATCGTGTGGCGGTCCCTAACCGCCTCGAACCCGATAACCGATATTTAGAACCTTGGTAATTACAGCCACTCCCCTCAACTATGTATTTCCTTACACGTTCACTCTTACGTTGTCAGATTTATATGGGGGTGTTCATCTTGTTGATAAACCGACCAACCAACCAAAACGAACGAAAATTCGATACATGCCGATTATTGAACCAGTAATTCGGTATGATATTCAGTTATTATTATTATATATATATATATATATATATATATATATATATATATATATATATATATATATATATATATATATATATATATATATATATATATATATATATATATATATATATATATATATATATATATATATATATATATATATATATATATATATATATATATATATATAATTCTAGTTACGTTTAGATACTAATATTTCATATACAAACATATAGTATCTAAACGTAACTAGAATTAATTAATTCTTTTTAAAATTCAACAATTTTTTTAAATATTTTTAATAAAATTTCGATAATTTGGTTATTTACCGAATTGTATGATAAACGGTATGAACATTTGGCGTACTAAAATTTCGGTACGATTTTACCGAATGAACACCTCTAAATTTACCAACTGGAAGGGTTTATTTCGTAAGACAATACATAGTTGATGGGTGGTTGTAATTATGCAAACAAGATGGGTTTTTTCGTAATTTAACCTTACCTCAGGGGGTGTTGTAATTTTCCTGTATTTATTTGTAATTTGTAACAATGTGTTTGCAAAAACTTATAGAAATAGATTATAATTTTTTTTTCATAATCTATATTTAAGTACTTGTAAAATTAGTTATTGTTTTTACTTCTAGGGATTTTTGTGATAAAGTCCCCAACCATATACATTTATTATTCTAGGTTTAGGGGTTATATCTCTTTCACCAATAAGCCCATCCCTTTAATATTTATTATAAATAAAGGAAACATTCATGTATATCCCAATATTACCCTCAACCCTTTATACCCAATTTTTAATATGCTCCAATATCATCCTTAACTTAATTTAACCTCAATTTGACCCCAAATTTCACAAATTATTCAATTTTGAGCCCAAATTTTTTTTTCCAAATTTTTTTTTTCAATTTTTTTTTTCGGCCGAATTCCGGCGTTGACTTTTCATTTTTTTTTTCTTCTTCCGAATTTTTTCGCCGGTTTCCGGCGTTGACTTTTTCGTTTTTTTTTTCTTTTTTTTTCCTTTTCTTTTTTCTTCTCTTTTCTTACGGATTTTTTCGCCGGTTTCCGGCGTTGATTTTTTTTAGAATTTTTTAAGTATTTTTTTTTTTTTTTTTACGTCCGTCGCTAAACGTTGACCGTAATTGTGCTGTCACTGACAGTAAATTAATGTAATTATACTGTCAATGATAGTTAATTAACGTAATTATACTGCCGTTGACAATACATTTATGTAATTGTTCTGCCGTTGACAGTAAATTAACGTAATATTATTATTTTTTATTTTTTGTTATTTTTTTTATTTTGTTTGATTTGTTGACAAGTCAACGTAATTATATTACTGTCGTTGACAGTAAAATAACTGTAAACACAATAATATTACTTTCAACAACATCAATATTATTATTTTTTTGGGGTTTTTGCTTTGTTTGAATTATTCACGGAGTAACGTAATAATAGTACTGTCTATTATTGTAATATTACTGTAAACACAATAATATTACTGTGGTTGACGGTAATATTACTGTTGTTATAGTAATATTGCTGTCAACCACATCAATATTATTATTTTGTTTGTATTTTTTTTGTTTGTTTGAGTTATTCACGGAGTAACGTAATAATATTACTGTGGTTGACGGTAATATTACTGTTGTTATAGTAATATTACTGTCACTCACAGTAATATTAATTCTTTTGGCTTTTTATTATGTTTACATTTGTTGAACGATCAACATAGGAATATTACTCTATTACACAATAATAATGAGTTTTGTTGTGTTAATATTACTGTGCTAGAGATTAATATAGCAATTTTACTGTGTTAAACTGTAGTTTAGTTAATTTTACTGTGTTTAACAGTAAGATAGTTAATATTACTATCAATCACATCAATATTGTTGTGTAAACGAAAAAAAAAAGTTACAGAAAGAAAGAAAATAAGAGAAAAAAAAATAAAAAATAAATGAAAAGTCAGCGCCGGAATCCGGCGGGAAAAAAAAAGTTTTTGAAAAAAAAAAATTTGGGTCAAAATTGAATAATTTGTGAAATTTAGGGTCAAATTGAGGTTAAATAAAGTTAAGGATGAAATTGGAGCATATTAAAGTATGAGGGGTTATTTTAGTCCTTTACAAAAATCTGGACCATGTGTGGACTTATTGGTAAATGAGTTTTTTGTCTTGATCTCTATATAAATAAATACCCATTGATGGACTTATTTGTAAAGACTGTTAGCTACTGTATTAGTGAGTAGTTTATTTAATTACGTATTAGTAGGTAGTTTAAATTATGTTAGTGGGTCAGTTATTTAGTTCATGGTGTTAGTGTTTTAGTGGATTATTAAGTGGGTTAGTGGGTCCTTATTTTATGTTTGTGTATGCCTATATAAAGGCTATTTCCATTGAAGTATTAAGAGTATATTGCAGCAGTTCCCTTCATCCCTTTGTTTTTCATTATTATTATCTTCTTTATTTACTATCAGTGGTATCATCGGGTGAGGTCCAAAAATTAAAAAAATTGAGTGAGAGTTGTTCCAACAGAAAGAGAGAAAAGAAAGGTGAGAGAAACAAAAAGAGAGAAAAATAAGGTGAGGGAAACAAAAAAAAGAGAAAAATACGTGATATACTTCCTTTGAAAAAGCTGTAGCTTTATCATTCATGGGTTCTGAAAATAATTTTGTGCAGGCAGCCATTCCACACTTTGACGGTCATTACGACCACTGGAGCATGTTGATGGAGAATTTTCTGCGATCCAAAGAATATTGGCCAATCGTAGAAACTGGTGTTGGAGAACCTGGAAATGTCGAAACTTTGACGAAAGGTGAAAAAACAGACTTGGAAGCGAGACGGCTGAAAGATTTAAAGGCGAAAAATTATCTCTTTCAGGCGATTGATCGTCCCATCTTGGAAACTATTCTTTGCAAAGAAACTTCCAAAGATATTTGGGATTCCATGAAGAAGAAATATGAAGGCTCGACGAGGGTGAAGCGTGCACAGCTTCAAGCCTTGAGAAGGGATTTTGAAACACTCCAGATGAAAGATGGAGAATCAGTCACTAGCTATTGTGCTAGAACTATGGAGATCAGCAACAAAATGCGTTTCCATGGCGAGAAGATGGGAGATGTCATTATCGTGGAGAAGATATTGCGTTCCCTAACACCAAAATATGATTATGTTGTATGTTCCATTGAAGAATCAAAGGACATAGACGCACTTTCTCTCGATGAATTGCAAAGTTCATTGTTGGTCCATGAGCAAAAGATGAACCGAGGTTCAACAGTAGAGGAGCAGGCCTTAAAGGCTTCTACTAATACTCATTTCTCTAATTATAGAGGAAGGGGTAGAGGTAGAGGAAGGGGAGATCGAGGTGGAAGATATGGAGGAGGAAGAAGAGATCGAGGCGGTAGAGGTAATATGAACGTTAGAGCAAACAATGACCAGTTTCACAGTAAAGGAAACGGTCGAGATGGTGACAAGTCTAAAGTCGAGTGCTTTAGATGTCATAAATTTGGTCATTATCGCTCGGAATGTTATACCAGGCTGCCTATCGACAAGGAAGAGAAGTCAAATTTTGTTGAAAACAAAGAAGGAGAAACTTTGTTAATGGCGGTTCAAAGTGAAAAAGAACCGGAGCCGAGTGTTTGGTATGTGGATACGGGCTGCAGCAACCACATGAGTGGAAGTAAGTCTTCTTTTACTCGTTTAAATGAAGATTTTCATTCTACTGTCAGTTTTGGAGATTTCTCTACTGTGAATGTGATGGGAAAAGGTGATGTGAATATACGAACCAAGAATGGTTATGTGGAAACAATCTCTAATGTCTTGTATGTTCCAGACTTGAAAAATAATTTGTTAAGTGCTGGTCAATTGCAAGAAAAGGGTTATGTTATTACTATTCAGAATGGTGCTTGCGAAATTTATGATCCGACGAGAGGAGCTATTGCTATTGTTCAAATGAGTTCAAACAGGTTGTTCCCTTTAAAGATTGAGACTCTTCACACCTGCTTGATGGTCGAAGTGAAAGATCCTTCTTGGTTGTGGCATTTTCGATATGGTCACTTGAGTTTTGGGGGATTAAAAACTCTTCGACAAAAGAATATGGTAACCGGTCTTCCCCAAATCTCAGCTCCTTCTCGAATTTGTGAAGAATGTATTGTCGGCAAACAACATCGTTCCCAATTTCCTAAAGGGAAGTCATGGAGGGCGAATGGAATTTTGGAGTTGGTTCATTCTGACATTTGTGGGCCGTTGAAACCAATTTCGAATGGAGGTAAAAGATACTTAATTACCTTCATTGACGATTTTTCCCGAAAAACTTGGGTTTACTTTTTACAGGAAAAATCTGAAGCTTTTAGTGCATTTAAAAGCTTTAAGGCTCGGGTGGAAACTGAGACGGGCGAAACGATCAAAACTCTTCGAACTGATCGTGGCGGTGAGTATTGCTCTACAGACTTTGGTGTTTTTTGTGAAGCTCGAGGCATTAGAAGAGAGCTCACAACTGCTTACACACCACAACAAAATGGCGTATCGGAGAGGAAAAATAGAACTATCCTCAATATGGTTCGAAGCTTGCTGGTAAAAGGAAGGATTTCGAAATATTTTTGGCCCGAAGCTGTAAATTGGAGCGTTCACATCTTGAATAGAAGCCCTACTTTTGCTGTTCGAGATGTGACACCGGAGGAAGCGTGGAGTGGAAGGAAACCGTGTGTTGATCATTTCCGAATTTTCGGTTGCATCGCATATGCGCATGTCCCAGATGAGAAGAGAAAGAAGCTTGATGATAAATGTGAGAAGTGTGTCTTTCTAGGTGTTAGTGAAACATCAAAGGCGTACAAATTGTTCAATCCAACGACAAAGAAGATTGTAATCAGCCGAGATGTACTCTTTGATGAAGAAAGGACTTGGGATTGGGATAGGCAGCAGCCTACTCAAGTTCTATGTGATAATGATGTTGAAGAAACATCACCGATGCTCGACAATTCAGGAAACGATACTCCTATAGCTGCTGAAATCTCGCCAGAAGAAGAGAGTAGTTCCAATGCCGATTCTCGTCGGCGAATTCGGAGAAGGCCTGCATGGATGGAAGATTATGAGGTAACGGGATTTGATACAGATGATGATGCAATTACTCATTGCATTATTTGCAGATTGTGATCCAACAACCTTTGAAAGTGCCATCAAAGAAACAAAATGGCAGCAAGCAATGGATGCCGAAATTGAAGCTATCGAAAGAAACGGTACGTGGGAGTTGACTGATCTTCCAGAAGGGCAGAAAACCATTGGTGTAAAATGGGTTTTTAAGACGAAGCTCAAAGAAAATGGTGAGGTGGACAAGCATAAGGCGCGATTGGTTGCTAAGGGATACAAGCAAGAATATGGAGTTGATTACACAGAGGTGTTTGCTCCAGTTGCAAGGCATGACACGATCAGAATGGTGATTGCATTAGCGGCGCATAATTCTTGGCCTATATTTCAGCTTGATGTCAAATCGGCATTCTTGCACGGAAACTTGAAGGAGAAGGTATTTGTCGATCAACCCCCTGGTTATGTTATGGTTAATAATGAGCATAAAGTCTATCGATTAAAAAAAGCTCTTTATGGACTTAAACAAGCTCCACGAGCTTGGTATAGTCGCATTGAGGCTTATTTTCTAAAAGCTGGTTTTCAAAAATGTCCTTACGAGCATACTTTATTTGTTAAAGTTGGAGAAAAAGGTGAAATGCTCATTGTCTGCTTGTATGTCGATGATCTCATATTTACTGGAAATTGTGATATCATGTTTAAAGAATTCAAGAAATCTATGATGGATGAGTTTGAAATGTCTGATCTTGGTAAGATGCATTATTTTCTTGGCATAGAGGTGGTGCAATGTGATAGTGGAGTTTTTATATCTCAAAAGAAATATGTGCGAGATATGTTGGATAGGTTTCGGATGACGGATTGCAATCTCGTGACTACTCCAATTGAGTTTGGCTTGAAGCTAAACAAAGATCGTGAAGGAAAGAAGGTGGAGAGCACACTTTACAAGCAAATTGTTGGCAGTTTAATGTATTTAACTGCTACAAGACCGGATATTATGTACTCAGTGAGCCTCATAAGTAGATACATGGAGAATCCAACTAAGATGCATATGTTAGCGGCCAAGAGAATTCTTCGTTACTTGCAAGGCACCAAGGAGTTTGGATTATTCTACAAGAGAGGTGCAAAGTCGAATTTGCTTGGTTTTACTGACAGCGATTATGCAGGAGATCAAGATGATAGGAAGAGCACTTCGGGTTACATTTTTATGTTGGGCACAGGGGCTGTTTCGTGGTCTTCTAAAAAACAGCCAATTGTTACTTTGTCGAGTACCGAAGCTGAATTTGTTGCTGCTACAGCTTGTGCTTGTCAAGCTATTTGGTTTAGAAGAATTCTTGAAGTACTTCAGTTCAAGCAAGGAGAAGCTACCACGGTTTTCTGTGATAACAATTCAGCGATCAAGTTATCGAAGAATCCCGTTCTACATGGAAGAAGCAAGCACATCGAAGTGAAGTATTATTATTTGAGAGATCTCTGCAGTGATGGAACAATTGAACTGGAATTCTGCAGAAGCGAGGAGCAGCTCGCGGATATCTTTACTAAACCTCTAAGGTTGTTCCCCTTTCAAAATCTAAGGAAGCTGATGGGCGTGTGTACTATGAAAGATCTGGAAAACGAAAGTGGCTAAACTAAAACTTCAAAGTTTTGAGTTTAAGGGAGGGAATGTTAGCTACTGTATTAGTGAGTAGTTTATTTAATTACGTATTAGTAGGTAGTTTAAATTATGTTAGTGGGTCAGTTATTTAGTTCATGGTGTTAGTGTTTTAGTGGATTATTAAGTGGGTTAGTGGGTCCTTATTTTATGTTTGTGTATGCCTATATAAAGGCTATTTCCATTGAAGTATTAAGAGTATATTGCAGCAGTTCCCTTCATCCCTTTGTTTTTCATTATTATTATCTTCTTTATTTACTATCAAAGACCCCTTACTTCTATTAAAAAAAGTTGTTTAAAAGCTATTTTTGTAAAAAACCACTTGGAATTCTTTTGACTAGATTCCAAGCGACAATGATGTGGCAACGTTCTGATGCGAATAACAGTGGACTACCGGAGAAGAAATTTGTCAGGCGGTGGTGATGCGGCGGCAATCAGGTGAAGAAGAGATTAAGAGAGTAGGAAATATGTTTTAAAAGAAGTCTGAAGAGTGAAGAGTGATGGAAGCGTGTTGTGGTTGTGGGCGACTACTGATGAACATAGTTTACGTGATTATGATTTATGATTAGTAATATTTAGATGTCTATATTTTAATATAATAACTAATATATAAATAATATCATGAAGGGCGGCGGGTCTATGGGCGGGTACCTACAAACCCGTCCTCGTACTCGGTAAAAAAAATAAAAAATCATCCATCCCTGCCCCTTATTTTTTCAAGGCAAATACTCGAGAATTTCGTGTCGGAGCTAGGTGGAAATTCATCAGGTCGGATCAAATTACCATCCCTAATGTTTACGGGCCTTTGAAAAAGAACTCAATTCTCTGTTTAGCAAATTGGGCCGTATTTCTCACAATAATCCTAAGTCCATCCTTTAATTAATAATCCTATTATAAAACAATGAATATTATATTAGTTTAATTTCAAATATATTCATTCATTAGTTTTTGGGAACGGCTAAAACAAATACCGTTTTTTTCTCACTTCAATACCACTAATAGAAAAATAAAAAGATCAATAGGTAATGACGTTAATACCCTTAATAAAATCAATGCCACGCAAATTTTGTGTGTGATATTGATTTTCATTAAGGGTAATATTGTCATTACCTATTTATTATGAATTTATTTTTTATTTTTTATGTTGTTGGTATTGAAGTAAGAAAAAATCGGGATTTGTTTTAGCCACTCCCTTAGTTTTTCTTGTTTTTAATTTTATGATTAAAAATTAAAGAGAAAATGATGAATACAAATTCTTACAGACACATTTATGATGGTGTACGCAAAAACTTTTAAGAACAACAGATTATAAACTTGTTTTGACTTATAATCTATTCCGAAGTGTTTGCAAACACACAATTTTCACTTTTACTATTCTTGAAACATATTGAAACACTTTTTTTTTTTGATAATTATATTGAAACACTTTAATAAGTCGTACCAGTGCAAACAAATCGGCTCAACTCGAAATGGAGGAACCAATTCACCCCAACGGCTTTACAGTGCAAAAATTGTGAAAATGTTCAATGCAATTTTTCACTTACTGCACCAATTGGACCAAATCGAGATGGGCTTCGGAAAGATGAATTCATTGGGTAGCCGGCCCATTTCCTAATATTTTTAGCCCATCAACAAATTATAGTAATTTGGTAGCACTTAGGTCCAACATTGAGCTAAATTGAAAGTTTGACTCAACTTTTAATCAATTTTTGCTACAAGGTTTACTGATAATCACTAACTTCTTATTGCGAACCATATTTTGAAAAACATCACATCCATCTTTCCTGCATGAACAACATGAAGAAAAAGAAAAAAAAAGAGATACATCATAGACAAAAGACCCTTTTCTCATAAACTAATAAGTATTTGGTAAATAAATTTTTTTAATCCCAAAAATGTGAACAAACATGCAAAAAGTTGAAAAGGAAAACAACCCATCCATCCATAGGAATGAATGTTTTTTTCCCCTCGTATCGATGTTGATTGTTGCCCGAATATAATAAAATTAGTTAGAGTTGTAGTAAAGAAGCAACTATAGTCTAATATATATATCCCAATCATGAACAAGGGGTAAACATCATACATTATGGGTTTTGTAGAATCGAAAATCTGGTGAAATATACCATGTAATTTTAGATTATCGATTTACATTAATAGTACACACATCTATATATATGATCAGTGGATAATTATTTTTGTAGATATACAATTTAAATCACATAGTGTATTTCATCGGATGTGGCATTTCACAAGGCATACATTCTTTTCATTTCATTGGGTCAAATATTGTATACACACATGTACACAACTATCAAATAATTTACGTGCATGTATTCCACATTTTTTATAGTAGTTTTGGAAATTAAATATACCAAAAATACATCATTATTTTCGAACAAGTCAATAAAAAAAAAATCATTTTTTCACTACTTCAATTAAGAAACATTTCTCAAATATTTATCCCGGAACGGTGTATATTTTGTATCAAATAAAGATTTAATCGAATTATTCATTTTGATTTAATAATGTATCTTATATTTTATTTTATATGCTTTTCGTAATTATATATTTTATTTTTCTAGCTATTAGTTCATTCCGAGTGCTTCATTACATTATATTTATTTATGATTATAATACGAATGTTTTTATTTTTTCATCTTTCCATCAAATTGAAATAAAATATTTTTATTTAACAAAACAAATAAAATTATATATTTTCCACGGGACTAAGGAACTTCAACTAACCGCATAATTGGGCACTGTAGGCAGGAAACTGTCGCATTCTTTCTGTTAGGCTTTTCCCTCTTAACGATTTTAGATCTAATAGCCTGTCCCCCCACCAGCAAGTTTTTCCCCGCCAAAATTTCAATTCCAAGCAATTCACTCCGACCGTACATCTACCTTCGTTCAATTCCGATCTACGGTCTAGATTGTTCTCCACTGTAACCCTTCTGTAGACGCGCACACATCAGATACTTTCTTCCCACGCTTTATATTTTCTGCTGCCTGTTTGTTTGCGTTTATTCACAAATTAAATTCCAATTTCAACCTTTCTTCTTCCCCACTGAAATCCGTCGTCTGCAAAAATGCAAAAGGAGAACGTTTCGTACGATTCCATAATTACTTCCTCCGCCGCCGCCGCCGATAAATCCTCAGCCTCCGCGGCGTCGATGCTGCACTTCTCCGGCGGCAATCCGTTTCTCTCCCCCAATTCACCGACCTACGTGAACTCCGACGCCTCCTTGTACACCTCGCTCTTCCAGAACTACTCCCCGTCGGAAAACGCCTCGTTCGACGGCGGAGATACCGATCGCCGCCTCCACGACGCCAGCCGCGTCCTCGAGTACCAGCAGCTCTACAACGACTACACACTCTGCCTCGCTCAGCTCTGCGATTCCGTCGAAGAGGTGGAAGCGCTCCGCCGCGAGAATGATTCCCTCCGCCTCTCCAATGCGGATCTCTCCCATCGAGTCGCCTTGCTTTTCTCCCGCGATCGGCTTCTCTCCGGCTTCAACCGCCTCAACCTCGGCTCCACCTCAACCGCCGCCGCGCCGCCGCGCGCGGCGGCGGCTCACATCGCAGCAACTCAACCTCTCACCGTACGCAATCGCGTCGAGCGGAAGGGAACTGAAAGAGTTACGCTTCCAAAGAGCATTTCCGTGCGATCCAGTGGTTATCTGAAGATGTCTCGACCGATTTCCGACGCGACTGAGAATAAAGCCCTACTGAGTCAACCCGCTGCTGCATCGGTGAGTCAATTAGATCTCTGGCGATTCATTTCCGTTTCCAAATGACGCTGAATGATTTCCCCTTTCTAAATTGCTGATTCAATAAATTTTAATTTCTCTCAACAATTTTTGGTGCAATTTGTATTTTTCAGATTTGAATATCAAAATCCAATTTACTTGAAACTGATGCTACAGTAGTTGAAATTATAATTAAATTTGGGTGGTATTCTCTGTGATCACGTGCAGCAGAGGGTGTATGTACCAGCAGGATCCAAAAAGGAAGAACCACTGGAGCTGGATGTATACAACCAAGGAATGTGGAAAACCGAGCTCTGCAACAAATGGCAGGAGACCGGCGCGTGTCCGTACGTCGACAACTGCCAATTTGCCCATGGAATCAAAGAGCTCCGGCCGGTGATCAGGCACCCACGCTACAAGACAGAGGTCTGCCGCTTGTTGCTCGCCGGAGGCAGCTGCCCGTACGGCCACCGCTGCCACTTCCGCCATTCTCTCACTGAGCAGGAGCGCCTCACGGCAGCGGCACCACCACCACCACCACCACTACCTCGTTGATGTATCAATTTGGTGAGTAATAAGAAATCGAAAATTCCTTGATTCAATTTTGGGGATTAATTAAAATTGGGTACTTGTAAAGTGGTTGATCCTATAATTAATTTCATTTTTGAGTGATGCAATACTTTCATCAAATATTCGGTATAAAATTTTGCTATTGGTGGAGATCATTTTTATTTTATTTTTTCTTAAATATATATACAACTTAGTAAATATTTACACATTTGGAGTAAGTCATATGTTGCCGAAAGCTATTGTAATATCGTTGTTAATATTTTGTCACTATTTTTATATTTTTGGATTGATTACAATGTTGTTTATTTAATTTATGAAATGTGATTACTTCTCAAATATATTTCTCAAACCTTGAAAAAAAATAATAAAAAAATAAATAAATTAATTAGTAGTAACTAATGTTGACAGATTAATGATATACGATTAACAATCACAAAGCAGTCAATGCAAACTTCTTAGATTTCTTTCTTACTGATGGTAATGGGACGAGCATGGGGCGGATTTTGCAATCCCGTTTCAAAATCCCCATCCCCGTCGGCCATCCCCATTCCCGTCCCCGTGAAATATTATGCGGGTCCCACTAAAATCCCCCTACTTATATAAAACGGGGCGGGAATGCAGAGCAGGTATAGCAAAATCGTTTCTCACCCCCTACCCCATTTAAAATTATGCATGAATTCCCATACCCGCCCCATATTTTTTGGGGCGGAAAATACTCGCTATTTTTCAAGGCGGGGCGGGGCGGATACTCAACGGGATGTGTCGAATTCCCATCCCTATTCTTTCTTACATAGCTTTCTTCTTCGAAGGATATGTTTTTTGTCACCAACAACCGTTTGGTACGGTGATGCTTATTGGCCCTAGCCCCTAAGTGCACTTCCAAAACAAACTACCAACAAATTAAGTCAAATAATGTACAATATCATATATATATATATATATATATATATATATATATATATATATTATTTCCCTAAGTGCAGCTTTGTGTTCGTGATACATAGTTATGTTATTTAATAGGTAACAATGTTTAACTCCATAAATTACAATTTTGGTTATGTAAATGTATTTATGCATATTTAGTCCTATTTCATCTTGTTTCGTTTACTCCTTTTACTAAGAATACATTGCATGTGCAGTATTGGGAGTGACGGAGTTAGCATAAGATTAACGGGCCATGTTTCCCAACATTTCTCAAATTTCTATTATTTTTTATCGAAATATATTTCTTTTTGTGTACAACAACCTTAACGACCCTTTTAGAATTTCTTTAATGCATTTGGCCCCCGAGCTTAAAATCCTGACTTCGCCACTGGTATTGGAAGTGTGTAAACATTATTTGGTCAATGGTTCAACTCAACTTTAGGTTCGGTTGTAGATTATTTCAAAATAAGAAGAAAAAAAAAACAAAGAATAGACCTATAGCTAATTTATAAGTCTCTGTTTGATTCCTAAGATAAGATTCCGATTTATATCCAATGTTCTCTCAATTAATCAAGATTATAGTTATTTTTTTCTATAACTGCGGATCGGCCAAAAAGGTTATCGGAGCAACCAAACGAGGACGAATAAAAAGTGCTACTAATATATTTACAACACCAAATTTACATTTCCTTCTTATTTATTCAACCATCAATGTAATTTATCTATCCGACTTCATTTGGATCGAATGATTTGAAATAATTCTAAGGGAGAAGGATTTGAAATGTCTCGAAATGGCAGAACATTGAAATCCCCAACGATTTCTCAAAATTCTTTGATCTATTCGTCGTCTAATTACTTCATATTATTTTTTATAAATGCAAAACTGAAGGTGAAGAAGCAGTTAGTTCTGTAGTCTTAGCTTCCAAGTTTCATTTCCATTTCATATATTATTCTTTAGAAGTAATTGACACTCCACGTTTTAATAATTGGGCTGAGGTTTTTGACAATTTATATATATCGGAAATTCAAAACATCAACTGTTCGATATTCGGGGTAAGCTTCGACCCGGATCCGAAGCCCACAAGACTTGGCGATTTTGAACACAAATGGATTTTCAATTTAACTTCACAAAAGCAGCCCAATATCAAAATTAACTTTGTTTATATATACTCCAGCTAAAGCCTAAAAGTATATAAGAAATTCA
Organism: Erythranthe guttata; assembly: GCF_056151865.1. NCBI lineage: Eukaryota > Viridiplantae > Streptophyta > Magnoliopsida > Lamiales > Phrymaceae > Erythranthe > Erythranthe guttata. Next base: position 2,372,226 of record NC_142544.1, on the reverse strand, counting down.
AATTAGTCATCCTCGGCCGGTCGCCCAGGTTCTCGCCTCGAGAAAGACGCGCGAAAGAGGTATGACCGGCGCGCCAATGATCCATTGAGAGTTTGTTAATGGTAGCATAATATATTAGCGTAGATTTTATACTATCTAAATCGAGGAGCTAACTTGAGAAATTAATGATACATGGATATTTAATAAGGGAAAAAATGGTCAAAAAGACGCTTAATATGAAATGGAGATAGTATAGTTTAATAGAAAGTTTTGCTTTTTATATTACTACTCAGTACTCACCATGGTTATCGAATCGGAAAATATGGGCATATCGTTTTCCTTCGTGTATTTTATTGTATCGTTATCGTATCGCATGATATTTAACCAACTATTAAAAATACTAAAATATATCTATTTACATAATATAGTATTATAAACATGTGAAATTTAATATTTTAAAATCAAATCAAGTTTCAATTCTGAAAATTGCACAAACACCTCAACTAAGCTGAAAATTGAATCAATCACCACAAATCAACTAACCCACCTCAAATTAAGCAAACCCATCACAAAATCGAACAAACCCAAGGCTAATTGAGCACAGAAAGAACGAAAAAGTGCTGTAAATCGCGCCCCCGTTCAAATTGTGCGAAACTCATTCAAATTCGCACTTGAATCGCAAAAAAATAACAAGAATCTATAGAAATTGAGTTAGGGTTGTCATATTGTGATAATTTTTGAAGAAATTGAAGAGAGAAAGGTGGATTAGGGTTGTGAATTTGAAGGGTTATTTTGAAATCCGTTTTTCAGCCCTGGAACTGTGAATATTTCGGTTTTGTTTTTTTGTTTGTTGAATAGTTTGACTAGTATCGTAAATATCGTATTGTATCGTGATATGGCGATACAATATGATATCTCACGATATTTACCGATATTTAAACATAGCCGATACACAGTACGAGTCGTATCGTTTCGATTGGAACCGTACCGTATCGCGATAAATATTGCGATATCTCACGAGTTAAACTACAATGCTAGTCACTTTAATAATGCAATAAATGATTTTTTTCCCTTCGGTTTTACCTTATTGATGGAACTTCATTAGACATTAATAATTCTCTCTTATATCACCTCCTCATCAAAGGGTAAATATTGTTTTAGTATTTTTTATGTATTTTTTTTTAAAATTCAAACTCTTTTATGTATTTTACGAAAATCCTAAAAGACAGATACTACGGAACAAAGGCGTTCACCGCACATTGATGCATGCAGTGGCGGAGCCACCCTTTGGGGTGGGGGTTCCTAAAAATACTATAGCTATATGTAATTAACCCACTCAAATAATTTAATTTAACCCTCCCACCAAATAAATTATGTGTTATTAGTTAAAGTTTATAAAATTTTAGTTATTTTGTACTACTTTATATGAACGAAATAAAAAAAAATCTCAATGACTTTGCCCCGAACCCTCGTAAATATTAAGTCCACCGTATCTCGAATTGGGATCTTGAAAACATTCTAAAACTATTGGGACAAGAGGAGGATAAAATATAAAATTCCCAAATTAGACGAATAAAATGTGAAGGTAGGGGGTGATGACACGTGGAGGAATATGAGTGCCACCGCCCCACTATGTGACTATGTGTGCTACTTTAGAGATACATATACATGTATCTATATAGCAATAGTCTCTGAACGCAAAAAAGGGTTCCTTTTTGGGTTAAGATGATAAGGAATTTGTGATGATATGAAAATTCTTTTGTTCTCCATTCTTCTGACAAGATGATGTTTTGTCCAATATCTCTAACTCTTTGAATCCAATAATCTTCTCAATGATTTATTGTTTTCTATAACTAGAAAGATTTTAGTTCTGAATTTTCATAAATTTTCTACCGGTCACAATCGATTATCAATATCGTATCTTATAGTATCTTATACGAAAGTTGATATTTAATATTGATTAAGTTAGATTTATTTCGTGCAAATATTATATATTAATTTGTGTCAGATTTAATTTTTCGTTACTGTTGATGTTGATGTAACTGTTGTAATAGTTCGTAAAAATAAAATTAAAAAAAACACAAATTTAATTTGGTTCAGATACGATTGTACCCTACATCCATGAGGATCTGCAAAAAATAAATTTCAAAGTTTTTCGAGCACAATATTAGGTTTTAAATAAGGGTTTATTAGGGATAACCCCCTTGTTCATATTTTCTAATGTGGTAGATCCAATTATTTTTTCCCTTTTTGAGATACACCCAAATTTGCCAACTTGGCAAAATATATTATGTAATTTCCCTTTAATACCCCTTTTTTATTTTGTTTTATTTTTGAACGGTATTTACTTCCTTAACTACGTGATATGAGATTGCTGATACGTTGCCTAAAATCACGGAATAAAATTACGTGAGTATATTGGCAGTTTCTATCAAATCTTGTACAACCGGTTTTGAAGAATTTATCCAGCGTTTCATCGTTTTCCATCGGATTTGAAGATAGGTTCGGATTTGAAGATAGGTTCGGATTTGAAGATAGGTTCGGATTTGAAGATAGGTTCGGATTTGAGCGTTCATCGTTTTTCATCGTTTTCCATCGTTTTTCATCGTTTTCAATCGGGTACGGATTTGAACCGGTTTTGAAGAATTTATCCAGCGTTTCATCGTTTTTCATCGTTTTCCATCGTTTTTTCACCGGCGTGGAAATAGGTTCGGATTTGAGCGTTCATCGTTGTCCGTCGTTAAGCGGGTATGAATGTGTTTTCTTTTTAGTTTTTTTTCGGTTTTTTTTTTTTTCGTTTTTATTTTTCGCTGTATTTTTTCGTTTTTATTTCGCGGTATTCGTTTTTAAGATTTGTGTTGATACGTTGATTATATTGGTAGTAAAGTAGATCGTTTCTTAAAAAAATTACGTCGTTACATATACATCCTTATTTTGGCTGATGATGTTTGTTTGGAAGAGGATTCACAGAGTTGGCAGAGGATGGTTCACGCAGTCGGACCAGAGTTGTTTTATATGAGTGTCGTAGTTGGTTTACGCAATAATCGAGTGATAGTTGGTTTATTTGTTTATAACAGTTGATTTTAGTGTGCTCGGTAGTACATTGAAATACATTTTCGTAGTCTTTTTCAACTGATTGTATGGATTATGCATTTTCAAGTTTATTTTTGATGATGTTAATTTATTGTCATTCAAATGTATTTGCAGTCTATTTAATCATTTTTAGTATTCAGCATTTTTAAGTTTGTTTCATGATTTTAGGTTCATATGATGCTGAAGTTACGTTGTTATTTCTGATGATGATGGAACAGGGGGTGGGGGTGAACTAGTTGGAGCCGTTGATGCCACTGGAAGTGAGGCATTGAATGCAGGCTTTATGCAGTTGTTCGAAGAAGAAGTCGACTGCATTCCTGATGATAGCGACGAGGACATAAACTAAATGAATTCAAATGATTCCGATGGTTGTTATTTTCCAAACCACCCTACGATTTGATATGTTTAATGAATGTCGTGTTTACGATGTAATGGCTCGGTAACTTCGGTTAAGTGTTAAACCGTTGTAATACAACAGTATACTATTATGAATACCGTATGATACTACCATTATCATTTTATTATACTATTATGAGATTATTAATGTACTAGAGTTTTTTAACTCGACATATTGGTTTGATTGTGTTATGATGTGTTTTAAGTATTTTATCAAAACCCTAGATTGAAATTATGAGATTATTAATGTACTATTTTATTGGTTATGTTGGAATTACTTTACGTTGGTTTTGTTCTCAATGTTCTTGTCATTTCAGTGGTATATTGTTTGTAACACAATTTCATATCACTACTAACCGTAATATACTATCATAGTAGATTAATGTACTATATTGAAATTATTAATATACTATGTGGTTGAATAATACGGGATCCATAGTTGATTAACGAGATCCATAGTCGAATTAGATCAATGAGATAGTCTATTACATGATATGGGGTAGTCTAACAATATTAAAACACAAATCCGCCGCCATCACTTATCAGATCTAGGATTTTGTTGATTCTTCGGCCCAATAGTCAAATAACTAAACCCATAGTCGAATTAGATATATGGGATAGTCTATTAAATGATATGAGATAGTCTATTAATTTTAAAACACAAATCCGCCGCCGTCACTTCTCAAATCTAGGGTTTTGATAATTCTTCGGCCCATAGTCGATTAACGAGATCCATAGTCAAATTATATCAGTGGGATAGTCTATTAAATGATATGGGATAGTCTATTAATACAGATGTAATTCGACTATGCATCTCGTTAATCAACTATGGGCCGAAGAATTATCAAAACCCTAGATTTGAGTAATCCTAGATTTGAGTAACCCTAGATTGGAGCAGTGACGGCGGCGGCGACGGCGGCCAACGACGATATCACTCCTAAATTGATTGTTACGACCTTGGAGGCGGGAGCGGCGGAGGTCTTGGTCGTTTTTGGCGGTCTTGGAGGTGGAGGTGGTCGGATGTGGTGGTGGTGGAGGACTAGGCGGTGGTGGAGGTGTTGCTTATGGCCAATATCGTTGTTATCGTCGTTGGCCACCGGCGACAACGGTGACGGAGGTGGCGGCGGTCGATTTAGCCAAAACATATCAACATATTGATTGATGATAGCGATTCAGCGAGTGGCGACGACGTACCTACGGCGGCTTGGTCGGAGTGCAAAAAATCGTCGATCCACGCCGTATAAATTTCTGGTTTTGGGAGGTTTGAAGATTTTTGGTAGTGGGTTTGTGGGGATAGTGTTTTAACGGGAAAATAGGGAGGGATTTGATATTATTTCAAAAGGTAAAGTAACGGGATTTGTGGGATTTGATTGAGGGTACTTATGTAATTTAGAAAAGTTTGGGTTTTTATCAAAATGTCAAATTTAAGTTTGGGTCTACCCCTATTATTTGAATGTCTAAGGGGTTATATCTAATAGACCCTTTAAATAAAAAAACTAAAGCCTCTCACTTTATTTTGAGGCCGTTCTTTTAAAGTTAAAAATGAAATTTGTAACTCCAACCTTTGACTTTTCAGTGCAATTTGAATCGATGCTAAGCAAGGTGTGAACGAGAGAGTTGTGATAAAACTACCTTGCATTGACTTTATTATACGCCCTCCTTTCCAATTTAAATGTCCTTTTGGGTTATTGTACACATATTAAAAAAATCAATAAATATCCATATATTATAACAAAAATATATATAATTACTAAAATATCCATATATCCTTTTGGATTATTTCACAACTAATTAATTAAGAGTAAGAAAGTGGTAAAATTGAAAATAACAAGAAAATCTGAAATGAGAAATAATCTGGTACCCAAAAAAAAAAAACTCTACGAAGAGACAAATATTTAATCTCACAAATTACAAAGCATAAAGGTTAATTGTAGATTTATTTGGGTAAAATAAACCTATAAAAAAAGGTTATTAAGTGATAAAGCAAGGGGTACTTGTAACTAATTAATTAAATGTCTTCCTTGGAGCTAATTAGGGTTCATTGCTAGCTAGGGACTTACAGCCAATTTCTCGTTATGTATTTCCAATTAGACTGCGGCAATAATAAAAATACAAAATATACGGTATATATATCTATGTAGTACGGAAACTTCAATTTCTTAATGTTTTCGCGTTTTGGACACGTTTCGTGTTTGATACTCAAGGACACCTGTCGGACACGTTATGGACCATTTTACAATTTCTAAAAAGTTAGACACATATTTGAATAGCAAATTTTCAAATATTTTTGTTGTCTACCTAATTATTTACATGATTTAATGATCAATTGTATATAGATATATAGTTGATTGCAAAATTTATTTTGAATATGCACGTATGAAAATATATAAAAAGAAAATTATATATAAATAAAAACTTAAATATGTTTAAGGGTAAATTACACACACACCCCTCAGGTATAATGAAATAACTTTAAGGTCCCTGTGGTATTGGTAATTACACTCACCCCCTGAAATATAGTTAGAAACTCTAATGTGATAATGCATTAGATACATTGTTCCAATAAAGTTCTAACGGACTATTACTTTCAGTAAGTGGTGGAGACAAGGGTGACATAGCTCCCCCAACATTTCTTAAATCACCCATAGCACTATGTTGTCTCTACCATTTCATGAAACTAATAGTCTGTTAGAACTCTATCGGAATAACGCATCTAATGCATTATCTCATTAGAGTTTCTAACTATGTTTCAGGGGTGAGTGTAATTACCAATACCACAGGGACCTTAAAGTTATTTCATCATACCTGAGGGTGTGGGTGTAATTTACCCTATGTTTAAATAGCATATTCATAAAAATACCCCTATATTTTTAATATTTACATGTTTCCCCCAAGCTCCAGTATCTCCATTTTTGGGACATGCCGTTTGTCATTAATTATCCGTTTCCCTGTATAGCCGTTTCCGTGTCCATGCTACACAGCTGTACATTGTTTCCAATTAGAAGCTTAGAACTTCGTAAAAAGAAAAGTTGAAATATTCTTTTTCCTGCACATTAATATTATATATATATATATATATATATATATATATATATATATATATATATATATATATATATATATATATATATGTGTGTATGTGTGTGTGTGTAAATTGTAATGTTCTTATTCTAAATTCTACTGCTGGGAATATCAAACTTTTTATCTTGCATGCATATGCAGATTTCAAATATTATAATAAATCTAATCCGTTACGCACCCAATATAGAATACCATATTATTATTTTCTAAATGCTAATTAATAAAAGTCATGAATAAATTGCAGCTTTTTTTTTTCCCCCCAATAGTCAGGGCTTGATTGTGGATACATGCACGTGTGAAAAGAATCTTTTGAGTGTAATTAAGAATATAAGAAGCAGACATTTGTATAGTTCCTAGCACTATAAATAGAGGTGCTTGGAACTATACAAACTCACAGCCAAACACTTCTATCTAGTGCTCCAATCTTTCTTCTTTTCTGCTCTACATATATGTGTGTGTGTATATATATATACATATATATATATATATATATATATATATATATATATATATATATATATATATATATATATATATATATATATATATATATATATATATATATATATATATATATATTTGTGTGTGTGTTGCATGAATTCAACACACACTATTCATTAAATTTCTTGTATCCGAAGGTACAGCCGAAAGCCCAAATTCGTGTTTGTGTACGTATCTCAATTTTCCTTCTCTCTGTTCTTTTGTATGTATGTGTGTATGTATACTATATATATATATTATATATGTATATGTATATGTATATGTATGTAATATTTATGTGCATGTGAGAGGTGGAGGCAGGGGGGAGTGTTGTTGACAGAAGATAGAGAGCACAGATGATCGATGAAAATGCATATCCAATTTCGCATCTCGATTATTCGTGCTCTCTATTCTTTCTGTCATGTATCTATCTTCCTTTGGCGCCACCTCTTTCGAAACTCGACTTTTTTATTTTATTTTTTGCTTATTAGTTCTCATTCAAATATCCTCTTGAAGTTTAATTAATTAATTACATATATTTGTCCCTTGAAATTAAGGTGTTAATTAATTTGCAAAATAGAAACAAAATTATGTCCTTAATTCTAGAATCAATAATCGAAGTAGTATTTTTGTTCTTAGAGTGCATGTCGTTTCGGTGAAAAAGAAATCAAATTATCATATATATACGGTTGTGTTTGGATGGAAAAGAAAAATAGATTTCAAGTTTAAATTTATGATACAAAATTCAGAGAGTTTATTTGGAATCCGCTCGGCTAAATTTATTTTAAACAATTGATAAGCTCTTGTATATATATATTACATCCGATAAACTATTTTAAGATCAACTTATAAGTTGTTACGTCATATTTTTAGAATTATTGTTTGAAGTGTCTGGATAATAAGCTGATGAGTTACATTTACTATTTTTAAGATCTTAAATATATAACATGTATGTGGAGAGAGAGAGAGAGAGAGAGAGAGAGAGAGAGAGAGAGAGAGAGAGAGAGAGAGAGAGAGAGAGAGAGAGAGAGAGAGAGATGGAGGCAGGGAGGAGTGTTGGTGACAGAAGATAGAGAGCACAGATGATGAAAATGCATATCAAATTTGCATCTAACTTATTTGTGCTCTCTATTCTTTCTGTCATATATATCTATCTCCCTTTGGCGCCACCTCTTTCAAAAACTTGATTTCCATATTATTTTTTCCTTATAGTATCTCATAATACAAAGATCCTCTTGAGATATTATATTTGTCACTTTAAATTCCAAATTTCAGTTAAAAAAAGAAAAAGAAAAAGAAAAAGAAACAATCAAGTGAGCTCTATTTGTTCTGGAATTCTCCCCTGAAATATCCTCTCTCTTGTTTCTGTAGCCTGCAAATCATTTTATTTAGTAAACAAGGAAAATTAGCAAGAAACCCCCAATATAGGAAATGTAGGTTAAGAAAATACCCCTTCCAAAAATACTTAGAGAAAATCTCCTTATCTAATATTCCACCAAAATGCTATTTTAATAATTTCCAAATCACCCTTATTGATATTAAATCTCATTTTCACGTTGCTAAACCCTAACTCATTTCATTTGCCGTTTCTCTCTTATCCTTTTCTCATCTTCTCATTTTCTTTCTTCTCTCTTCTCTTCTCGACTGAAATTCGGAGGAAAAGCAAGACGTCATCGGAGAAAGAGATCAGACAGCGATTCTAGAAGAATGTTTGATGGCGACCGACGGTGGTGGTAGTGGAAGAGTGTTTACCGCCGCCTCCCGCTGCAGAGCGAGGTATGGTGGACGCCAACCCGAGGTCGTTGGGGTGGTTGTGCCGCCGGTGGTGCCGTTCACCGTAAGGGAGAATCACGACGGTGGGCCGGAGAATATTTTTCAATATCAGATGAACCATAGGGTAAGGTATTTTGATTAGACGCTGGTTTTATTTTTTTTATTTTTGTTTTTATTTCTATGAACATTTGAAGTACTTTTAATTATATTTATTGAATATTTTTTATGGGTTTTTTCTCTGTTTATTTTAGTTATTTTATTCTTGTTAGGGATTGGTTGAATAATGTGGTGTGGCGGCGGTGTGGTGACAATGGGGAGGCATATTTAGAGTTTTTAGGTGGATCGGGGAAGTGTTAACTGCATATTTTTACACTTAATCGTACATTTTTTATTGGAGCTTTTGGTGTGTTATTGATAATTGGTGCTTAAAATGTTGATTTATTGTGTTTTAGGTACAAATTGAAGAATTGGATAAATAGGGGGTCAAAACTGCAACTTTGGAGAAAATATGGGCGAAAAGTTAAGAAGTCAAAATTCTGAAGAATTATAGCCCAGACGGCCGGCTGAGAAATACACTTAAATCTCAGACGGCCGTATGAGAAGACGTAGATGCGCAGTAAAGGGATTCAAATTGCAGAAGAAAACTACCTTATTCTCCAAGTTTTTCCACCCTATATAAGATCAAGCCAAGCACACAATTGAGTATCAATCTTTTACGCAATTTCAAGAGCAACGAAGCAATAACGAAGACGAAGAATTCGAAGATTACAAGCATAGTTTATCTTTTCATGAATTATTATTTTGTTTTTACTTCAATCATGAGTAGCTAACTCTTTTATTTCTAGGATTTTATTGTGGACCCTATGTGGGATTTATGAACCCAATTCTATGATTTTATGCAAGTTTTAATTCCGGATTATTTCTTCTACTTGTTTTATTAAGTGCTTGAAACTGGCCACTTTGTGTGCTTTTATGTTATTGTTAATCGCATGAATCGGAAGATCAGGTTAATAATTAGAACTGTGGTAGAAGAGTCTTTGTGGTATTAACATAGGAATATAGTTAATCTCTTAGGTAGCCATTATCGAGATTTATGCTTAATGATGTGTTCTAGAATTAATTGCGTAGGAATACAATAATTGAATCTAGAGTATTAGAATCGTAATACACGCGGAAAGCAGGTTATGATTATTTAGCATCTTAGGTTAATAATCCGAGTTAATTACTTGCATAATTGAAGGAATTGGGGGATTAATAATCACATAGGGGGAAGAATAAAATCATAGGCTTGTTTACTTTGATTAAATCTCCGTTCTAAATTGCTTTCTTGTTTTTGCCTTTTTAAATTGCTTTAAATTGCTTAATTTAGTTTAGTTAATTTAGTTTATTAATCCTCTTTCGACTGTGTAGGGTGGGCTTGATAATAATTGCTAGGATTTAGCGTCTATGATTAGATAGTTAAATATGCTCTATGATCGATATTCGGACTTTTGGTCCACTATATTACTTGTACGATACGTGCACTTGCGTGTAGGTTTTCCACCAACACGGAGGACGGTGTGTGTAGAGAAATTCGCGCAGGTTGGAACCTTAATCGACTATGTACATGTTCAATAGTCTATTAAGCTAATCGACTATGCTATGATAGTCGATTAAGGTTAATCGACTCCAATTTTTAAATTTTTTTTTGATTTTTTGTTTATTGATTCCAATTGTATTATAAAGAATTATAATGTTTATATATTTTTTGTTTTTGTAAAATATAGTTGATTTTGCATTTTTTTGTAGTTGTGATTTGTTATTTTTAGTAAACAGTTCCTTAATCGACGATGTTTCATCATAGTCGATTAATATGCTTCATTGACTCCAATTTTTAATTTTTTTTTGGATTTTTTGTTTATTGATTCCAATTGTATAAATCAATTATAATGTTTGTATATTGTTTGTTTTTGTAAAATATAGTTGACTTTGCATTTTTGTAGTTGTGATTTGTTATTTTTAGTAGTCGGTTCATTAATCGACTATGGTTCATTATAGTCGATGTAATAAGCTTCATAGTCGATCAATATACCTGATAGAGAAAAAAAGTTAAAAAATGAAAAAAAATATGATTTTTTTTTAAATAATAAAATAATAATTAAAAAAAAAATAGGGCTGATGGGCGGATAGTGTTGATGATGGGCAGGGATATAATTGAAAAAATAGGTGGCTAGAACTAGGAGTGAGTTTTTCTCAAATGGTGCAAAATAGTTTAGGTTTCTCCCTATTAAAAGAAGTATTGACGGGTTATGCCCGCATCGGTATAGCTCAACTGGTTACGAAGGTGGTAAATTGGTACAATGTCCTAGGATCGAATCCTGGCAGCCGCAATGTGAGAATTTCAACTTCAATAAGGATTGGTTCCTTATGGGCACAAAAGAACAAGGTAAAAAAATCACTTTCAATTAAAAAGTCCATTTATTTAGTTAATCACCAGAAATAAGATCTTGCAAGCTATCCATGACAATGTGCCTGTGGGTTCCCAACTCGAAGTTCGTTCGAAATCCGAGTGCTATTATTATATGTAAATTGTTATTCTAATCATAAGATCATAAACAAAAATAAACTCCTCTTTATTTTTTGTATTTTCTAGCACGAACCTTGCAGCAGCGTAAGTTGAAATGCAACGAAGTAATCGTCATGCTGCTTAGAAATAGAAAAACTCGTTAAAAATATTAGTAAGTACATAAATAAACTGATTTACTTAGGGCTCGTTCGGTTACTACTGTTATATCCTACAATAAAAATGTCCGGTTTACAAGATTCGTACTTATTGAAATCCGCTACAAAAGTTAAGACCCGCAACTAAATGCTACTATTTCATTAAATCGGTGGCATCCAAACTCCTTTCACGCTCATGTCACGTCGAGGTACTGCAGAAGAAAAAATGGCAAAATCCGATCCAATTTACCGCAATCGATTAGTTAAAATGTTGGTTAACCGTATTCTGAAAAATGGAAAAAAAAAAATCATTGGCTTATCAAATTATCTATCGAGTCATGAAAAAAATTCAACAAAAGACAAAAACAAATCCTAAGATTAATCTTGTAGGAGGTGACAAGTTAACTAGGAAATTATATTTTTTTCCTTAACCTACATGTTAATTTTGTTGAATAAAAAGGGGAAAATTACATTTTATGTCCCTAAACTTTACCACCGAAATGATTTTTGTCCTTAAATATTTCGATCCACGAAATATGTCCTCGAACTTGTCACTTTTGATCAATTTTATGTTTTGCCGTTAACGTCGTCAGCGAACTTCGACATAAATAGCATGTGTGGCTCACGTGACGCCTATCTAACCGTTAAATGTGACGTGGAGAGGAATTAACCGTTAACCGACTAAAAATATATTTTTCCCAATAAATCATTTTAGTGGTAAACTCGTACGAATTACAATGGTGTGCGAGAGGAAGTACGGCCGAAGGCGCCGTGTGGTGAGGACCAGGGCGTAAGCGATTTTCTCCACCTCGGAATACCTTGTCTCTGCACCCGTCAGTATCTTGCTGATATAATAAACTGGCAACTGTCGATTATCTATTTCCTTGAAAAGGACCGAACTGACGGCCTCATCCCCCACAGAGAGATACACGAAAAGTATTTCACTCCGTTCTGGCGTGCTTAAGACGGGCAAATGAGACAACGACACCTTCAATGCTTCAAAGGCGAGTTGGCATTCGGCAGACCATTCGAACTGTGCCATTTTTCTCAGAACCTTGAAGAAAGGTAAGCTTTTGTCTGCCATACGCGAGACGAAACGAGCTAATGCCACGATCTTCCATGTGAGAGACTGCACCTCTTTAATGGACCTAGGATGAGTCATCTGGAGGACCGCTTCTACCTTGTCCTGATTCACTTTATTACCTTCTTGGGTAATTACGTACCCGAGAAACTTCCCTGCCTTGACCCCGAACGCGCACTTCTCTGGATTAAGCTTCATACCGAAGAGATGAAGTGTGGCAAATGTTTCGGCGAGGTTAGCGAGATGTGTTGAACGTTTCTTGCTTTTTACTAACATGTCGTCCACATATACCTCTATATTCCGTCCGAGATTAGGTCTGAACATTTTATCCATCAACCTCTTATTGGTGGCCCCTGCATTTTTTAAGCCAAACGGCATCACTACATAACAATAAGTGTCGGTTGTTGTGACAAAACTGACTGCGGGTTGGTCTCTCTGATCCAGGGGGATTTGATGGTATCCTTGTGAGGCATCCATCATACTAAGGAGTTCGCATCTGGCTGTGGAATCAACAAGTTGATCAATACGGGGTAAGGAGTAATCATCTTTAGGGCAATTTGCCACATTCGCCATTTGCCACTCGCTTTTTGCACTAAAACCGCATTAGATAACCATGTTGGGAATTGGATTTCTCGGATGTGCCCAATATCCAGAAGCCGCCGAACTTCTTGTTCTATAATTTCTTCCTTCTCGATCCCTAAATGACGTATTTTTTGCTTTATCCATTTGCACTCGGGTTTGAGATTTAGCCTATGTGTCACAATATGAGGCGCAATGCCGGTTAAGTCGCTGGGTTGCCATGCAAAAACATCTATGTTAGATTTCAAAAAGGCGACTAGCCTTTCTCGGAAGGCGGGCTCCAACTCTCTACTTATCTTTGTCTGTTTAATTAGATTCTCCCAGAACCAGATCGATCTTCATCAACTCATCCATTGGCTATACATGCGTAATTTTCTCTTCAGGATCGATTCGGGGTCGTTTCTCGTCTCCGAGATCTTCGCTTATGAGGGAGCTACGTCGTCCCTTTTCCGCCATCTTGACGACCTCGACGTAACAAGACTTTGATTGGGCTTGGTCACCTCTTACTTCGCCTATGATCCGATTCACAGGAAATTTGAGCTTCTGATATATAGTTGAGGAAATAGCTCGGAAAATATGCATCATGGGTCGCCCTATGACAATGTTATACGAGGTAGGTGATCCTTCCACAATTATGATGTTAACGGTTTGTGACCAAATATGGGGTGCGGTGCCTATCGTAACTGGGACCTTAACCTGCCGAATCGGCACGAAAGATCCTCCTGTGAATCCGTATATCGGGGTAGTGACTGGGAAAACCAGGAGGTCAAGGTCCATTTGTTGGAAACAGGCGTAAGAAAGAACATCAACAGAGCTTCATGTATCAACAAATGCTCAAGCGACGTCGTACCCAACTACGTTGATTGTAATTAGGAGGGGATCACAATGGAAATCATTAAGGTCCACAGCATCTTCTGGTCCGAACGAGATAAGAGGGTACTTATGGCATTCTGCCGCAGATATTTGACACAGTTCATGCCCATTCTTAATATTACCGAGGTGACGCCTTCTGGCTCGATGGGTATCCCCTCATGTGGGTCCACCGGATATTATTTGGATATAACCTCTCTTTGGTGCTGGGGGCGGGGGCGGAACCCGAGCTGGATTTCCGAATTGAGCCTCTCGCTTCTGTCCACGTAGGGGGATCTAGTTTTACGAAATCTCCTATTTTGTTATCCCTGATAAGGCCTTCTACCTCATCCTTCAAACGTGAGCACTCGTCAGTGGTGTGACCGTATTCATTATGAAAACGGCAAAAATTGCCTAACGCGGGATTTCGACGGGGTTCTTCTCGAGCGAACCGAGGCCATTGCAGGTCGGGCCTTTTCTCGATGGTGCACATGATTCTAGATAGGGGAGCCGTAAAAGGCTGGTATGATTGGTAGCGGGGTCCTTTAATTTTTTCCATCCTCCGACTCGGCATGCCATCTTTCCGAGGTAATGTGACCTCCTTACCTTTGCGTGTCTCATTCGGCTTTAGTATCGTGACATGGTGAGATTCCTCTATTTTTTGCTGCCGAGCTTCTTCCAAGTTAATGAATCTAGATGCTCTACCTAAGAGGTTATCAAAATTAGGTGATGGTTCGAGCGCTAGGGCCTGAAAAAACTCGTCGTCCCTCAATCCCTGGGATAGTGAGGTCATTAACACTTCGTCACTCATAGTGGGGACCTCTAGAGTAGCCGAGGTGAAACGCTTAATGTAATTCAGCAGGCTTTCCTTTTCTCTCTGTTGGATACTAAACAAGGATAGCGAGGTCTTTTTGCATTTCTTCGAGCTAGCGCACTGATTCATGAAAGCCTTGGCAAATTGGTCAAAAGAGTGTATGCTTCCCTGTGGCAGTAGTCCGAACCAAGCCTGAGCCGGTCCAGCGAGGGTAGTGACGAAGGCTCGACATCTTACTCCTTCGGTGAGTTGGTGAAGGGAAGTCGTGTTGTTAAACCGACTTAAATGTTCAGCGGGATCCGAGGTACCGTTGTACTCGAATAAGATAGGTCGATAGTTCAGGGGCATGGGGTCGTCGTCAATGTGTTTAGCGAAAGGACTGATTGCTTCGGGAACCCGTTTAGACTCGTTTCATAACGCCTTCAGCTCATTTATATCTCTCCGCAAGATATCAACTTCAGTTCGAACATCTTGGTTTTTCCCCTCTCCGCGTGCCGAGTAACTGTTGCATTCGTTCTCAGCTCGCCCTTCATTCGTGTGATGTTTGAAATCTCGTTTTGATTTGTTCTCCTGGGGGAGTGGCTAGGAATGGTGGCTCTTTATGGTTTCGGCGATCATCGCTTCCACCTCGTTCTTGGTGTACATGCGTTCGTTTACATGGAGTGGGGTGGGTGGTTTATGTAGCTTCTTGGGAGCATGTTCTGTTGGCATAAATTCGAAAGAGTGATAATCGGAGAGGGGGGGTGCAGGGCCTTCTTTGGTGGGAGTGATCACGCTGCCACCTGGCTTATCGATCTGTGCTCGTGGTGAGTTAGGGAGGGGTTCTTAACATGCTGCAATGTCCAGTTCATTTTGCAAATTTCGGATGGTGGTATCCCCTTGCTCCATTTTCTCTACGTCATTTGCTCAGATCCGGTCCTCCGGGGGCAGATATTATTTTTCCCGGAGGTTTCGTACCAAGGAATCAGTTAGTTTCCCACAGACGGCGCCAGTTGATTTAGTCTTTTTTGCTTCTTCTTCTTCCTCAGAGTGTGGATGTATCTTCTTCTTCGTGATAATGAGCACCGAAAACCAGGGTACCTGCAACGCCGGAAAGAGTTCCCGGCGGGAAAGCTCCAACGATCAAGTCAACGAAGAGTAAGATTCAATTTCAGTGTGTGTGTGTGTGTGTGTTTGCATCAGGGTCCCTGTTTTAGAAAGAATAACTTCATTTTTATAGATGCTTTAAGGAACTTGCCTTAGGCTCAAAGGTTTCCATTTTTAGGGTTTCTTTTCTCTTAATTGGTTTATTGGGCCTCAAACTTACAATTGGGCCTTCTGGAGGCCTCTAAAGGACCAACTCGGTTCCTTTCTACTTCGTTGTGTATCTCTCTCAAGTGTTCTTACTCCAAGGTACGGTTCATCACACCCCCGATAAGTTGAGTTCGGAACTAGTTCCTCGCGCAGAATGGGGATTGAGCATCCGTTCTTCGCATTTACTCACTTCGGACGAAGTGGCCCGTATCACTAATGATGATCAACAAGTTCCGCAAGCTGCGGCAGCAAGAGTTCCGTAAGCTACGACAGCAAGCAGCAGAACGCAGCCCTAACAACACCGCGGAATATTCTGGAACAACAACAACAACAGAAGGCTTCGAAATACTGAATTCAACAACCGTTGGTCAACCATGCGATGGGCGTACTATGATGATCCAAAAGTTTCAACAGATGCGGCTTGAATAAGTGCAGCAAGCAAGCAGCAGATCACAACCCTAACTGTATCGAGCTTACGAGATATATTTTTATTTTGGATTGAATAATTTTTTTTTTTTACATTTTAGCTCTTCTTTCGATGTTTTGAACTACTTAATATCAATTCGACGAGACTCGATTTTCTTTTTGATTATCGACAAAATCCCGAGACTCGATTTTCTCTATTCATTCTTCGGGCAAGGTATCGATCGATGCACATTGCATAGAATTGATTTGAAAAGATCAGTGCCAAGTGAATTTATTCAAACCCAAAAAAAAAACAAGAAAAAAAATAGAGATCAATATCAATTGGTACAAACCACCTAATGAATATAAAACTATAACCAGCAACAATCAAACAACTGCTTGAGTATAAAAAAACGACAAGTCGAAAATCAGCCTATATTATACACACACTATGTTGTGTAGCTATCTGCTACTAGGCCTTCAACTGTGGTGATAAAATCCGCTTGTTTCTTCGTAAGATCAGTGACAACCAAATTAACTGCGGCTACAATGGGCACGAGGTGATGAATCTCAGAAAGAATGAATTCCCAATCATTGTAAGTTGGATTCTGCCCCCCCCCCGCACCCCCCATCAGCGATGACATCATCGTGCTGCCCCTCTTCCTCAGCGTTGACAGCATCATCGTGCTGCCCCGCCTCATCAGCGTTGACAGCATTGTGGTGCCCATCCTCCTCAACAATGACATCACCGTGCTGTCCCTCCTCCTTAACGATGACATCATCGTGCTGCCCCTCCTCGGCGTAGACAACATCATGCCCCCCCTCATCCGCGATGACATCATCGTGTTGCCCCCCTCATCGACGTTGACAGCATCATGCTCCCATCAACGATGACATCATCATGCTTCCCCTCCTCAGCGTTGACATCATCATGCCCCCTCATCAGCGATGACATCATCATGTTGCCCCCCCTCCTCGGCGTTGAAGGCGTTCGGCCCCCACTGAGGGTTGAGGATAGTCGGGCCATTGTGAAGATATTCAAGAATCTCAGCCTGCTGATTCCCTAGCGCTACTACGTTTTCGTTGATTGCAGAAATACACCAAGCGAGATCCTCGATCTCCTTGCGAATTAACTGTAAGATATTGTCGGGATTCACAAGAACCGCTGAGCCCCATCCGCCGGAAACGGCTGAACCCCATCCGCCAGAAACGGCTGAGCCCAATGGGTCGGAAAGGGCTGAACTAGACACGGTCATGGGCCGATTTTTGGCCCGAACCGGCCCGTTGACTGGTGAACCGGCCCGTTGACTGGTGAACCGGTCCCGAAACCGTGAAACGGCCCGTGTCCCTCGGGTCGGGCCCGGTTCTTGAAATAGGTGAACCGTGAACCACCGGGCCAGCCCGACGGTTCACCCGAAATTAAAAAAATATATATTAAAAAAAAACAAAAAAAGCTTAAAAAACTTGAACCGGCCGTTATTTGCTCTTTTTTGAAATTTCCCCCCCCATTTTTTCCGATAAATATCCTCACCCCATTTTTTCTTATAAAATTTAAGTTCAAGTCATTTTATTTATGTTCTTGTCTTTTTCATATTTGAAAGTAATTCTTTTAATTTATTTATCGATCAAGTATTTTCAAAAAAAAAAAATATATATATATATAAATTTTTGGGCCGACCCAGAACTGGCCCGGAACTGGAGTGAACCGGCGGGCCGACCTAACCCGCCGAACCGTGTGTAGTACGGGCCGGTTTCGGTTCCGGAAAAAATGAACCGTGAACCGGCCCGAACCGGCCCATGGCCGTGTCTAGGCTGAACCCCATCCGCCGGAAACGGCTGAACCACATTCGCCTGAAACGGTTGAACCCCATCTGCCGGAAACCGCTGAACTCGATCCGCCGGAAAAGGCTGAACCACATTTGCCTGAAACGGTTGAACCCTATCCGCCGGAAACGGCTGAACCACGTCCGCGGGAAGCGGCTGAACCCCATCCGCCGGGAATGGCTGAACCCATTCACCAGAAACGGCTGAACCCCATCCGCGGGAAATAGCTGAACCACATCCGCTGAAAACGGCTGAACCCCATTTGCCTGAAACGACTGAACCCCATTTGCCGGAAACGGCTGAACCCCATCCGCCGGAAACGGCTGAACCCCATTCGCTGGAAACGGGTGAATCCCATCCGCCGGAAACGGCTGAACCCCATCCACCGAAAACAGTTGAACCTCATCCGTCGGAATGTTATGTATACCATTCATCATAATCACCTAGATTCAAGAAAAGCTGAAAGAATGTTAAAAGACGGACCTCAGAGAATACCTTGTAAATTGTTATGCACTATATTTCTTATGAAGAATACCAGGCGAAGAAGTATACCGGAACTAACTATTTAAAAGACGCCAAAAACGGTTTTAAAAAATGGGCTCTTTGAGAAAAGGACAAAGTTCACTTTTCACCCCTAAATTATGGGATGTATCGCAAACACACCCCTTAATTACTAAATGTTGCAAATACACCCTTCCTTTTGTATTTCATATAAATTATATTGACATTACTTATTGACTTTCTTGTGGCCTTTTTTTGGCGACCTGTTTAACCATATTGTATAAGTATTCAAAGCTTATATGTGTATTATTTTTAACCTTTATTTTTTCTATTTTTATTTGAAATTAGTTCATTCTTGCTCCCTTCTTTTTTTCTTAACTTCACTAAAATGTTCAGCTCTAATTGTTATCATGAGCTAATTTTATATAGCAATCCTAACCAAACCACATTAGCAACTAGATACCTAATTTTTTTTAATTAAAATCAAGTATCTCAAAATAGGAGATCAAATCGGGGTAAACATCTCACCCAATGTATGTCAAACTTCCAATATATTGAAACTCCATAATCAGGTCTCCATAATGAATTTTACTTTAAAAAGAAATTATTTGTCATTATAACATACAAAAAAATATGTTCAAGTTAATAAAATATTAAAATAAACTAAACAATTGTTTAAATACTCGGTAAGGTACTGTTTGCATGATGAGTTATGTTGGAAAAATGAAACAAATAGTGACTTAATTTGTATTTTTTATTTTAACAAATCGATGCAATTGAAAGTGAAAGGGGGTAAAGTGGTATCGAGCCAAAGTACAAGGGGCAAATCGATACATTTAGGAGTAGAAAATGGGGTAAAGTGATATCGAGGCAAAGTGGGGGGGGGGGAGGTATTTTGATTCTCTTTAATATGCAAATTGGAACGTACCATTTGTCCCTCATGTCATACTTTTGTATAACATGTTTCATACTTTTGTATAACATGTTTCATACATTTGTGTAACATGTTTCATACTTT
Organism: Erythranthe guttata; assembly: GCF_056151865.1. Lineage (NCBI taxonomy): Eukaryota > Viridiplantae > Streptophyta > Magnoliopsida > Lamiales > Phrymaceae > Erythranthe > Erythranthe guttata. Next base: position 2,352,360 of record NC_142544.1, on the reverse strand, counting down.
TGTATAACATGTTTCATACATTTGTATAACATGTTTCATACTTTTGTATAACATGTTTCATACCTTTGTATAACATGTTTCATACTATTACAAAATAATATAGGTCATGAGGAAGTACCCATTGCACAACAAGTTATACTGGGCGAGTGTTTTACATAATGCTGCATATGCCCCTACTCGGCAGGAGTTCGATGCAACTATTTCTCGTATAGTGCAATCTATGCCTCTCGCGGCATCATTTATTTCGAATTCTGATCCAAATCATTGGGCCAATGCCTATTTTTCTGGAGAAATATGGGGAATCGTGAACAATAATCAGGCAGAAAATTGGAATGGTTGGGTTAAAGATGCCCGATCTTTGCCTGTTCCATCCATGATTGATCACATACGGATCAAAATAATGGAGATGCTAGTTAAACGACAAGGAAAAAGTTTGGCAATGACTGGCATATTGTGCAAGAAAATTCTAAAGAGATTAACAATCAATCATATGGCCTCTCGTTCCTTCAAATATTGTAGATCAAGTAGTACCGCTTTTGAGGTATATGATGAGGACAAGTCGTATAAGGTTGACTTGCAGCACAAGACTTGTTCTTGTAAAGCATGGCAATTAGAGAAACTTCCATGCAAACATGCATGTGCATGTTTGGAGTCAAAAGGATACTCAGTATATGAGTTTGTTGATCCATGCTTTCATATTGATACGTACAAACAGGTATATCAATTCACGATTAACCCAATTCCCTCGTTTGATGAGGACTTTGACTTGTACGATGTGTGTAATGCTCCGCCCGATGTCTTTGTTAATGCACCTGATTCGAGAACTCGACCGGGACGTAAAAAGACAAAAAGAATTCCTTCACAAGTGCAAACTCGTAAACTGAAGTGTACTCGTTGTGGGAAGCCTGGACATAATCGTCGTACTTGCACACAACCAATCTGACTAGCAATTTTTTTTAATGTAAATATTGTCTGCATTTGTGTTATTTAAACTAACTAGTTTTGTTTCTAATGTAAATTTTATTTTTTTCATCAGGGAGGACAAGATGGAAGAGAGCACACATGATTGCCCATTATGTTATTCAAGTGATTGAAGTGAATGAAAACTGGCTGTTTGTACTTTATTATTATGTGATTTGTACTATGTTGATTTGAACTTCGTACTATGTTTCAATTTGCACTATGATTTTGCTATTTGTAGTTTGTACTATGTATCATGTACTCTGTTCATTGATGGTTTATCATTTTCAGTCTAATAGTACTATTTTTATTTACACATGGTATTGGTTATGAGATAGGATGGTATGCCTATTGTTGGTTGATGGTTTATCATTTTCAGTCTAATGGTACTATTTTTATTTACACATGGTATTAGATATGCGATATGATGGTATGCTTGTTGTTGCTTGATGGTTTATCATTTTCAGTATAAAGGTACTGATTTGATTTACGCATGGTATTATCTATGGGATATGATGGTATGTCTTATGTTGGTTGATGGTTTATCATTGTCGGTATAAATGTACTGATTTTATTTACCCATGGTATTATCTATGAGATAGGATGGTATGACTTACTCAATTTATGACCGTTACAAACTAATATAGCCGTTGCTTATTGTCAGAAGTAGTCAAGTCATAATATGAGCATAAATGACACATAGGCTCATTTGTTTCTAATTCGTGGCTTCTTCGAGTAGCACCACTCAAATGAGTGGGTTAAAATACAAAAAAGGGAAGTGCAAGCGTCTTGACTGTGGGAAGAAAACAATAATCATGGTTTCAGAAACTATTTCGAATCCCGGAAGGTTATTTTACTGTTGCCCACACCATGGCTACTCCCATTGGTGTGAACCATTTGAAGTTGGGCAAACTTTTTCCAACTCAAATCGTGAAGAAAATGAAGCTACAAGTGCGTCGATGAACCAAGTCCATCAAGAAAGTGAAGTGAAGAATTGCAATTCTGAAGGTGGAGTAGTTCATAGTTTGATAGTGTTGAATCCAGTAATATTTGCAGTCTACATGCTATGTAAAACCTATGTACTGTTGTTTAATTAGTGAACATAAGAGTACAATGTATAAGCTGGTAAAGTTCGGGTTATTCGTGAATATAGTACACTTTGTTCACCAAATAAGACAATGTATAAGCTGGTAAAGTTCGGGTTATTCGTGAATATAGTACGCTTTGTTCACCAAATAAGTACAATGTATAAGCTGGTAAAGTTCGGGTTATTCGTGAATATAGTACGCTTTATCCACCAAATAATTACAATGTATAAGCTGGTAAAGTTTGGGTTATTCGTGAATATAGTACGATTTATTCACCAAATAAGTACGTTGTATAAGCTGGTAAAGTTTGGGTTATTCGTGAATATAGTACGATTTATTCACCAAATAAGTACAATGTATAAGCTGGTAAAGTTTGGGTTATTCGTGAATATAGTACGCTGTGTTCATCAAGTAAGTACAATGAATACACATGTGAAGTACAAGTGATTCGTGACTATAGTACGATTTGTTCACTGATAAAGTATATGTTTGCCATCTATATAGTATTGTTACACTCTATATATTATTGTCGGGCCAATGCATCCATATGATCGCATTTTAAGACACAACTCTTCAGTTTAAGACTATTAAGAATGAATGGAGACAATGTGGGAGTTGATCAATATCGATTATGGTAACAATTGAGGAAAATATTAGTTTTACACTTGAGCATTGTAGACTTGTATGAATATATTGTATAGTATATGAGTATCATGTATGAAATTCAACATATTTATGGGATCTTGTATTCCAAACGCAACAATAATGCTCACCTACCTTAAAATAACCATCTAAAACATAATTTATGCATCTCCCGTATTTATTGATCATTAAAGCGTCAATGAAATTGGTACAATTCAATTCATCAAAAAATATGGTACGCTTTGTTCATCAAGTAAGTACAATGAATACACATGTGAAGTACAAGTGATTCGTGACTATAATACGCTTTGTTCACTGATAAAGTATATGTTTGCCATTCATATAGTATTGTTACACTCTATATATTATTGTCGGGTCAATGCATCCATATGATCGCATTTTAAGACACAATTCTTCATTTTAAGACTATTAAGAATGAATGGAGACAATGTGGGAGTTGATCAATATCGATTATGGTAACAATTGAGGAAAATATTAGTTTTACACTTGAGCATTGTAGACTTGTATGAATATATTGTATAGTATATGAGTATCATGTATGAAATTCAACATATTTATGGGATCTTGTATTCCAAACGCAACAATAATGCTCACCTACCTTAAAATAATCATCTAAAACATAATTTATGCATCTCCCATACTTATTGATCATTAAAGCGTCAATGAAATTGGTACAATTCAATTCATCAAAAAATATGGTACGCTTTGTTCATCAAGTAAGTACAATGAATACACATGTGAAGTACAAGTGATTCGTGACTATAGTACGCTTTGTTCACTGATAAAGTATATGTTTGTCATTCATATAGTATTGTTACACTCTATATATAATTGTCGGGCCAATGCATCCCTATGATCGCATTTTAAGACACAACTCTTCAGTTTAAGACTATTAAGAATGAATAGGAACAATGTGGGAGTCGATCAACATCGATTATGGTATGTTTTTCGTGAATACACATGTGAAGTACGCTTTGTTCATCAAATAAGTACAAGTCTAGTGTTGACAAGGTATCTTCGAATAGACTAGAAAGTATTTGTTGCTCATTTTTATGGTACGCTTATATTCTTTATACAAATTAATTAATTGCAAAATAAAGTACCATGTGTTCAAAAGGTAAGTACTTTTCATCGAAACATATAGTACAATGTATACAATGGAAAAGTACGAGTAGAGCTAATCAATAGTATTATTAGCTCTACAACAAAATGACAGATTGTTTATGGCACAAAAACACATTCATCTGTTCATTAATTAATTACAAAAAAACACAAAAACCCCAAAACACTTCCACTCCCAGTTTTTTCACAATAACGCTAAATCTCTTTCATCTTTAGCTTCCACTTCTACTCCCCGATGCCTCAGAAAGATAATTGCTAGTTTTGGGCGAAGTGTTTTGATATCGCAAGTTTTTGCCTTAAACCAAATATCTTCACTGTCTACAGCACGACAATATGCCCACATGCAGACAAACAAGCCGCAATCAAGGTTCCCATCCTGCTGTCTGCATCCATGAACCCATTGAGCTTCCGATTGTATCTCCAACCCAGACCTTCTTTCAATCACCTTGATGTAAAACGAGGCCTACGAAAATAAAATATTATATTAGTCTACAAGAAACCAGTACATAAAGAATAACTAATTACAAGAATATGGGCTTACGACATAATTCGCAATTCCTGGGAAATTCGGAGAATAGTCTATGGAGTTCCAATGGTAAATACATTTATCTATAGGGTTCAGAACAAGTAGGAACCAGTGTTCACTGGAATTGATAGGTATCATGACAAACTTTTTACTGAAGATATTTGCTGTGTTTAGCTTGTCAAAAGCCATCGTTCCAAAAATAGTAAATTCATTGAGAAGACAATCAAACTTGGCATCGCCCATTTGTTGTACGTCCACCCGAGGTCGCGACAGTAACTCTTGCTAACATAATAGAAAATATTAGATAAACATTGTAATGTATGCAACATATTTGTTAAACCGCTATATACCTGGGCAGGGGAATCAAGGTAATCAATCTCATGTCCATGCTGGTTCATGATAGACTCGGAACATAATAGATTCAAGTACAAATCTATGTGTTCCGCACTCAGCATGTCATCAAATAAAAGTTCGCACATATGCCTTCCCGTCAATTGATGTGGGCCTCTCTCCACAATAGTTTCACTACAGTAAGACATAACCACGTACTATTGGATAAGTAAACTTGTACTATGTACAAAGTTACTACATACTATAACATGTAGTCAACATGTACTATTGGATAAGTAGACTTATACTATGTACAAAGTTACTACATACTATAACATGCAGTCAACATGTACTATTGGATAAGTAAACTTATACTATGTACAAAGTTACTACATACTATAACATGCAGTCAACATGTACCATTGGATAAGTAAACTTATACTATGTACAAAGTTAGTACATACTATAACATGCAGTCAACATGTACTATGTATTCACTTGACATATACCATTAAAGACATTAACATGTACTATCAAGGTGGTTGTGCTCTTACCCTAAATCAACACTTTCCAAGAACAGATCCAACAATATCCTCTCTTCTTCGGATATTTGGTCACGACGTACGTAGTCCTTTCTTCCCCGGTAATAATCGGCATTCTATATAACGAATAAATCACACCAATTATGACAAAAAATAATAATAATGTAATACTAATATAATCATAAATACCTTGATCCCAGGGACTGAAACCGAAACCTTGGACACATGAACTTGTTTACGACCACGTCCTCGTCCTCGTCCTCGCACGCGTGGAACTTTGGCCTTTGACTTTGGGCATGTGGAACTTTCGTCTCCCTCATTGATCTCTCCTTGATTTCTCTCTCTTTCTTCATTTCGTTCTCATTCATCTTCCATCCCCTCTACTTCATTTTTTTCTCCTTCTCCTGCTTCTTTTTCCCTTTCCTCTATCTCTATCTCTGTCTCTATCTCTTTCTCTGTCTCTGTCTCTCTCTCTTTTCCTCTATTACTCTTACATTCCCCCTCTTCCTTTTTTTGTTATTCTTCTTTTGATCTCCTTCATCGGGTATTGCCTCTGGAGAATGATGCTGCAACTAAAATAAAACAATAGTACGAAACATGTTATACATTAGTATTATATTAGTTGACATATAGTATGTTCCAATGTGAATGGAAGTATGAAGTTTAGGGTTTATTGTATTAATAACTTACAGGTGTTTCTTCCACGTCTTCAATCTCATCTTCACTACTTTCAGAATTTATTTCAACAAACCTATCAGCACTAATCCTTGGCTTTGTTGCAACAACTGGACCATAAATTATTTCCAAAACCGGAGAAAGCAACGCTTTCTCTTTTGGGTACACAGAAAATGGTATAACCTAATAAACGTAAAAAAATTGTTAGCAAATACCTAATACATTATATATTTTGTAACTCAAAGTGTTACCTGTACTTTTTTTATCTGATCAAAAAGCAACCTAGCTGATTCTTCATCGATTAGGATTTTGCTGTCTTGCCACCGGAAGAACCGCGGAAATTTGTAAACGCTGGTGGAAACCCCTAGTAACGTGATCCTTTCATGCACCCATGCCTGCGTATTTTGGAATCACTATTAATTGGTATATTCAATATAACATAATATATATTCACTATTAGATATCACTTACCAATCAGCCGATAGTGCATCCATCAAAATACTTTAACCCCCCCTTCATATACATCTCCATATTCTCAACAAGAATATCATATACCAACTTTCCCCATGCAAAAGACCCTAAAACCTCCAAATCTTCTACATGCGGATAAACCCACCTTTCTAACGTTTTGTTACCCTTTGGCAGTAGAACAGTATTAAATAGATAAATAGTGTACAATCTGCTGAAATCTTTAACAGATTGTTGATCGGTCATAACTGCATAGGCCTCCAGTTTATAACCAATATATGGCCTCGTCATTAATGATAATTTACCATCAAAAATACTTGTAATGAAATCAGTGTCTCTGCCATCCATATTTACTTCGATCGGTACGCCTTCGTATTGCAGCCCTAATACGATAGATAATTGTTGCGGAGTGAATTCCAAGCGTATAGTATTTCCCCCGAACCAGAAGGCCCGATCTTTTACATTGTACGCTTGCATGAGAGACACAACCCTATGGAAGCTGTGGTTTATTTTAGGCATGTCCATGTAGTGATATAAGGGATTTTTCTTCAGTACTTCATAATGTTGTTTCTTCATCACTTTTTTCACACCTTCCATGGTTGTTTGAAAAGCGATCGATGAGCACCTGCTTATTGATAGCTTGCTGCAATCTTCTTTTACATCAATTCCTGCAATTACATACACATAGAACTACAATTATAACAAATACAACGTACTATAAAGTTCCACATGTCAATACCATCCAAAGTTACTAGTAATACCATTCAAAGGCACTAGTAATACTATTATGGCATATGACTTATACCACAGGACCATCAAACATTATACTTCTAGTACCACATGTCAATACCATCCAAAGTCACTAGTAATACCATTCAAAGGCACTAGTAATACTATTATGGCATATGACTTATACTACAGGACCATCAAACATTATACTTCTAGTACCATATGTCAATACCATCCAAAGTCACTAGTAATACCATTCAAAGGCACTAGTAATACTATTATGGCATATGACTTATACTACAGGACCATCAAACAGTATACTTCTAGTACCATATGTCAATACCATCCAAAGTCACTAGTAATACCATTCAAAGGCACTAGTAATACTATTATGGCATATGACTTATACTACAGGAACATCAAACATTATACTTCTAGTACCATATGTCAATACCATCCAAAGTCACTAGTAATACCATTCAAAGGCACTAGTAATACTATTGTGGCATATGACACATACTACAGAACCATCAAAGATTATACTTCCAGTACCCTGTGTTAATACCGTCCGAAGTCAAGAGCAATACCATTATTACATATGACATATCCCTTGTAGGGACTAAATGCTTTCGGGACAGTACTTCGACTACCATGTGTCAATACCATCTAAATGCACTATTAATACCATTACTGCGCATAACACATACTATAGAACCAGTACGAAAAATACAATAAGCCTCTTTCCCATATCCTATATGAAACCCTTGTTAGGACTCAAAATGCTTTGGGGACATGCTAATGTCACCGAAGAATAATACCCATGAGAAAACTGTTACAAAATCATGAAATTCGACAACAAATAAATGATCTTTGCAAACCCAAACAACAGAACAACAAATATTGGAACCGATTTAATGATTAGGGGAAACACCGAATAAAGTCGAGGCATAATACCCATGAGTGGATATGTTCAAAATCATGCAATTCTATAACAAATAAACCTTTTTGCAAGCTTAAGCAACACCCAAATGGGTCGGTTTCCAAGAAAATGAAAAAAAAATAAAAAATCAAACCTTGTTGTTTACCCTGCTTCACCATTGTTTATAAATGGGTTTGTTTATTTTTATTTTTCCTTTCGCTTTATTATTTTTCTGCGTTTTGTTGATTCTTCGTGCTTCGTAATTTCTTCCTTCTTTGTTGTTTCTTTGTTCTTCGTTTCTTCTATGTTTCTTCTTGGTCTGAAAATGGGTATAAACTGACCGGTGGTTTTTTTTTTTGCGCCTTTTTAGCTTCTTTTGTTGTTGTTTGATTTTTGAAATGTAACGGGCAAAGAGCGTGTAACACAAACGGCGCGTTGGAAGTTGAAAAGAAGTTATGTAAAATTAGTATAAAGTAAAGGGTATTTTAGTATTTGCACATTTTATTAGGGACTGATCTGCATGTTAGGCGCGTGAGTAGGGACTGAATTGCTTGGGGAAACTACCTAGGGACTGATCTGTGTTTTGAGTTTTGGATGAGGGATTTATCTGTAGTTTCCCCTTGATTCAATATAGTTGTTTTCGTATAGTAATATAGTTGTTTTCGCAAAACAATATTGTTGTTTTCATTACTTTTTAGTTGTTTTGAATAAATAGTTACTTTAACAAATAGTTGTTGGAATGTATAGTTGTTTTAATACCAATTGTTTTAATAACAGTTGTTTTTAATAATAGTTGTTTTATTGAAATATAGTTGTTTAACTGAAAAACAAAAAAATATATATAGTAACAGAATATTTAAATAAAAATATTAAAAAAATAAAAAAGAAAATTTAATTTTTTTTATTATTTTTTAAAGAAGAAATAAATAAAAAAATCGAAAATTAAAATTAAAATATTTTTTTTAAAAAATACATCAAACTAGTGGATAATGGGTAGAGAATAGTTGAAGGGTAAATTTGAGAATAAAAAATGATGGGTCTCTCACTAATAAAGGAAAATGAGCTAGATCCATTCTTATTAAAATAATATTCGAGGGGTTCTCACTAATAGCCCCTTTTAATTAATAGAGAGAAACGCATATTTCACTCTTTGAGATAAATTCTTGCTCTTTTCACCTTCTCTCTAATCCCAAAATTGTCCTTCCACTATTTTATTTCCACTACATCAATCCCTATTCTCATTTTTTCATTTGAAAATAATATATTTTTTTTAACATTATCTTATTAATTTTTTTTTTAAATTCTCATTTCTTTAAACCTTTTTTTTTTTCCTCTGACATGTATATTAATCGACTGAAGCATACAAACGAATACAAACAATAAATAAACCAAAAGAAATAACAAAAACAACTACAAAAATCGAAAATCAACTATTTTTTACCAAACAACAGAAAACCTCCGTGGAACTTAACCGACTACTTAAACGTAGTCGATTAACCTTAATCAACGACGAAACGTAATCTTAGTCGATTAAGGATCCATCCTCAGCAAACTTCATCAACCCACGGCATCCTCCTCGCAATCTACTAAAAAAATCCTACATCTACTCCCCATCATCACCCCATCGTCGCCACACCACACCATCACCATCCACACACCATTTACGCCGTCCGCGGCGAACAAAATAGAAATAAATTGTAAACGTTTGTCATACTAAACATAATATTAATATACAAAGCATTCCTGGATGAGTAGTTGTTGGGTGCTAAATACCAACACGCAAGTGCACGTATCGCAAAGCCTCTTCAAATTTCGCACGGCCGTGCGAGATTTAGGTGTAAAATCCGCACGGCCGTGCCCTTTTCCTATTTTGGGCAGTAGCTTCCCCGAAATCTCACACGGCCGTGTGAGATTCCTGCCCTTTTCTTGCACGGCCGTGTGAATAATTGCAATTAGGTCCCTGCAAAATAAAAACTTCCTATTAGTGCCCCTGAAACTTTTTTTTTTTTTTTTTTTTTAAATAAAAAAAAAAAAAAAAAACTAACACTAACAAGATAAATAAATAAAAACAAAAATTAAAAGAAAATAAAATAAAAGAACGAAAAACGAAAGCTCGGGTTGCCTCCCGAGAAGCGCTAAGTTTACAGTCTTCAGCCGGACGTTGTCTGCTTCTTTAATTCCTTAGCTTTTGAACCCATCTCCTAACTTCCTTTTGGAGAAAGTCTTGAATAAATGGGTTGATCCGATTCTTCTTTCGACTGGTTCGCTTAGGACTGCCCTTGAATTTATTCTTCTTGATGTCATGAGGCTTGCCAACATCGTCTTTTATCACGGTGTTTTGAGTAGGTGTTGTAACCAACTCAACCTTTTTCTTATGTTCTCCTACATGCACATTAGTATCCACAAAAAAATTTAAATCATGTAATTTAACAGGAAAAAGTTTAGAATCACTTACCTCATCAAGAAGATAACATCCATTAGCCGTAATAGGCTTTTCATCCACCCGGTACACCTTGAAGATCACTGTTTCTTCCCCCACACTCATTCTTAGCTCTCTCTTTCCTACATCAATAATTGACCTACCGGTTGCTAAGAATGGGCGTCCTAAGATAAGGGGAATATTTTCATCTTCCTCTATGTCTAGTACTAGAAAATCGGCCGGGAGTATGAACTTATCTACCTTGACCAATACATCCTCCACTATACCTAAAGGGTGAGTAAAAGATCTATCGGCTAGCTGCAAGGTCACGGAAGTAGGCTTAATTTCTCCTAAATTCAATTTCTCATAAATTGATAAAGGCATTAAATTTACGCTCGCCCCTTGATCACACAACGCCCGCCCAAAATACCTAGTACCTATTGTGCATGGAATGGTACAACTGCCCGGATCTCTAAGCTTCGGTGGAATTTTATTTGCAAGGATAGCACTACTTTGCTCATTGAGGTCTATGATTGCTGCACACTCCGGAAGCCTCATCTTCTTCGATACAAGTTCCTTTATAAACTTAACCCAATTCGGCATATGCTTAAGTGCCTCAACAAAAGGAATATTAACATGCAATTTTGTAAGATAATCTAAAAATGACTGAAATTGCATATCAAGCTTAGAGTTTTGAAAACGTTGAGGGAAAGGTACCTTGGGAGTAGGTTCACTTACTGTGATCTTTGTGTTGCTTGGCCCGACCTCGGTTTTTTCCTTGGGCTCCTCTACAATAGGCGGTGGTGCAACGGACTTTTTAGGAACTTCTTCTAATTGCCTCCCATTTCGCAAACTCACAGCATTGCACTGCTCGATGTTGCTCTTTCGAGGATCTTCCGTATTCGACGGCAGTGCTCCCGATGGCCTCGCGTTTAGTTGGGTTGCAAGTTGCCCCATTTGTGTCTCAAGGTTCCGAATGGATGCTTGAGTCGCCGTCATGAATTTTGCTAAGATGTCAGCGAGGTCAACTCCTTGGGGTGGAGCTTGAGGTGGTGCTTGCCTTTGTCCTTGCTGATTTCCTCCCCATCCAAAGTTGGGGTGATCCTTCCATCCGGGATTGTACGTGTTGGGGTACGGGTTCCTCTGTTGTCGGTTGGTGTCATGCACATAATTCAGAGACTCCGTTTCTTCTATGCGTTGGTCGGGAACTTGGACTGCGTGGACTTGCTGAGCCTGCAAAGCCGCTACTTGCTTCGATAGCTTCTCCAATTGGGCCGTGATTGTGGTGACTCCATCTAACTCCAAAATTCCGCCCGTCTTGACTGCTCCGCTATTCGACCGGTCCGATGCTCGCATGTATTTATTCCTAGCGATTCGTTCCAAGAGCTCGTATGCTTCGTCGTAGGTCAAACTCATGTACATACCTCCAGCTGCCGAATCAAGCACGGTTCTCGAGTTGTCTTGCAATCCATCGTAAAATATTTGCAATTGGCGCCACTCTTGAAGTCCGTGATTCGGGCACCTCCTTACTAGCTGCTTGAACCGCTCCCACGTCTCGAATAATGCTTCACCGGCTTCTTGTATGAAATTTTGAATTTCTCTCCGGATTCTCTCAGTTTTTGTTGGGGAGTTGTATGTGTTCATGAAAAGTTGCGCTAGCTGGGCCCAAGACGAGATGGAGTGCGGTGCGCGAGTTTGCAACCATTCTCGGGCTGCTCCTTGTACGGAGTGCTTGAACAGGCGGAGTTGCAGTGCTTCGGGTGTTACTCCGTTCATCTTGTGCGAGTCACACGTCTCGAGGAAGTTGACCAAGTGGAGGTGTGGGTCTTCATGAGCCAATCCGCTGAATAAACCATTGTTTTGAAGCATCGTGAGGAGTCCCGCTCGAATCTCGAAATTGTTGGCTTCAATGGGGGGCTGCTGGATGCTTGATTGAAACCCATTAAGCGTTGGAACGGTGTACTCATGCAGTGCTCGTTGACGAGGCGGTGGATTAATCAGCTGGCGTTGCTCTTGCTCGTTGACGATTTCTCTCGCCACATTCGGTGGGCGCCTTTGGTCACCCTCTCCACGATTATTCTCGTCTTCCATCGTTGCTGGAGTGGTTTGGGCTAACCGTTGATTTCTCCTGGCTTGCCTAAACGTTCGCTCAATTTCAGGGTCAAGAGGTAGCAGGCTCGTGTCGTGTCCTCTTCGCATAAAAAAAGTACCTAAAAAAAAATAAAAATAAAAATTAAATAAAATAAAAAAAATTGGCTGAAGTAAGAAAAATTGCTCAAATTTAATATTAGGATAAATAAATAATTTAGCCGTATTCCCCGGCAACGGCGCCAAAAACTTGTTGGGTGCTAAATACCAACACGCAAGTGCACGTATCGCAAACAAGTAGTAAAGTAGACTCGTGAGAGTCGGATGTCGATCCCACAGGGAATACGCAAATTATTTAATCCTAAGTACCAAATTCTAACAATTATGATTTTTATCCAGCCTACGCAAGTTTGTCAAATTAAATTAATTAAACAACTAAACTAATAAAGAAAGCAAATAACACGGGAAAATATCAATTAAAACGGACCTAGGATTTTATCTTCCCCCTATGCAAGAATTGCTCACCCAAAACCCCTCAATTATGAAATATATGATTCATGATTATTAACCCGAGACACTAATTTACTCATAACCCGCTATCGCGTGTATTATGAGTCTATTATTCATAAACGATTCACTATATGTCTATGCAAACCAATTATGAATAAAGCATTAACTAACAAGTCTCGCAAATGGCTACCTAAGGTGATATCTGTATGTCTACGACACCACATGCAATTGACACACTCATCCGGTGAAAACTACTCGAAGGTTCTTCTACTCACCGTCTAATTATCAAAATAGCTCTGTCGAGTCAATCCCAATAATCACAGATAAAGCACATAAATTGATCAAGTTCATGCACTAACAATCATATCAAGTAGAAGAAATAATCATAAAATCATAATTGCATAATCTCAAGAAAACGGGTTCACAATCCCCACATAGGGTTCCAACAAAATTCTAGATTAAAAACTTAGCTCCGCATAACGAAAAACATAAAAGTAATAAAAATCATAAAAGCTATAAATAAAAGTCAAAGAGGGGAACTAGGATGAAGATTCGTCAAGTCTTCGTCTTCGTTCTTGTGCTCCTTGATCGCGTGTAGAAAGATGAAAAATAAAAACCTAAAGATTTAAGATAAAAGGTAAAAGATATCTCTAATTGTGTGCTTGTGGCCTTTAAATAGGGTGCAAAACTATAATAGGGCGGGTTTCCTTGTGTAATTAGGATTCCTTCACTGCGCCAATTCGACCATCCGGACGGCCGTGTGAGATTTATGCCTACAATCCGCACGGCCGCGCGGTCCTTTAATTCTCCAGAATTCTGCTTTTTTCACTTTTGACCCACTTTTTCTCCGAAATTGCAGTTTTCACCCCAAAAGTTGCCAATTCTTCAATTTGCACCTAAAATACAATTAATAACCATATTAAGCACCAATTATCGTAAAAACACACCAAAAGCTCCAATTAAAAGGTATAATTAAGTGTATAAATATACACTTAACAGTAGTCCTGTAAATAGATTCCATCATAGTCGTGACTTCATCTTCATCCACTTCATCATTCTCACGCTCCACTATAAGTACATAAATCACACCACTCCTAACCGTTCTCTCAATCTGACCCACGTATCGACTCGAAAATAGGGCTCAATCCAACTACACACCAAATCTTAGATTGAAAATCCCATCAACGAAAGGTTAGTTATGTGAATTAACCCGATTCACCAGTGGAGGGGTATGGCGGCAGTGAGGGGTAGGTTGCCGGTGACGGTGGTTCGTAATCACCCAATCTTGAAAGAAGAAATTAGGGATTTGGGCGGAAAACAAAGAAGAAAAAAAAGGAAGAAGATGTAAGATGGAAAAGAAGCAAGATGAAAATAGAATGAAATTAACACGTTGGAAGGGTATATTTGACAACTTATATTGTAAGAAGAGCTATATTAAAGGTAAAGGGATTCTCTCAAATTAATAAAAAAGGGGGGTCTCCTCTTAAATGAATTTATCAAAGGGGTTTTTGTGCATAGGTCCCTAACCAAGCATCTTTATTATTCTAGGTTGAGGGACTATATCTCTTTCACCAATAATGTTGGGTGGCCGTTCAAATAGCATTAATATTACAGGCCTTTAATCAAATGGATTACACAGATTAATCAGCCTAAGGGGAAGGGGATTAGGACTTAACAAATAAATTACAGAAATAATAATAATAATAAAACAAGAACTAATCTGGGGGAGATCTGAAAATCTGCCCGTTTTCAGCTCCGGTGGAGAAGATGACACAGCAACGGCTCAGTCCCCGTTTCCCGTGTCCACGTCCGGAGTCCAGTCGGCGGCAGCCAGCACACTCCCGGTGTCAAGCTCACAGAACACACCCAGCCGTCAGAACTTCACCCGAGTGCTCGGATCTCAGCCTCACTCCGGCTGTAGTCTCAACCCAACCCAAAACCCCAAGGAATCGAACTCACACACACAGTGTTTCCCCAGATCTGTTACCCTCACTCACATAGGTCACAAAACCACTCACAATAGAGAGGTTTAAGACCAGAAGGTAGAAGATAGGAAATTTTCGAGGTGTTCTTCATCTTCAAGAAGAGATGTATATATACCCATACAGCTGCAACAAGAAAGGCAAGAGAATCGACCGAATCTCCGACCGCCATGGAATGCGGTGAAAGATCGGCCGCCGAGAAGAGAGAGAAGAGAAGAGGTGCAGCTGTTAGGGTTAGGGTTTGGAGGCTTTGAGAGAGAGGAAGGATATATAAGTGGAGCGTGGACGGCTGAGATCGAGACTTTTCAACCAACGGTCCAGATTGATTCTGCTTGGGCTTTAAGTGAGCTGATGGGCCGACACCAAGGGAGTGGGCTGCACAAAGTGGGTTAGCAATTTTGGGCCAAATAAACATTTGGGCCCCTTTTATCTAACAATCTCCACCTGGGACCAAATGGACTATCGGGACAAAATTAGGAGATGAGGTCGTCATTGCCGTTTTAAATGTACCTGCACAACACAACACGAAGTTAACAATGTACATTAATAAAATAATCACACATATTAAAAATAGGGGCAGTCACGAAGACAGCCCTATAATTACACACATTAATTAAGATTGAGAGATTAGGCTCAAGCTTTTCAAGCAAGAGCGAAACTTCTCGAGTGGGTTTAGTACCCATATCTGCTGGATTAAATTGTGATGGGATTTTTTCCAGCTTGATAATACCCTGTTCCACAATATTACGAATGAAATGATACTTAATCTCAATGTGTTTAGTACGATCGTGGAAAACCGGGTTTTTACATAATTGAATTCCCGATTGGCTATCCGAGAAAACAATGACATCCTTTTTAAGAAAACCAATTTCGCGCAGAATGCCTTTAAGCCATACAACTTCTTTTATTGCCTCGGTGGCAGCGATGTATTCAGCCTCGGTTGTAGATAGGGCTACAATATTCTGCAGTTGCGATTTCCAACTAATGCATGATCCACACAAAGTGAAAACGTAAGAAGTGGAGAATTTCCTACTGTCCCTATCATTCGCAAAGTTGGAGTCAACATAGCCAATTAATTCAATTTCAGTTTCAGATTTAGAAAAATTTAGGCCAATATGCAAAGAATGTTTCAAATAACGAAGAAGCCATTTCAAAGCTTCCCAATGCGGCATACCTGGGTTCGACATATAGCGACTCAAACAATCCGCATAAGCTATATCAGGACGAGTGCTTACCATCAAGTACATCACATAACCTATCGCATTGGCCTAAGGAACATTTTGCATAGAGTCAATTTCAGTTTCAGTCTTGGGGGACTGATCCTTACTTAATTGAAAATGGGCAGCTAAAGGCACGTTTGCAGGTTTAGCATTCGACATGGCAATTTTTTCTAAGATCTTACTCACATAAGAAATTTGCTTCAAGAACAGCAAATTATTATCTCGATTGCGATCAATGTCCATGCCCAATATTTTCTTAGCATCCCCTAAGTATTTCATGTCAAATTATTCACTTAGACACATTTTCACATGATCAACAGATTTCACACAAGGGCTGATTATGAGCATATCATCAACATAGATCAACAAGAAAATAGGCACAGAGCGAGTATCTTTGAAGTAAAGACAAGGGTCATAATCACTTTTCTTAAACTTCAATGAAAGCATGCAAGAATCGAATTTCTTATTCCATTGCCTAGGTGATTGTTTCAAGCCGTATAAAGATTTTTTCAGCAAACACACACATTCAGGCTTTTTAGCATCTACGAAGCCCTCGGGCTGTTTCATGTAAATATGCTCATCTAACTCACCATGCAAGAAAGCAGTTTTTACATCCATTTGTTTCAATTCCCAATTAAAATGCGCAACTAATGCAAGCATAATACGAACAGTGGTAAATTTAACAACGGGAGATTTTTTTTAGTATAGTCTATACCTTTCTTTTGCATGAAACCGTTAGCAACAAGACAGGCCTTATACCTAATGGATTCTACTTCATCCTTAACATTAAACAACCATTTGCAGTCTACCAAAGAGCAATTAACAGGTTTAGGAACAAGAGTCCAAGTTTGATTAACATGCAAAGAGTTCATTTCTTCTTTCATAGCATTTAACCATTCAGCTGATTTATCAGATTTTAGGGCATCCTAATAGTTTTAGGTTCATTGCTATCTATAGATTCAAACACATTGAAAACATGAGAAGCAAGATGAAAGCTATCAAAACGTTGTGGAGGCCTAGCAATTTTCACGTCTAGGTCGATCTCTAGCAAGTTGATAATCAGATAAATCATCCACATTAGGCAAGTCATGTTGAACATTTTGGTCATGCAAACTTTCAAGTATTTCAGATTCAATATCAGACAGATTTTCAGA
The DNA here is from genome assembly GCF_056151865.1 of Erythranthe guttata. NCBI lineage: Eukaryota > Viridiplantae > Streptophyta > Magnoliopsida > Lamiales > Phrymaceae > Erythranthe > Erythranthe guttata. Next base: position 2,334,965 of record NC_142544.1, on the reverse strand, counting down.
TTTAACAGTAGGCAGCTCCACCTCATTTGGAGCAGCCTCTGAATTCACAGCATTGTGCACAACAAGGCAAGGAAAAACAGATTCATTAAAAATCACATCACGACTAATAGCAGTTTTATAGCCATGTTCCCATTTAACCCAAAGTCTATAACCTTTAACCCATTTGGGATAACCCAAGAAAACACATTTCACAGAACGAGGTTCAAGCTTATCACTTTCATGATGCATGAATGCAGCACAACCAAAAAACACGTAAGTTGGACAAATCAACCTTTTTACCCGACCAAACACATTCAGGCAAATCACCATTTAAAGGCACAGAGGGAGATCTATTAATCAAATAGGTGGCAGTAAAAACAACCTCACCCCAAAACATAGTTGGTAAACCCGAAGTGGCGAGCATGGCTCGAACCCTCTCTAAAAGAGTTCGATTCATACGTTCAACCACCCCGTTTTGCTGAGGGGAGTAAGGAACAATTGTGTGCCTTTTAATACCAGATTAAGAGCACATAGCATCCATTTCTTGATTACAAAATTTTGTACCATTATGTGTCCTAAGGGTTTTTATCCGTTTTCCTGTTTGATTCTCAATATAAACTTTCCATGTTTTGAACTTATCAATAACATCAGATTTTTGTTTCAACAGGAAGACAAACACCTTACGAGAGAAATCATCAATTATGGACAGAAAGTAACGGTTCCCACCATGTGTAGGAACACTGGCAGGACCCCACACATCAGCATGCACATACTCAAGAATATCAGAACATTTAGAGGGATTGGGGAAGGGGTTGGTTGAAAAGAAACACGAGTTTGCTTTCCAACGATGCAAGAGTCACACATAGTAACCTCAGACACTTTATCATTGCCAAAATAGTGATTGTTATGCAGAATGCTGAGACCTTTATTACTAATGTGACATAGTCTATTATGCCACAGAATAGAGTGATCACTTTGGACAGCATTCACAGAAGCAGAGGATTCAGAATGACATACATACATATTTTGCATCTTATGGCCTTAAAACATATCAGATTACCCCTCATAATTTTCATGCAACCATTACCCCAACCACCATGAAACCCATCATCTTCTAAGATAGCACATGAAATCAGATTTTCACTTAAATTATGAACATGCCACACGTTTTGCAAAGTTAACACATAATCAGTTTCAAACTTTAAGCAAACAGTTCCAATTCCATGAACTTGGCGTTTTGTGCCATCAGCCATAGTCACATTGCAATTATTCAATGATTCATAGTGTGAGAAAACATGTTTCACAGGAGTCGTATGATGTGAGCATGCAGAATCTAACATCCAGTCATTTTCACCAAGAGATGATAGCACATAATTCATACAAGCATGTTCACCAACCATAAACACATCACCAAGATTATTTTCAGAAACATGATTCGCATGCTGATCATTAGCATGTTTATTAGGCTTAGTACAGTTCTGAGCATAATGACCAGGTTCACCACAATTATAGCTGTTGGCGCCATATTTCTGGCTATTGAAGATCGAGGAAATCCGCCAAGTTTTGGAATTAAAATATTGGCAAAGATTTGTTTTCCATATTTATTTTGGAATTTATTAGAGTCCTATTCTTATAATACTTCTATTAGGACTTAGATTTATTTCCATGTATTTTATTCTAGTTAGGTATCTTTTGTACTTATCTAGAATAGAAGTAGAAATCAACTAGGATTCTATTACCTAGTTAAATAGATTTCTTGGGGTTCAAGTTAGGTCTTAGGGCTTATTTTCGTGGCTATATAAGCCTCCAAGACATACAAGAACCGTGGGCATTATTTGGGAGAAAAACCACTTCATAGCATCGAAGCTTTGCCAAGGCGTTCTGCGGAGCAGGACTGTGCCATCGTTGCACTGTGCCAACATATACAGATTTGCTGTATAGATCTCAAGGGAGATCAGCCGCGTTTTCTGAAGGGAGTTCAGGCTTGAAGAAAGTTCAAGGCACGCGGAGTGGAGCTGCTGTAGAGAGAGACACGGAGTTCGAGTTGTGTACAAGAACGGCTTAAAAATTAAAGAGGGAGTCTTTGTTATTTTTAATAAGTCCTATTAATGTACACTGTAAATCTGAACTAGTGAAATCGTGTTTGCAGGTCCACGTGGATGTAGGGCACATTTGTGTCTGAACCACATTAATTTCTTGTGTTCATTTATTTGCTTTAAGTAGTTTATAACTGTGTTAACACAAGAATTATAGTTGTAACCGAATACTGTTTCCACAACTTAACTGTTACAACTTAGGTTAATTGATTTCTATAGGCATATAAATCTACAATAGCAACTACGATTGCTAACACGAGTTTTCGACTTACTCCTGCCCCTGCCCTTTTTCTTTTGAAAATTGTTTTGATGAGAACCATTTTGAGAAACATTTTGGTTAGTGGAGGAAGGCTTATTTGAAAATCGGTTTTGCTGCCTACCTCTCACAAAATTCACCTCACCAAAACTCTTATTGCTTTTGTTAACTCTCAAATCCAGTTATTTACTCTTTAAACCATTTATAACAGTGTCAAGAGAAATATTATCCCTGCCATACTTAATAGCAGATTTCAAATCGTTGTAAGAATCAGGGATTGCATTTAACAAAACAATGGGAGTATAGTTATCAATACTTTTGTCTCCCGACAGTTTAATATCCTGAACTAATCTGGTAAACTGGTCTATGTTCTCATCAATATCTTTGGTTAGATCCAATTTGAATCTAAAAAACTTTTCGAGTAAAAACAGTTTTGAGGGCAGAGAAGTTTCAGTGTATAACTCGTCTAATTTTTCCCGCAAACCTTTGGCAGAATCATGCATACCTACCTTTCTAATCGCAGAGTCAGAAAGATTCAAAATAATGGCAGAGTAAGCAAGTTCATCAAGTTCTATTTTCTTAGAAGCACTAGTTTCAGCAGCATAAGATTCATCAATAGCCACATAGCATCTTTGTTGAATTAACACACCTTTCATTTTGTGTTTCCAAATAGAAAAATCATCATTACCATCAAAAGGAGCCATAGAATAGACAGACATGGCAGCCATATAAACTTCAGCACAAAGCAAGATATTCGACCAATTTTTCACAATAGGCCAACAGTGAGATAAGTGCATATGCAACAAGGATAGACAATCTTGGAGACCCCCCTCACAGGATTCCAGGGCACTTGCGGTCCGGTCAAGTGAGGTCAAGAATCCAAGTTATACCACCCTTTAATATTTATATATATAAGTGAGCAGTTTATATATATATATATATATATATATATATGCATCGGAAGAATAATGTTCACATGGAAGCAAGAGTGGCACACAGACCACAACAGAACACACAAAGTGGCTCACGGACCACGAATCACACAAAGTGGCTCACAGACCACAGAATCTAAAAACTAAGGCAGTACCAATCACAGCAGAAAGTAAATCCCAACCATAGGGGGTTTAGAGTACAATACCTGAGCGGAATCCGGTTGGATTTCCGTACGCCCTATTTGAACGAGCACCCCCAACTTGACGATGCTCTGGTACGACTGTTGGGTGGCCGTTCAAATAGCATTAATATTACATACCTTTAATCAAATGAATTACACAGATTAATCAGCCTAAGGGGAAGGGGATTAAGACTTAACAAATAAATTACAGAAATAATAATAATAATAAAACAAGAACTAATCTGGGGCAGATCTGAAAATCTGCCCGTTTCCAGCTCTGGTGGAGAAGATGACACAGGAACAGCTCAGTCCTCGTTTCCCGTGTCCACGTCCAGAGTCCAGTCGGCGGCAGCCAGCACACTCCCGGTGTCAAGCTCACAGAACACACCCAGCCGTCAGAACTTCACCCGAGTGCTCGGATCTCAGCCTCACTCCGACTGTAGTCTCAACCCAACCCAAAACCCCAAGGAATCAAACTCACACACACAGTGTTTCCCCAGATCTGTTACCGTCACTCACAGAGGTCACAAAACCACTCACAATAGAGAGGTTTAAGATAATAAGGTAGAAGATAGGAAATTTTCGTGGTGTTCTTCATCTTCAAGAAGAGATGTATATATACCCATACAGCTGCAGCAAGAAAGGCAAGAGAATCGACCGAATCTCCGACCGCCATGGAATCCGGCGAAAGATTCGGCCGCCGAGAAGAGAGAGAAGAGAAGAGGTGCAGCTGTTAGGGTTAGGGTTTGGAGGCTTTGAGAGAGAGAGCGGATATATAAGTGGAGCGTGGACGGCCGAGATCGAGACTTTTCAACCAACGGTCCAGATTGACTCTGCTTGGGCTTTAAGTGAGCTGATGGGCCGACACCAAGGGAGTGGGCTGCACAAAGTGGGTTAGCAATTTTGGGCCAAATAAACATTTGGGCCCCTTTTATCTAACAAATAAGCCATCCATTTAATATTTATTATAAATAAAGGAAACATTCATGTATATGCAAAATTACCCCCAATCCTTTATACCCAATTCTTAATTGTAACCCCAATTTAATCATTTTTTACCAAAAAAATCCATGTTGTTTTTTCAAAAAAAAATAAAAAATTTGCCGCCGGTCTCCGGCGTTGACTTTTTCGATTTTTTTTCTGGTCTGTTTTTATCCGCTGCCGGAGTCCGGCGTTGATTTTTTTAGTGTTTTTTTTACGTCAGCCTCTAAACATTGACCGTAATTGTGCTGTCACTGACAGTAAATTAACGTAATTATACTGTCAATGACAGTACATTAATGTAATTGTACTGCCGTTGACAATACATTTATGTAATTGTTCTGCCGTTGACAGTAAATTAACGTAATATTATTATTATTTTTTTCATTTTTTTTTTTGTTTAATTTGTTGACAAGTCAACGTAATTATATTACTGTCGTTGACAGTAAAATAACTGTAAACACAATAATATTACTGTCAACCACATCAATATTATTATTTTTTTGAGTTTTTTGTTTTGTTTGAGCTATTCATGGAGTAACGTGATAATAATTATGTCTATTATTGTAATATTACTATGGTTGATGGTAATATTACTATTGTTATAGTAATATTACTGTCACTCACAGTAATATTAATTATTTTGACCTTTTATTATGTTTACATTTGTTGAACAGTCAACATAGTAATATTATTCTATTACACAATAATAATGAGTTTTGTTGTGTTAATATTATTTTTCTAGAGATTAATATAGCAATATTAATGTGTTAAACTGTAGTATAGTTAATTTTACTGTGTTTAACAGTAATATAGTTAATATTACTGTCAATCACAGCAATATTGCTGTTTAAACGAAAAAAAAGATGTTACAAAAAGAAAATAAGAAAGAAAAAGAAAATCGAAAAAGTCAACGCCGGAAACCAGTGGCGGAAAAATCAGGAAAAATAAAAGAAAAATAAAGTCAACGCCGGAGACCGGCGGTTAAGGGCGGTGACAGACGAAATATATATATATATATATATATATATATATATATATATATATATGTTATTATCAGTGTTCTAAAAATCGGCCGAGGCGGCCGATTAATCGGTCTCCGAGGCGGAGGCGGTCCAAAACCTTTACGATTTTAGTATAAATGTTTGAAAAATCGGTTTATTGCCTGTGAGGCGGTTTGAGGCAGGTTGAGGCGGTCCGAGGCGGATTGAAGCGGTCAAACTTCGGTGTCAAAAATCGATCAAAAATCATTTTTTTTTTTTTTGAAAATAAAAGTTGGTATTTTAATAATTAAAAAAAAAATTTATGCTTTATTTTGTTTATGTTAATTGTTATTATTAAAGAACTAACGGTGTATGCCAGAAGTGTTCAAGGATAAATGTAAATTCAAAAAAATTGTCTTTTTATTTATATTTTATAAGGATATTTATGTATTATGATCTTATTATTATTAAATTTTTATTATGTTATTAGGATATATACATGATGGAGATATAACTATGTTTAAATATTTTTTTATACGTGTTTTGAGTATTTATAATTAATATCTAGGAATAAATTTAATATAATATATTCTGTTAAATCTACTCCGGCAAAATCTACTCCGGCAAAATCGCATTACCTAATAATTATTCTGTTAATTTGTTTATCACATCTAATTTTCTCCATCTCTCCCCAAATCTCGCCCCCAACTTCCCCAATATCTCATAAATTAATTCCATCCTTTTCTCTTGATCTCCAAAAACTGCAACAATGGTTCACGTTTACTGTAAGAAAATCTACTATATTTTTTTTGACCAAACTTCTTGCCTTTAGGGCAAACAGCATACATATATTGGTTCAACGTCACACAAGCTTTTCCGGTAAAAAAATTGACGTGTATTACAGTGGAAATGGCAAAATTCACTTTGCACAATAGTGGATTTAATAAAATAGGAATGTCAAAATACATGGATTTAATAACGGAAGGGCAGAAACCACTATGCGCGCGAAAACCACTCTGTGAGCGAAAACCACTCTGTGTGCAAAAACCACTCTTACATTTAACTTTGAAATCCGGCATTGTGTCAAAACCACTCTGTAATTTGAAATGATCGATCGACTAGATGCTAACAACCACATAACAATGGGGGAGAAAAAATATGTGCATTCATATTAACATTATTTCGAACAGTGATAAAAACACGACTTTTATGAACTTACACAGTTTGCGTAAAAAGCATGAAAATCACTCTGTATTTTTTTGAGACGAACTTCCTGCTCATGCAATCAGATTGGTATTAATGTGGAATAGAATACCAATTACGTTGAAACGGTTCTCTATAATTAAGGGACGGGAATCGTGGGATTATTTAAGGAGGTGTTGTTACGATATAATAAGACTAGATATTGCATATCTTTTTATATTTTCAATTCTAAAACATACGTTACTTTTAAGTTAGGGGTATATTTGTGATAATTTATTAATTTTTATTAATAAATGCTCAAAAGGATTTATCTCAAAACGTTGTAAAAAAAATCTCATTGTAAGTACACTTGTGTGATGGGAGAGCATTTCACCCTTTTCTTTTCTTTTTTAATTTATAATAATCCATGGGTTTTCGTTCAAATCTTATTACTTATCCAAAATATAAATAATTTAATTAGTTATAATCTAGCGAATTTGTCTAACTGATATTCTAAATTAGTTACAAGCTAATCTATCCTTTTCCCTCAAAATAATATATCCATTAGTTTCGTTCAATAAACTATATTTGTTATTTTGTAGTTTGTACCCCCGTGTATTAAGATTTAAGTAACTTAATTTCAACCAATTTAAAATAATAATGAAAAGAAAAAAGATAGTAACCAATTTTATTAAGTTTCCACTATGATTGGTATCGGTAAATTCATGATCGAAGTCCCGCAAGCGGTTGGAGCAAGCGAGCTCGTGTTAATTGACCTAAGTTCGAATTTCCTTGCCAACGGTCTCTAGGTCGATCGAGCATGTCACACATGATTAGCCTAGTGTAGTTTACATCTCCCGTATGTTTACAAGTTATTATACGAGAGTATAGGTTTACTCACTACACGGGTTCCTTCGTTACCAAAAGAAGAAAAAAAAATTCATGATCGAAAAATATTTCTCTAGTATTGATCAATATATTTTAAGTGATGAATGATTTAAGCATACATAATTAGTTTTCATAATTGGACATTTGGCCTACGATATTGTGTTGGTTAGTAGTTCAATCGGTCGGATCGGTTGAACCGACATTCCGATCGATCGACGTATCGAAAAATTGACTATATATTTTTATTACATTATAGTAATGACGATGTAAAAAATTTAAAATGCAAAATTTTTTTAATAAATCCTGAAATCATTTACAAATTGGTCCATATTTATAATTACACTACCCCATAACTAAGAAATGAATTTTCATGTTTGTCTAGTCATCCATTTCTATTTACAATTTATTTTAATTCAGAGTCTAACGAATTAAATTGTTAATATAATTACTTGTATTTAAAGTTCAACAAGGAATAAATAAATGAAACATATATATCCCTAGCCAAACTCAACCAGACCTAAAAGAACTTAAATCATTAAATGTATCTCCACAATCTTTCATCCTCTCAAACCAACTCATTCCGAACCGAAGTCTTCTCATAAGATATTCGTCGTCTAGCTTCACTTGCCTGAAATATATATATTTTTTTAAATAGACATATATTTAGTGTAAAAATATTTATTGCAATAATCGAAGCCAAAAAGTTGTCGGAAAAATTGTACCTGTTCCTCCCAATTAGTACGGGACGTTATAAAGCCGAGAAGGATAGCTTGGACTGTTCCACCTGCTACTAATCCAGCCCAAAGACCCTCGCCTTTCAAGTGCAAAACGAATCCTAGTACTAATGCTACTGGAATACCTACTATATAATACGCACCGAGATTTACGTAAGCTCCCATTCGCTGCCACCCGCCGCCTCTTACAACTCCTGTAATATTAAAAAAAAAAATTGGACCAAGATTTCAGGCATTTATTGGAAAAATACAATTTTGGTCCCTCAAGTTTGCACCAATTTCACATTTGGTCCCCTATGCTTACAAAAAACACAATTGGTCCCTCATATTTCAAATTGCCCATCACTGCCGTAACTGACAAAGTAACGGTAAATTGACGAAAAGAACCAAAAGTGTTAAATTGTTGAAACATGAGGACCAAATGTGTTTTTTGTGAACATGGATGACCAAATGTGAAATCAGTGCAAACTTGAGGGGTGAAAACTGTAATTTTCCCCGCATTTATTTGGTTCGGTCTGCAAGAAAGTCACTATCTTGAACACTATCGGCGCCAGGATTTAAAGTCCGGGGGGTCAAATGTATTAAAAAAATTATGAAGGAGGGCCGTTAATGCTATTATACACAATATTTTTATATTTTTATATATAATAATAGGGATTTGAGAAATGAGGGGGGTCATGGCCCCCTTTAGCCCTATGCTGGCGGAAGATCTTGAAAATGTAATGGAAGGAGTTTTACGGAGGAAAAAATAAAAAAAGAAAAATCACCTGAAAGGGCTGCTACTATGCAATCCATGCCGATGGATAAGCAAAGAAACGGAGTCATTTCTTTGACATAATAAGCTACGTTTTTCTCGTTACTGAACGAGTATCCCAATATATTACGGCAGAAGAAAATAACTGTTACTGCAATAACTAACTCCACCATTGCTAGAAACATCACAGCAGAGAGAACTACCCGAGCCGACTGCGGTTTCCCAGCTCCAAGTTCATTAGAAATTCGGGTACTAGAAGGGCAAAAATGTCTTTTCAGTCAGTGGGGAGGCGTAGAAATTGCTTTTACATTAGCTCAAAATTATACAAAAATAGATTTAAAATCTAACCTTGCTGCAGCACCAAAAGAATACGGTACAAGAAAGTGCATCGTAGTAATTGTGAGGCTGCTCGTAAAATAAAAAAAATTAAAAAAACAAGAATTTTAGCACACTCAACAATTTTTTAGCCATATAAAAAACTATATATATACAAAATAAGCATTTACCATATTGATAGCACCGATGTCTCTAAGCCCGGGTTCGGCAATAGTCCACCAAGCAATATGATTATCTCATATGTCCACCACTCCAAACTTACGACACGAAAGAAAGTTTTGTCATTTATTCATTGTCATATATTATAGAGTAGAAAAAAACGAAACGAAATAAACGGAACAAAAATTACCAAATCATCACTGCAGAAGGGATAGCATATTGGAAGAATATTCCCATAGTAAGAAACAAATCCCTCGAGAACTTAGCACGTGTCTTCTTACACGTCGAAGAATACTTCACATAAAGAACAAGCATGATCACGTTCGACCAATAGGAGAAGCCGATAGCTAGTGCTGCGCCAGCATTTCCGAGATTTAACTTGAATATAAAAACCCACGAAAGAGGCACATGGATGCATAGGGAAGCTAACGAACTAACGAGCATAGGGAATATCAAACTCTGAATCTGCAAGTAACGAACCAACGACTGAAGAATGGCGTACGGGAATAGTGAAGGGATTAGCCAAATCGAAAAATTTCCGGCTTCTGCAGAGATTAGTGGGTCTTGGCCGAGTAGTATTAGAATATTTTCCGTGTAAATCCATAATAGAGATACTGGTAAGCATGCGAGACAGAGCCATATTATGGATCCGTACGTCAGAATTCCGACTTTTTCGTATTGCCGCGCTCCGTAGGCTTGTCCACATAGAGTCTCTAATGCACTAGCCATTCCAGTCTGCTCAGAAAATTAAAATTTTCTAATTAAGTGATCAATAAATAAAACATCTCTACATTAGCTCAACCAAAAAAAAACGCATTCTTCAATAGCTTAATGCATTTTGTTATTAATTTTTTTATTTTAATTTGGCATTTATCTATTAGTTTATAGACTTTCGCCCTTTTATGCATTTTTCCTGCAGAAAAAATCTTTTGTTCTTTTCTTAAATCACAACATATTCTAGCCCCGGAACAAAAAAACCTCTAGGTCCGCTGCTGACTTAATATACTTTGGCCTCGTTTGGTTGCCAAGATAAGATTAAATAATCTAATAAAAACCCAATTATTTTATCGGCCACCGAGACGGCCAACAAAAAAAACTACCTAAGAGACAAGATAAATCAATATAAACATAATATTTGCAGGTCGACCTGACAAGTTATAGGGTATACCAAACATGAAACAAAGTCCAATTATTTAGTTAATAATGACCAATCTCCCCAACCAAACGAGGCCGTTGCGTTTTCGGGTATAATGATACATATGAGTTTTTCTTTCTGTTTTTTTTTCTGCAAAAAAAAAAACAGAGTAATATAGCTGCAAGTGGTATGAAATTTGGTTTTAGAATTTCTTTGTACACCTTTTACTCTATGAAGCAAATCATCAAACACCTAACAGGCATTAGAAGAAAAAAAAAAAAAAAAGGAAGAAGAAAGGGGCTTACTTACAAGGAGACTGAAACCGGTGACATTCGAAAGAGAGGTGGCGATGGAGGCGCCGGAGAGTGCGAGTTCGCCGAGGTGGCCCAGCATCATCAGCGACACCGCCCGGAGCATGTACTGCGACACCGACACCACCACCATCGGCATCGCTATGTAGCTCACCATGTTCAGCTCTCTCACAAACGCTTCCCATTTTTTCGTCGAATCTTTTTCTTCTCGTGCGTCGTCGTTTCCCGGTACGAGGAGGAGGAGGAGTGGTTCCTCGGATTCCATTCGTCTGGGTTTTGTTTTCTCTCTCGATCGTTGGACCGCCGGAAAAAGTTGGGGAGATTGTTTCGCCGCCCTTGTTGGCTTTAAGAGGTTGCCGAAAGTGGTGGAACATATAAAGGCGGTGTTTGCGAAAACTCCTGAATAGATATAAATTATAATTACGGGTTAAGACTAAAGTCTATTTTCTGTTTTTCAAATGTTGGACTCTTTGTAAATGGGGAAAATTACAGTTTTGACCGCACAAGTTTGTGCCGATTTTAGATTTGGTCCCTTATGTTCAAATAAAATACATTTGGTCCGTTATGTTTCAAAAATTCAACACTTTTAGTCTTTTCCGTCAGTTTTCCGTTAAAACTAACGGAATCAAGCATGTGACCGTCACTGCCTTAACTAACGGTTAATTGACGAAAATGACCAAATGTGTTAAATTATTGGAACATGAGGGACCAAATGTGTTTTTCGTGAACATGAGAGACCAAATGTGAAATCGGTGCAAACTTGAGGGATGAAAAACTGTAATTTCCCCGTTTGTGAATATATTGAAATATAAATTTTAAATATATTAAACTTGGGAAAATTACATTTTTCACCCCCTCAAGTCTGCACCGATTTCACATTTGATCCCATGTTCATACAAAAAATACAATTGGTCCGTTATGTTTAAATAATTTAACATTTCTGGTCATTTTCGTCAATTTACTATTAGTTCGTCTGTTAAGACAGCCATTGGCACACGCTTGATTCCGTTAATACTAACAGAAAATTGATGGAAATGGCTGAAAATGTTGAATTTTTTTAAACATGAGGGACCAAATGTATAGTTTACGAATATGGAGGATTAATTATGAAATCGGTACAAACTTGAGAGATGAAAACTGTATTTTTCCCTATTTAATTTAGTATTGATGTATTTGTAAAATAAATAGGGTAAATTACACACACCCCCCTGAGGTAAGCTTAAATAACTGTAAGGTCCCTGTGGTATCGATAATTACATTCACCCCCTGAAAGGTAGTTAAAAACTCTAACGGGATAATGCATTGTATACATTATTCCGATAGGGTTCTAATGGACTATTACTTTAAGCTAGTTGTGGAGATAACATAGAGTTATGGGGAGTTATGGGGTGACATGGCTCCCCCAATATTTTTTAAATCACCCATAACTCTTTGTTGTCTTCACCACATCCTGAAACCAATAGTCCATTAGAACCCTATCGGAATAATGTATCCAATGCATTATCCCGTTAGAGTTTTTAACTACCTTTCAGGGGGGTGAATGTAATTATCAATACCACAGGGACCTTACAGTTATTTAAGCTTACCTCAGGGGGGTGTGTGTAATTTACCCAAATAAATATTTAAATTTGAGTATATCCAATGCAATTTTCATTTTTTCACAAAATTATCATTAACCAAGAAAACTTTAGATATTTTTTAGTTTATAACTTCAAATAATATACTTTGACTTAATCCCATTTTACATCCTTAAAATGTATTATTTTGGCAATTTGCACTCATGAAAAAAAATTAATACTATTTTGCACCCTCAAACTACAACAAATCATACAATGAACCCCGAATGAATTTTTATTTTTAGTGGTAATTTTTCAGAATACCAAATGTCAAATCAATTATTTTATTCATCATTCCTTTAAAAATTACAAAGTACAAAAATAAAAATATATTTCATCTGCATATCCCCAATTATTTGCCACTCTATATTTCTTATGAAGTAGTACATGCATTTTTTTCAATTTTTCAACTTTAATAAGTTAGTTATGATTGAAATTTGGTCGAGTGCGGTGAGAAATTTGGTGGAATACAAATAGCCTTCCGTAAATTTGGTCGACGATGACATTTAGTCCTTCAACGAATGCAGCTACAAAGGATGCTATTCACGGAATTCTTGGCTTCGAGGTCGTAGAGAGGCATAATAGGTACTTGGGGATGCCGGCGTCAATAGGAAAAACAAAGAAGGAAATTTTTGGATTTCTTCGGGACCGAATCTGGGCGAAAATTAACGGGTGGGGTGAGAAAAATCTTTCAAAGGCTGGCAAAGAAGTTTTAATCAAGGCGGTCCTTCAAGCTATTCCATCTTACATCATGGGTTGTTTTCTGCTTCCTGGTGGGCTCATTCGGGAAATGGATATGGCAATTCAGCGGTACTGGTGGGGTAACGGAAAGACGCGGAAAATGGCGTGGATTGCTTGGAAAAAGATGTGCACGGCTAAAGATTCTGGCGGGCTTGGATTCCGTGATTTGTTGAGCTTCAATATAGCTATGCTCTCAAAACAAGCGTGGAGGTTAATGACTCAGCCTAATCTTTTGTTGACTCGAATTATGAAAGCGAAATACTTTCCCAGTGGTGAGTTTCTTTCGGCTGATCTTGGTAGGCGACCCTCCGCTACGTGGCGAAGTATTTGGTTGGTTCGGGATTTTGTACGGTCTGGGATGAGGAAGAGAATCGGAAATGGTCTATCGACTTCTATTTGGGCGGATCCGTGGCTCTTGGATAATGGCCAACTCAAGGTCTTTACTAAGAGACCGATCCACTCTCCCTTCCCGGATAAGGTGTCGGATCTAATGGACCCAATCTCACACTCATGGGACATAGGCTGTATTGATAAATATCTTTGGTCCGTGGACAAAGACCGCATTCTCGAGGTCCCTATCGGCAGCGTACTTGCAGAAGATCGTTGGGTGTGGCGATTTACAAATCACGGAAAGTTCACAGTACGTTCTTGCTACCATCATGTTCTTTCATCAATCACCGGGGCAACTCATTATGGGCGGTTGGACTCGTCGTCGACTAGTGGAGTTATCAAATTTAACTGGAAAATGATTTGGAAGCTTAACGTCCCTCCGAAAGTTCAGATTTTTCTTTGGAGAGTGTGCTCCAATATCCTCCCCACCAAGTTGGAGCTTTTCCGAAGAAAAATCGAGGTGGACCCTAGTTGCCGCAAGTGTGGTGCAGAATCTGAGTCTTTTCTCCACATTATATTCTCATGTAGTGGTACAAAAGCCATTTGGCAGGTCCATCCATTTTGTTGCCTCTCTATGGATGTATTAATGACCAATTGGCAGTGGGTAGATTATCTCCACCAGAAGCTGGGCCTTGATGATTTTTGTCTAGCAGTTGTTATTATGTGGAAATTATGGGAATTGTGGAATCGTGAATCTCATGGTGAAGAGGGTATGCTGAATGGAGAGGTAATAAGTTGGTGTAAATCTTTCTTGGGGAATTATAAGCAGGTCCAACATAATCCCGTCTTAGGTCGTCCCTTTTCGCATCCGTCACATTGGCAACCGCCTGAGCATGGTGTGGTGAAAATTAATGTTGATGCGGCTTTTCCGAAAGGAGTGAACTACTATTCTATAGGGTGCGTAGCTCGTGATGCAAGAGGGCAATGTCTATGGTGGGGAGCTTTTAAGATTAACGGGCGTCCCCGTGCTGTTAACGGGGAGGCTCATGCGGTCTTACGAGCAATATCTAAAGCTAGGGCTATGGGATGGGAGAATGTTGTGATCGAAGGTGATAATCTCCAGGTGATGACGGTGCTGCGGGACAAAAGAAATTCCACGTCTTCATTTGGGGCTTACATAGAGGATTGTTTATCCCTTGCAAGTTATTTTAGTTTATGTCGATTTACTTTTGTTAAGCGTTCGGGTAACCATATGGCCCATGCTATTGCTAAACTATTTGGCCATGATTGTATTGAAGGTGATATCCTTCCAATGATTTTGGCGAACATCGCCTAATAATATATCTCTCTTCTTCTTCAAAAAAAAAATAGCCTTCCGTAAATAAAAACATGAGCCGTAAATTAATAATCAAGGTTTAATACGATTTTGCATTTATTATTTTGAATGATTGGTGCTTAGTTGTGTCTCTTTCTTTTTTTATATTACTCTCTTTAATCACATAATATAGTATGTCTCTACAGAGAATTTTTCTTATCCCAAATTATTTGTCACTGTATATTTCTTATGAAGTTATTAATTGTATTTCTTTTCCCCGATTTTGCCATTATCACTTTGAATCGGTTAGTTGATAAATAATTAATGACAATGGTAAATTAGTAAATTCCAAATTTTTTACTGTTATTTATGCACTTAATTTCTTTTAATATGCTCTCAACAACGAAAAATGTCATATAATATGAGACTAAGGAAGTAAGAATCAGGTCAAAACAAATTGTTGTAGGAAATTGTGTTTATCTTTTTCAACAATAATTGGCTCTATAAATATAATGTTTGTCAACATATACATTATATGCAATTCTTTTTTTTGTTAACTAGCTTGTTGAAATATGTATTATTTTGGTGGTTTACTCAACAACCAAGCAAGAATGGCTATAACAACAAATTAAAATGCAATAAAATAAGACTAAAATAAAACAACACGACAATATTGAAATTAGTAACGACAAAGAATACTACTGATATACAGCGCACTGGTTTATCCGTAAATTTGACTAGCCTTGCTATATATACTAATGTCAAATTTACTTTTCCTTTTTTAGATACATAAACTTTTATGATCATTGTTCTATTAGTTGTCCAAAATTCTTTAAAATATCAAATTCTTAAATAAAAAGAATATATATATATATATATATATATATATATAGTCGTACGAATTATTTGAAAAATGAGTATTTGGTCCACCAGAAACGAATTAAAAATGAGTATTCGCCTATTCGGACCTTCTAAATCATCCACTCTAACGTTGTCCGATAGATGTTTTCTACATGTCGTGACATCTAACATTGGTCATTATATATAAAAGAAAAAAAAAGTAACGATTTTATGATATGATTTTACAGCCCTTTTTATAAAAAAACGTATTACGATCCAATTTTAATTTCCAAAGAAATAATTTTAAAATTGAAAATACACTTATAGGGTTAATTTCACTTGGATCTCTTGTTGGATAGTGGAATTACAAACTCCTCCCCTTTTAGTCAACAAATTGCACACACCTCCTTGTTAGATAGTTTCGCTTATAATAATTAATGTAGCATGTGAAATGTCACTATTACCCTCATTATTTACAATTAAAAAACATGGCGAAAAATAGACATGTTGGAATTGCACCTTAAAAACACTATTTTTTTGCACGTTGCCCCATTAAAATGTTATGTTTGTTCCACAATGTCCTCAAAATATTGACTTATGGGGCAAAGTGCAACCAAAATAATATTTCGAATAGAGGTATCCATTTTTTGAATTTTTAGGGGAAAAAGTGCGAAAATGAAAAATTTATAGCGGCCGAAGTGCATTATGCCCAAAATTTTAATACATAATAAATATGTGGAAGATCATATAATCCCAAAAGCCACGTGTTAAATAATGATCATTTTAACATATTAAAACGTGTGCCAATGACTGCATTAACTAACGATATACCTGTATATTAACGAAAATGACCAAAAATGTTAAATTATTGAAACGTGAGGGATTAAATATGTTTTTTACAAACATGAGGGACCATATGTAAAATCGGTGCAAACTTGAGAGAAAAAAATTGTAATATTCCCATAAAAAATGATGAAAACAACATTACTTGCAACGTATTAAAACTAAAACGGAATAAATTTAAGTTTATTTGAAACAAAATTGCCAGGAAGTCCGTACCTATTTGCAAAATTGTATCGGTAGCACACATTTTTCGACCTCCTTGTTTTTACTTTCGAGCTTGAAATCATGTTTCCAGCCTTCTGTATCGAATATGATGAAAAATCGACTTGATATTATATTATAGCAAGAAACTAGAAAAAAACATTGAGAAGATAACGAAAAGTGGAAATATAAACATACCTTCGAATTTAGCTATTTTGATCCAAGCGTTGAATGTACTTGTCGTTGATAAGTATAACCGGGATATGTGATATTTTTTGCCAGTCTTTACCCTTCGGTTTCTTGCATCTCTTCTCGAGTTGCGGGCAATGACATACTTCCAGCGTTGTCGTTGATTTCAGATTCTTGAAGTCGTCGGGCAACGCGTTCAAGTTCTTACAACTCTGAATACTTATTTCGGACAGTGACTCAAGACTACTCAGCCAGTTTGGTAAAGAGCATAATCCATCACAATGCCATATTTTCAACTCCCTCATATTACTTAATACCTGCATGCTTTCGGGCAAATATTGGAGCTCTGGAATTCCATTTATCACCAAATCTTGCAGGTTTGGTGCTCGCTTTAGTGGTCCTGATAATGGCTGCAGTTTCTTGCAATTCTGAAACGATAGTGATCTAAGCGAAGGCAAGTCTTCCAAAATTATTGCTGGAAACGATGTGAGACTATTGCAACTGCGGATATCTAATCTCTCGAGTGACTTGAGGCTCTCGAGTCCCTCGGTTAGACTATGAAGATTAGAACAATAATCAAAAGATAAGGATTTTAAAGCGAAGAGGTTATCGAGCACGTTTGATAGAGTTCGAATAGGTAATGAACCTATTTGAAGGTCTTCAAGTGCTTTGTGATTTTGCAGTAACCCTTCCGGAAAAGTATCTAATCCCGCAGAATCGTAGAGGCTAAGCGTTGTCAGCGAAGTAGTTAGAAACGTGATGGATCTAACAAGTTCCAACTTGCCATCACCCAACATCAAACTTGTAAGAGCTCGTAATTTTGGCAATCCATTCAACTTTGGACAAAGGGTTATATCTAATTGTCTTAAACAAGGAAAACTTTCTACCGAATCTGTTGTGGTCCATTCCTCAAAATTGGGCATTTTACTGATTCTGAGACTCGTTAGCACAGGAAACGGACCCCCGGCATCTAAACTCTTGATTGAATCCATTCCAAAGAGGTATAGGCTTTTAAGAGAGTGCAGTTTCCCTAAAGGTGGTAGGTGTTCACATCTTCGACAGTTGTCGAGAGAAACTTCTGTCATATTTTTAAAAGCTAAAGTTGACATCCAATTTGGGAACCTGGAACCTTGATATGATTCGATACGTATCGTTTCAAGATTATTGTGAGGCTCGAGACCTTGTAGAACCTCTTCAGAATGTTGTGTGGAGTTCTCTTGTATGCCTTTTGTCCAAGATAAACTCAAAGATTTCAGATTCTTCTTTGTCATTAAATTGGCACTTTTGGCATTTTCTATATTTCTCACATACTCAAGCCCTTTTATGCTCAATTTCTCACCAAGGTTCAACTCTTTCAGCTGGTCTATTCCGTGCAATTCATCGGGACCCACAATAAAGACACTTAGTCTACGCAAGCAAGTTAAATCTCTAAGCCCCGGTGGTGTACAAACAAGCCACTGGAAGTCTTCAATGTCAAGAAACCAAAGATTTTTCATCATATTCAAACTTTGAGGCAACTCAAGAAGCTCCCAAGATTTTGTAAGCTTCAAAGTCTGAAGGTTTTGGAGACAAGTCAAAGACTCGGGTAACCTCTTGATATTATAGCACGAGAGTACAAGGTACCTTAGATGTTCCAATTTCCAAACAAAATCAGGTAACCTTTTTGTGATGCAATACTTTGCGTCCAATGCTCTTAAGCATCTTTGCTTTGAGAAGATGGAAGAAAAACCTTCTTTCCAAGCTTCTCGTATTTCTCCTTCTTCGTGAACAATAATTGAGCGCAAAGAGTCATCAATTGGAAGTTTGAACTTACTCGTACTTTCTAAAAAAATCCCATAGGAAGGTAAGTTGATAGACAAGTGACGAAGTGTTTTAGGCATTTTGACTGTCTTACCATGCTCTAGGATATAGGTTTCGTGTCTCATAACAGAAGAAGCTAAATCGTGCATCAGATCATGCATTTTACACACCATTTTACCCCGATAATCTATCTCGGCATCTTGGAGAAATGATCTCCACACCAATTCTTGAAAGATCAAACGTCCGCTGAGGTACATATCCCTTAGCCCATCAGAGGGAAGGTAGCCGTTAGCCATCCATAGTTCAACGAGTTGGTTTTCTTGCATGACATAATCTTTCGGAAATATACAACAATAGGCAAAACATTGTCGCATTTGCGGGAGTAAATTGTCATAACTCAACCTCAACGCTGGTAAGATACCATTTTCATCATCCGATAGATGCCAAATTTCACTCCCTTCAATTGCCAACCATTCACTTTCGTCAGATTTGAATCGCATCAAGCTCCCCAAAGCCTTGATTGCCAAGGGAACCCCGCCACATTTCTTCACTATCACCTTACCGATAGCAACAAAATTCTCCTCCCCCTCTCCACTTTCAAAGGCTCTCCGACTGAATAAGGCCCAAGAATCATCATCCGATAAATACCCAATATGGTGTACGCCAATATTAGCCATCATAAGAGCTACTTTCTCAATACGGGTCGTCACCATTAGCACGCTTCCTTTCGACCCGCATTGCAATATTTCTTTCAATCTGTCCCATAGCCTATGGTTCTCATTCCATACATCATCCAGAACCAATAGAAATCTTCTCCCCCTCAGCCTTTCTTGAAGAAGGCGTTGCAGTGGATCCAATGTAGAAATATTGCTTCCACCTCCGCCTATCGATTCCAGAATCGCTCTTATTATCATCTCTATGCGAAAATCATCAGAGACGCAAACCCAAATCCTCAATTCGAAATGTTTATCTATCCTTTCATCATTGTAGACCACTTGGGCAAGGGTGGTTTTCCCAAGGCCACCCATACCCTGCACCGCATACACAGAAGGATCGTCCCTATGATCACCCCTATCACGAGTAATGCAAAGCAGTTTCCCGATGATCATTTCCTTTTCCTCGTTCCGACCGTAAATCTCCGATTCATTCACGACAGAACTAGTAATTCTACTCTCGAACGCCTCTCCAAATCGATTTTCGACAACACTCTCTCCCAAATGAAACTTAAGCCTTTCCTCCGCTATGGCGTCTAGTTTCGCCCTAATATTTTTCACTTCATGCGCCATTTTCGAATGGAACAACAATGGATTTCTTAAGGAAAGAAACGATTTTAAACGATAACGCATACCTCTTTCGGCATCGGCTTTTCGTCGAAGGCCCTCGGTGGCTATCCGATCAAGTACGTCTTCGGCATCGTAGGAGGCGTTTTTGAGCTTCCATAGCCAGTTTTGGATCGCCTCACTCTTCTTCTGCTTGATTTCAGCATCTTTGAGCACGAGTTGGATTGTCGAGAACGTGCTTTCGAGATTGTTGAGATCATCGGTCAATCCCAAATAGAGAGAGATCTCTTGTAGCGTAGATGAACTCAAAACTCCGAGAACTGTTTCGACAACTGCGGAAACAACTCCGTCTGCCATAGCTTGTGATCTTTATATATTTTTCAGTAGCTGAAACAATTTTAGTTGGGAATATGTTTTCAAGAAAATATGATGGGATGAAAATCTGATCTAAGATGAGATTGTTGGAAACACAAGTCAATGGTGAAGTCTTTCTTCTTTATGTGATGCTTCCTTTTTCTTGCACAGGGCTCCACACGGTAGGTGGAATATATATATATATATATATATATATATATATATATTTTCCTGGGTTTTTGCTAAAAGTACACCTGCGAAATATCTAACTACAGTAGCATCGATTTCACATTTGGTCATATATATATATATATTCTTGGTTTTTGTTAAAAGTAGCACCGATTTCATATTTTGTCCATTATGTTCACAAAAAATACATTTGCTTCCTCATGTTTCAAAAATTCAGCACTTTTAGTCATTTCGGTCAATTTTACGTCAAAACTAACGAAATCAAGCGTGTGCCCATCAATGACTTAACTGACAGACTAACGGTAACTTGACGGAAATGACCAAAAGCGTTGAAATATTGATTGATGGTGGCGCCGGTGAGATGTAATTCCGGCCAGTAAAGATTATAAGATAATGGTGGCGCCGGTGACAGCAGATTTGGAAGTGATTTTGCTTTCCGACACGTTAAAACCATGAGGGAGAAGATTGTTGGATTTTAAAGAATTTCTAAAAGTTGCAATTTGGTCCTAAACGTTTTGGGTTCTGTATAAATAAGCCAAATTGTTTACACTCGAGGGACAATTACGTCTTTTCTCATCAAAAAATTCATCACCAGGTGCACAAACCGCGAGTGAACTACACAAACTTCACACTAAGGGGAAAAGTACCTTTGACTAAAACTCATAAGGGGTTTCAGTGATATTTTATATCACATGGACTTTTTCTGCAGTTGGAGATTTCATAGGGGTAATTTTTGCAAATAACCCTTTTTTTTAACTAGGAATTTACCATTTAGGACACACCACACAAACTTTGGCTGGGTTTGAAGAGACCTTGGTTGAAATCTACACTTGGTCTTCACCAAATTTTTTATCTTCGCTTAATTTTTGAAAATAGTTATAAGGGTAAAGTACGAGAAAACCCCTGAGGTAAGGCCAAGTTACGCAAATCTCCCTCCTATTTGCGTGATTACGAAAATCCTCCTTTGACCAGTGTTTGAGCGTTTAAATTCACAGAAAATGTATTTTGTCCACTATACCCTTCAATTATTTGAGAAAAAACAAAGGATACGAGAACCCACCCAAGTTAAGATCTAATTAAAAAAATCACCCAAAATTTGTGTTAGACGGCAGCATACCTCAGTGGGTTTTTGTAATTAAGCAAACATGAGGGAGATTTTCGTAATTAGACTTTATCCCAGGAGGTTTCTCCTATATTTATATTATATATTATGCATTTTACTTGGCTTGTAATTAACAATGGATCTTGAGTACTGGTATAAAAACAAACTTGTGGTAATGGTAGACTCTTAGTAACAAAAAGATTATCATTCCAAGATGAAAGAATGCTATTTAATTTCTTGTTAATCATACTACATACATATATACATTATAATAGCACAAGTGCATATTAAGAATGACTAAAAAAATCTAATTATGTTATGTAGTTGACCTTGGTATTCAAACCACACCACCACTGTCCATAATAAGGGTCTTCAATAGAAAACAACTTGCTATTATTTCTACTAATTTATCCTAATTAACTTATCTTAATATGTCAGGAAAACGAGTCAGCTTTCTTCGTCATCTTGGTCAAACAAACTAATTAACACTTATATATATATACTACACCAACATTATTGCGGTCTAGTACAGTTGGGACAAAAAATGGAGGGAGAATTACAAGATGCAGAAGCAAATAAACAGGGTGGGAAACGAAGCGATTTCGTGCAAGAGTTGAAGAGTGTTTGTTGCATAGCAGCTCCAATGGTTGCTGTATCAGTTCTGCAGTACCTAATACAATTTGTATCCGTAGTGATGGTGGGCCACCTCGGCCAGCTCACACTTTCCAGCGTGGCAATTGCTACTTCTCTCACCAATGTCACCGGCTTCAGTCTCCTTGTAAGTACTTTCATCTCCATTATTTCGAAGAAAAAAAAAATAAAGTACGAACAACCCCTGAACTTAGGCTAAATTACCAAAATCCCCCTTACGTTTGTCTCCAACTTACATTGACCCCCTTGCGGTGACACTTTGACGGAATCTTTTTTAATTCCAGGGAAAATTCATCATAAAACTCGGTCAACAGTTAGTTAGAGGGGGGTTTTGGTAATTACTGATGGGGGGGTGTTTTACGTAATTAAACCTAAACTCAGGGGCATTTTCGTAATTTAACCTATAAAATTAGGAAAATTTCCTTTTAGTACTATTTTAAGAGAGGGCATAATCATTTTATGATTCTTGATTTTCGGTGAGTAATATATAGTCAGGGCTTGTTGGTGGCTTGGAAACTCTATGCGGGCAAGCGTACGGAGCGAAGCAGTATCATAAGCTCGGTATTTATACGTATAGTGCCGTATTTTCGCTGCTTCTTGTATGTATTCCAGTTTGCATAACGTGGTTTTTCATGGAGAAACTGCTCGTGTTGATCGGACAAGACCCTTTGGTCTCTTTTGAATCGCAAAAGTACGCTCTTAAGTTAATTCCTGCGTTACTCGGCGCGGCGATTTCGAAGCCACTTGTGAGATTCTTGCAGACACAGAGCTTGACTTTTCCGATGTTAATAAGCTCGTTTGTCGTACTATGTTTCCATGTTCCGATGAGTTGGGTTTTCGTGTATCGGTTGAATCTCGGAAGTGGTGGTGCCGCTATAGCTATATGCGTATCGAATTGGTTGTATGTACTTGTGCTTGCGTTGTATATTAGATTCTCTGCTTCTTGCAAGAATTCGAGGTTGGCTTTATCAGTTGAATCTTTTTTTGCTATGGCGGAGTTTTTTCGATTGGCTGTTCCTTCTGCTGTGATGGTTTGGTAGCTCTTCTTACACTTATTTTTTAGGGCAAATTACACATACACCCTTGGGGAGGGCTAAAATAACTTTAAGGTCCTTGTAGTATTGGTAGTTACAATCACCCCTGAAACATTTTTAGAAAGCCTAACGTAATAATGCATTGGATAAGTTATTCCGTTAAGGTTCTAACAGATTATTAGTTCTAGGCAGTGGTGGAGAAAACATAGAGCTAGATGATGACATGGTTCTCCTAAAAGATTTATAAATTTTCGTCTATGGTAGCATTAACGTTCCCGCGAGAAACAAATATAGTGCGTACCGGTCCTTAGGACATGAACTTTTGGCTATGGTAATTGTCCAGGGGTGTGACTGTAATTACCAATACTACAGAGACCTTAAAGTTATTTTAGCATACATCAGGGGTATAGGTGTAATTTACCCTATTTTTTATTTCGATTTCGATTTTTTTTTACTGTCCTAAATTTGTTTTTCCATATGAATATGTTGATGTATGTGATTGTAGCTTGAAATGGTGGTCACTTGAAGTACTTGTCTTGGTATCTGGTCTTCTACCTAATCCACAGCTTGAAACATCAGTGCTGTCAATTTGGTAAAAATGTCTAAATATAATCACTCTTTATTTATTTAATTAAACACATAAATTTATATATACCTATGTATATATGATCTTGATGAATAATTGAATATTGTAATGTTACAATCAGCCTAACAATTTCGACGTTGCACTTTACCATTCCGTACGGGCTAGGAGCTGCAGCGAGGTATGCATTCCTTATAAGTATTGAATATAACATTTATATATGGTTCATTAATTTAATTTGTCAATTTATTTTAGCACAAGGGTTTCGAACGAATTAGGGGCGGGAAATCCAGACAAGGCCCGTGTGGCGGTTTGGGCTGTCATGTTTCTTGCTGTCACCGAAACTATTACAATAAGCATACTTCTCTTTTGCTTCCGCCACATTACGGGCCGGGCTTTTAGCAACGAAAAGCAAGTGGTGAAGTACATTGCACTAATGACTCCTCTTATTTGTGTTTCCACAATCACAGATAGTCTGCAAGCTGTAATTTCTGGTAATTTTTACCTACATTTTACTAATTTAATTTAATTAGTCCCCCCACCCCCCACCCCCAAAAATATGGGATTTTTTATTGGGAAAAATACATTTTCCGTCCATCAAGTTTGCAATGATTTCACATTTGGTCTTCATGTTCATAAAAAAACACATTTGGTCCCTCATGTTTCAAAAGTTCAATTATTTTTAGTCTTTTCCATCAAATTTCCATTAGCGCTAACGTAATCAAGCGTGTGCCTTGGACTGACTTAACTGACGGACTAACGGTAAATTGATGGAAATAACAAAAAGTGTTAAATAATTGAAACATGAGGGACCAAATGCATTTTTTATGAACATGATGGACCAAATATGAAATCGGTGCAAACTCGAGGGATGAAAACTGTAATCTTTCCTTTTTATTAGTCCAAAAACATGAATTTAATTTGTTCCTGATTGGAATAGGAATCGCAAGAGGGAGTGGGTGGCAACACATTGGTGCTTATGTAAACTTGGGCTCATTTTATCTAGTTGGAATTCCGATAGCATTAGTTCTCGGATTCGTCGAGGAATTAAAGGCAAAGGGATTTTGGATCGGAATAGTGATTGGATCGGCGTTACAATCGACTGTTCTATCGATTATAACAGGCTTCACCGATTGGCAAAAACAGGTCAAATTAATTTATTTTTTTAACTTATGCGTCGTCACTTGTTAAGGCTGCTACAAACAACGTCATACGAGTTTTTCAACTGTACTTTTTTTCGTTTACGCAGGCAACGAAAGCTAGGGAAAGGATGAAAGAAGAAACTTAAAAGTAGGATTATTTGGCCTAATAGATGAGTGAATTTAGACCTCACAAGAAATGTACATTCTTGTTCTGTTCGTCTTCAACTAAATAGCTCCTAATCCCTTTTGGGACAACCAAAATATATATATAATTAATATCATCAATTTGTTTTTTTCCTTACTGTTTGACATATCAATATTAAATTATACATTTCACTAGTAGAAGTGGTCATTCAAGGTGATAATCAGAGTCAAATCAAATGAAAGGTTCTGAATTTGAATTCCACCGCCACTCATTTCAAATATTTCAAGTGCCGGTTACCCTTTCTCTTGCTTCCCTTGCTGCAAGAAAGAGAATCAAGAGTTGATATTTCATATCCACAGACCAATATTAGATAAAAACCAATGTCTTTTTTTTTCTCGATCGAGGATAATTTTCTGGGATTTTTGAACAAAGTAAATGAAATGGGGGCAAAGAAGAACAAAACAAGAAAGTTGGTTTTCTTCTTTTCTTTTCTTTTTTTTTTTCTTTTTTATTTTTTATTTTGGTGACCTGTTTTTCCCAGTCTGTGAAGAATGTTATGAGTGAGAGAACAATAGACTGTAATACTGAACCAATCACTATTCCAATCCAAAATCCCTTTGCTTTTAAGTGATCAACAAAACCGAGCACTAGAGCCACTGGAATTCCGACTAGATAAAACGCTCCCAAGTTTACGTATGCACCGACCCGTTGCCACCCGCACCCTCTTGCAATTCCTGCCAAACAAAAAAAAAAAAGAAAAAAAAATCCCTTATATATGTAATGTCTCTTGGTGTCGAAAACCAACCGCAATTAATAATTAAAAATCTTACAATTACACCCTCGAAATCTTAGGGTAAAATTGGAATATTTGAACGAATATTCTTAGAATATAAAAGAGGGTAAATTACACGTACACCTCTTAGGTATACTAAAATAACTTCAGGATCCCTGTCGTATCGGTAGTTACAACCACCCCTGAAATATTGCTAAAAACCAGAACGGAATAATGCATTGGATAAGTTATTTCCGTTAGGGTTGTAACGGACTATTAGTTTCACATAGTGGTTGAGACAACATAGAGCAAGATGGTGACATGGATATCCTAACATTTCTTAAATTTTTATTATTTTATATAAATTTTCTTCTATGGTAGCATTAACGGCCATGCGGGAAACAAATATAGTGCGATCGGTCCCCAGGACATGAAATCTTGGTTCCGGTAATTGTTTCCGGGGTGTAGTTGTAATTACCAATGCTACAAGGACCTTAAAGTTCTTTTAACATACCTCAAGGATGTAGGTGTAATTTACCCTATAAAAGATTATGTTAGAGTTGACATCGTAGGAGGAAAATTGTTAGAAGGTGATATACCTCAGGGTTAACTGTAATTTCACAATCAGGAGAGGTTTTCGTAATTTAGAAATTGTTCAGGGTGTTATTCGCAATTTGCGCCAAAAAAAAGTTTGTGTTTGGAACAATTGTTTGTTTGAAAACTAACCAGAAATTGCAGCTTGTAGGCTATCTGTGATTGTGGAGACACATAGAAGTGGAGTCATTACAGCAATGTAGTTGATAACTTGTTTTTCGCTGCTAAAAGCCCGGCCCAAAATATAGCGAAAGCAAAAGAGAAATATGCTTATTGTAACAGTTTCGGTGACAGCAAGAAACATGACTACCCGAACCACAAATCGGGCACTGCCCGCATTTCCGGCCCCCAATTCATTCGAAACCCGCGTGCTGAAAACAATTAATACTATTTACTCTTTGACACTTTGGATAAAAGAGTGCAAGGAAGATGTTGCCACCCAAAGATTCGAGCAAGTCACGAGAGAAGGATGAGTCAAGCTATTGCGGGCGTAAGGAGAAAATCAAAAAGGAATTGCACAAAGGACAATTGGTGTTATTGTGCAAATCCCGTCTTTGGTTATTTCCAAGGAAGCGCAAATCAAAGTGGTCGCGGCCGTTTATTGTCCAAGAAATTCTTCCTCACGAGGTGGTCAAAATAAAGGAGCGAGATTCAAATCGTACGCTCAACGTGAAACGGAGCCGGCTCAAACCGTATTGGGAAGCGAGTGAAGATTGCCAAGTGACTTCGGTCACTTTTGCTTGAAAACAAAGAAGCAACGTCCGGCTGAAGACTTTAAACTTAGCGCTTCTCGGGAGGCAACCCGAGTGATGATGCTAAAATATTTAGATCACCTGGGGTGGTGTAGAAAATGAACTGGGAGAGCAAAGCAGATCAGTAGCTTGACAACTTGATGATCCTGAGGTACCTGCGATCATAGAACACATGAACTAAGCCGGGGGTTGATCCAGCGGAAACCCCTCCGACGCTCAAGTCAGACGTGCTGATCATAGAAAATAGTCCAGAGAATACAGTTGTAGTATTGCTCAGTTAATAGGACGTACCTTAATAAAATGAGTAAAACCTCTATTTATATGTCGTTTATTGGGTTGGGTTTGCTTTGTTGGGCCTAAGCCTTACTTGAAGGTGTTTGGGCCACGGTGATATTGGTCTTCGATATTGGGCTCGTAGCCCAGTAGGTAACGAAATTGTAGGCCCATTAGGTTGGCCCAATTAGGCATATCATTAAGCCCCCCACTCTCGAGTCGATGTGGGGGCCATGTTGTGATGGGTCTCAGATCGTGTCGAGAGTAAAAATTGTAGAAGTCGATCGTTGGCGTATGGCCTAATGGTATGCGAAAACGCGTTGGAGCGTGTGTCGGAGGGGTGTGAATGCGCGTTGGCGCATAGCGCGATAAAGTTGCCGCGATATAAATTAATTGAGTCGTCGGTTTTGTCCCGCGACGATGTAGTAGCGATTTATCTCCTCGTGGGAGTTATCTCGTCGTGGGTGGTATTACTGAGCGAGTTATCTCCTCGTGGGAGTTGTCTCTGGGGTAATCGAGTTGATCGAGTTACGTCTTCGTGGAAGTTGTCTCACGATAATGTAGTAGCACGGAGCTAGTATTCTCCTCGTGGGAGTTGTTATTTTTCGACATTTTCAATGTTTTGACGCGTTGCTTGTATGTGTTTACATATAGCCTTCTGCGTGATGTACTTGAGGAGGGGATCAAGCTCTCAAGATCTTTTTTATATGGGGGTCGTGCCCCTTGTTAGACCTCGTGGGTCTTAAGTATGTTTGGACCGTGGCCACGTTTTAATGAATGACCCATCGAAAACAAGTAGATAAATTTGAGTAATCAAGCTGGCCAGGCTATATAGATTCTCATAATATCTCTAAGTGCTTCTAGGGTTGTAATCGTGCTAACTTGAGCTTGCGATTATATGGTGAATTTCGGGCGAGTTGTCTCCTCATGGGAGTTGTCTCGCGGTGAGTAATATTATCGAGCGAGGTGGTTGCACGTGAGAGTTGCCTTGCAACGGATTTGTAGTATCGAGCGAGTTAGCTCCTCGTGGGAGTTGTCCCGCTGCGGGTTGGGGTACCGAGCGAGTTGTCTCCTCGTGGGAGTTATCTCGCTGTAGGTTGTAGTACCGAGCGAGTTGGCTCCTCGTTGGAGTAATCTCGCTGCGGGTCATAGGATGGAGCGAGTGGTCTCCTCGTAGGAGTTATCTCGCTGTGGGTTCGTAGGACCGAGCGAGTTGGCTCCTCGTGGGAGTTGCCTCGCAACGGGTTATATGACTGAGCAAGTTATCTCCTCGTGGGAGTTGTCTTGCTGTCGGTTGTAGTACCGAGCGAGTTGGCTCCTCGTGGGAGTAATCTCGCTGCGGGTCATAGGATGGAGCGAGTGGTCTCCTCGTGGGAGTTATCTCGCTGTGGTTTTGAGACCCGAGGGGGTTGGCTCCTCGTGGGTTTTGAGACCCGAGGGGGTTGGCTCCTCGTGGGAGTTTCCTTGTAAGGGGTTGTAGGACCGAGCGAGTTTTGCTCCTCGTGGGAGTTGTTTCGCGGTGGGTTATGAGACCCGAGGGAGTTGGCTCCTCGTGGGAGTTATCTCGTTGCGGGTGGTAGTACTGAGCGAGTTGGCTCCTCGTGGAAGTTGTCTCGCAAGCCCCTCACTCTCGAGACGATGTGGGAGCCAAGTCGAAAAGGGTACTGGATCGTGTCGAGAGTAGATCAATGCTGTGGTGTACCATTAATTATTGGCGTCATGTGGAGAAATAATAATTTTTATTTCTCCGGAAGAGAGCGTACGCGATTTGGTAAAGCGCGTTGGAGAGCTCGCTCAATTTGGTGAAGCGCGTTGAAATTCTCGTGCGATTTGGTGAAGCGAGTCAAAATCTACGCGCAATTTGGTGGAGGGCGGTGAAAGTTGTGACCAATTATATGGGAGCGCGCGCTCCAAGGTTGCCTTGGGAGGCGCGCGTGCGTGCATGGGAAGGCGCGCTCCCTTTTTTCCTTTTTTTTTTTTTTTTTTTTTTCTGCTGGCGCGTGCAGTGCACGCGCGCCTACTGGTTTTTTTTTTTTTTTTTTTTTTGTTGGCGCGTGCGCGTGTAGCGCACGTGCTGTGCACGCGCGCCTACTGGCCTTTTTTTTTTTTTTTTTTTTTTTTTTGCTGCTGGCGCGTGCAGTGCACGCGCGTGCGTCTGGCGCGTGTACGCCACGCGCGCGTGCTGTGCACGCGCGCCTCCTGGCCCCTTTTTTTTTTTTTTTTTTTTTTTTTTTTTTTCTTTCTTTTTTCTTTTTCCGCGCGCGCGCGGACCGAGGCTCCCTGGCCAACCGCGCGGTGCTTAATGTGCGCGCGCTTCCTTGTGTTTTTTTGTTTTTCTTCTTCTCTTCTTTTTTCTTTTCTACTTCTTCTTCTTTTC
The DNA here is from genome assembly GCF_056151865.1 of Erythranthe guttata. Classification (NCBI taxonomy): domain Eukaryota; kingdom Viridiplantae; phylum Streptophyta; class Magnoliopsida; order Lamiales; family Phrymaceae; genus Erythranthe; species Erythranthe guttata. The sequence continues at coordinate 2,304,934 of NC_142544.1, read as the reverse complement.
CTCTTTTTTCTTCTTCTTTCTTCTTCTCTTTTTTCTTCATCTTATTTTTTTTTCTTCTTCTTTTTTCTTCTCTTTTTTCATCATCTTCTTTTTTTTCTTCTTCTTTCTTCTTCTCTTTTTTCATCATCTTCTTTTTTTCTTCTTCTTTCTTCTTCTCTTTTTTCATCATCTTCTTTTTTTCTTCTTCTTTCTTCTTCTCTTTTTTCATCATCTTCTTTTTTCTTTTTTATTTGGTTGATATTCACCCCCTTGGGGATGTTTTATTTTTTGAGTAGGGAGATTATCCTCGTTCCTTGAGATGGGATGTGCACCCCCTTGGGGATGACAGGTCAGTGGATGTACCACCCTTGAGATGAGATAGCCCCCCATTTAGGATGAGGCGATCACGAACCACTGGGGTAAGATGCCCCATCTTGGCGATGTATGGTGCCACTGATTCAGTGGCAGCACGAGTTGAATCTTCCGTGATCATACGTTGAAGGTCTTCTTCGGTTATCTGAACCGTTCGAGAAGTAAGTAGAAATTGATCATGTTGGGGACCTAGTGGGGCCTCACGAGGAGGAGCGTTGGCTCCTGCTATGACGAATGAAATGTTTTGGGGGCGATGTGAACCCCCAGGGAGTCGATAACCCTTGGCGAACAAAATATTTTGGGAGCAGATGTAAGCCCCCATGGAGTCGATAACCCTTGGCGAACGAAATATTTTGGGGGCAATGTAGGCCCCCAGGGAGTCGATAACCCTTGGCGAGCGAAATATTTTGGGGGCGATGTAAGCCCCCAGGGAGTCGATGGCGGTGGTGCCATAGGTGGCTCCACATGTGGAGCAGGTGCTGGTATCGCGTTGGGAGCATCTGCTCCCATCGTGGCGATATATTGAGTCATCCTCGGTTATTTGAACCATTCGAGGAGCAGGGAGTGGTGGATCGGCGAGTGGTGGGTCCCGAGGGGGATCACCTGAACCTCGCGAGGCGGATCCATGGGATGTGGAGGAGGTGGCAAGCTAGAGCCTCAACGAGGTGGGAGGTCGTTAGCTGTGTCATTTTCTCTCCGAGCAGACGCCTTAGGAGGATCTTGTTGGCTACGTGATCTGGTTTGCATCGTTCCCACAGACGGCGCCAAAATGATGATGCTAAAATATTTAGATCACCTGGGGTGGTGTAGAAAATGAACTGGGAGAGCAAAGCAGATCAGTAGCTTGACAACTTGATGATCCTGAGCTACCTGCGATCATAGAACACATGAACTAAGCCGGGGGTTGATCCGGCGGAAACCCCTCCGACGCTCAAGTCAGACGTGCTGATCATAGAAAATAGTCCAGAGAATACAGTTGTAGTATTGCTCAGTTAATAGGACGTACCTTAATAAAATGAGTAAAACCTCTATTTATATGTCGTTTATTGGGTTGGGTTTGCTTTGTTGGGCCTAAGCCTTACTTGAAGGTGTTTGGGCCACGGTGATATTGGTCTTCGATATTGGGCCCGTAGCCCAGTAGGTAAAGAAATTGTAGGCCCATTAGGTTGGCCCAATTAGGCATATCACCGAGCTTTATATTTTTTTCGTATTTTTCTTTAATTTTTCGTTTCGTTTTTAATATCATAAGCATGCATTCTAATTTATTATTTGAATTTTACTTTTCAGGGTCGAAAACGTGATCGAGGGTCGAGTCGGCCGTCCGAAAAAAAAAAAAAAAAAATTTGCACCACTGCCTGTGGGACGGCCGTCCCAAAAATAGGTGTAAATGTGGGACCCCCGTCCCAAAACCAGTAAGGAGAAAAAAATTTCGGACGGCCGTCCGAAATTTAGCACAAAAACCGGGACAGCCGTCTGAACCTAGTTGGGGCGTTTTAAATGTTTAAAAATCAGATTTTCTCCCCCATTATTTCCTAAACCCTCTTCGTTCGTTCTCTCCAAATCCCACACACAAGGAGGCTAGAGAATCAAACAAAATTCTCAAAAATCTACTCTTTCAAGGCACGCCCACAAGGTGTTCGACAATTTGCTCCAACCAAATTTTGAGTTCGATTGTCAACCAATTCTCACCGAATCTATTCCAACCTCTCTCCCAACTATGTCATCCAACAAACGAGGCCACACGAGCTAAGCATCATCTTCCAAAGGGAAGGGAAAGGGAAAGAAAAGTGTCACCGGACCCGAGCTTTCCAATGAGGACGAGCGTGAGAGAGCGAGGGAGGAGCACCCCGATCACATCGACTCCGACTAAATCAGGTGTTTTCTATCCTTAAACTTTGTGCTAATTTCGTTGAGGGCAACGAAAATTTTAAGTTTGGGGGTGAAAAACATGTTATTTTTGTGCTTATTTGTTTTAGTTTGCATGCATTAGGTTTTATTCGTTTTTATTGTTTTTCTCGTTTTTCCGGAAAAAAAAAAAAAAAAAAAAAAAATTGCTTGAGTCGAATGCATCGATGATTTATGATGATGAGAGGTGATCTATGTTTGATGATGAGATTGCTTGTTTTGTGTGATAAGGATTTGATGTTTGTTTAGCTTTCGATTCAACGGGACTTAGAAGCGAATTATTGCTAGGAATCACATTTTGTGCATTGCTTTGGTTGAATGTTTTGTATTTTAAATTTGGAATTAATTTGTGCTAGATCATGCTATGTTCGGTTTTAAGACTCACCTTAGGAAATTTATGATACGAAGTATTGAGTACTGAGTGATTTGGGATATGATTTGGGCCTTCTTTGAACCGTTTGAGCCTTTCAAGCCGACTTTTTTATCGAAACTATCCTTAGAACCTTGTTTTGAGCCTCGGAGAAAAGGTGTTCTTTCTTTTAGCCAATGTGTAAGGTAGAATAGGTGGAGATTCTTGAAAAAATTATCCCTTGGAGTTCGGTCGAAATTTTTTATAAGGTCCTTCTTCTTCTTCGAAAAAAAAAAGAAAAAAAAAAAAGAAAAAAAAAAAAAGAAGAAGAAGAAGAGACTAGAAGGGAGAAATAAGGACTAGTTGTTGAATTAATTTTGAAAACTCGATCCATTGCCTCAAAAGCAAAAGTGGAGACTTTTGAACTTTTGAGAATCGAGTTTATTAAAGTCTGTAGAGGTGAATTCATTGTTTCAAACGCCTATCTTTCAAATTTTGGCGTAATCACCTAAATTCAAGAAGAATAGCCACACATACCCATATTTCCTACCTCGAACCAAAGAGCCTAACAATTGAAAGCCACAAAGCCCCAATGATCCCAATAGCTTAATGTTCGATATTAGTAGAGTAGAATAATTTGGTGAGTATTTGGAGTCAAGCATATGCATGTAAGTATAAATTATTTCTATCTTTAATTTGCAAATATTGGATGCTTGAAGCAATTGTATGAATTGTGGTTATTGGTAATGGTGAGTGACTAAGTGTTGTTGAATTTTGAGCTTGCGAATGCCTAAGAATTGTCATTATAATTACAAGTTCTGAAAACGTGAAGTTGATCATTGATCTATGTGATGAGATGTTATCGTTGAGTTATTTGCTTATTTTGCTTGAGGACAAGCAAAAGTTCAAGTTTGGGGGTGTGTTAAGTGTATATTTTTACACTTTATCGTATCTTTTTATTTGAGCTTTTGGTGTGTTTTAACGATAATTGGTGCTTAAAAAGTTGATTTATTGTATTTTAGGTACAAATTGAAGAATTGGAAAAGTATGGGGTCAAAACTGCAATTTTAGAGGAAATATGGGCCAAAAGTGAAAAAAATCAAAATTCTGAAGATTTAAAGCTGGGACCCCCGTCCGAGTTTTAGTTCGAATTGTGGGACCCCGTCCGAGACTCCGAAGTTGCGCAGTAAAGGGATTTTAATTGCACAAGGAAACTGTCTTCTTCCCCAAGTTCTTCACCCTATATAAGACCAAGCCAAGCACACAATTGGGGAGCTTTTTACGCAATTTGGAGAGCAACAAAGCAATAACGAAGACGAAGAATTCGAAGACTCTAAGCATAGATTTATCGTATATGACTTATTTTATTTGTGTTTTTCCTTTAATCATGAGTAGCTAATTTTCTTATTTTTAGGATTTTATTTGGAACCCTATGTGGGATTTATGAACCCAATTCTATGATTTTATGCAAGTTTTAATTCCGGATTATTTCTTCTACTTGTTTTATTAAGTGCATGAACTCGATCAACTTATGTGCTTTTATGTTATTGTTAATCGCATGAATCGGAAGATCGGGTTAATAATTAGAACTGTGGTAGAAGAGCCTTTGTGGTATTAACATAGGAATATAGTTAATCTCTTAGGTAGCCATTATTGAGATTTGTGTTTAATGCTGTGTTCTAGAATTAATTGCATAGGAATATAGTAATTGAATCTAGAGTATTAGAATCGTAATACACGCGGAAGCGGGTTATGATTATTTTAGCATCTCAGGTTAATAATCCGGGTTAATTGCTTGTATAATTGAAGGAATTGGGGGAATAATAATCACATAGGGGGAAGAATAAAATCCTAGGCTTGCTTATCTTGATTAAATCTTCGTTTTAAATTGCTTTCTTGTTTTTGCTTGTTTTTAATTTATTTTAATCTAGTTAATTCTCTCTAAAGTCGACTGTGTAGGGTGGGCTTGATAATAATTGGTAGAATTTAGCGTCTAGGATTAGATAATTAAATATTCCCTATGGGTTCGATATCCGAACTTTTAGTCCACTATATTACTTGTACGATACGTGCACTTGCGTGTAGGTTTTCGGCCAACAGTACGCCTGCCCGCATAGAGTTTCCAGGCCACCAACAAGCCCTGACTATATTATTCAACAATCAAGATTCATACAATGATTGTGTGCTCTCTTACGATCAGAGTAAACTGCAAAAAATACTCATTTGTAATCTCGAAATAGTGGAAAACCACATGCGATAAATAAACTAGTAAAAATCCACCCTTGATTTTTTTAAATAACACAATCGACCCATTATGATTTTAATAGTCAGCTGCAGGTAAATTGACATATATACCCTTCAATAAAATAATATAATGTTAGAAGATCATGCAATAGAGGCCAAATTGAATCCAAGGAAAATAATAGAGGCCAAATTCTTGAGTCAGGGGCAATGTGCCGTTGACTAAATTTCACAGGGGTTGTACTAACTTATTTATCACATGTTTCTTTTATAATTTCAAGATTACACAGGTGTTGTACTTTTTGCAGTTTAGTCCTTGCAAACACATCGGGATTTAAATCATAAGATCGTACGATTTTATGATGTTACCCCCTTACGAATAGTCAAATCGTTGTGAAATCGCAAGTTCCTTAAAATCATTTGAGGTCGGTAGTAAAATTGATAACTTATTTTGCGACTATAACGATTTCAATTGAGCCTCAATCTCATCTTTTCTAACTAAAATTAGAAAGCTCATTCCCATGCTTATCTTCTTTAACGGTTATTTTATTTCATTTTATTTTTTTGGGTTCAGAATATGGAGATAAAAGTTCTTACAAGAAGACTGAAGCCAGTGACATTAGTGATAGAAGTTGCAATTGCCACGCTGGACAGTGTGAGCTGGCCGAGGTGGCCCACCATCACCACCGACACAACTTGTATTAGATACTGCGAAACTGCTACTGCAACCATTGGCGCTGCCACGTGGCTCACCTTCTTCAGTTCTTGCATGAAATTTGCCCACTTCTTTGCTTCTATATGATCTGCCATATCTTTAATATGTTACTTGAGCTACAATACGTATATATGCATGAAGTTAAAACTTATTGTGATAATGTGAAAAATAATCTATTTAAAATACAATTAATGCGGAAATTACGGTTTACATCCCTCAAGTTTGTGTCGATTTCACATTTGGTCCCACATATTAAAAAAAACACATTTGGTCCCTCATGTTACAATAATTTAACACTTTTGGTCATTTCCGTCAATTTACCACTAATTAATCAGTTAAAGCAGTAACAGGAACAACCTTGATTCCGTTAGTACTAAAGGAAAATTGACGAAAATGACTAAATTTTTTAAAATATAAGGGACCAAATGTGTTATAAACATTGAGGACCAAATATGGAATCAGTACAAACTTAAAGGATCAAAACTGTATTTTTTCCTACATTTAATGTAGTAATAGTTGGTCTGGTGAGAATAGTAGCTGCGGCAGGCGGATCTTAGATCTATGCATAAGGTTGGGTGCGTTCAGCCACCCTAGCTAGCCACAAAATAATTCCTAATATATATAACATATTTTAAGGGATAATTAGCAATACCCCCTTCATCTAGGTAAATGAGTTAAGAAAAACCCCCCTCCCAAAAATAATTAGAGAAAACCCCCTTACCTAATATTCTACCCAAATATTATTTAATAATTCCCAAACCACCCTTTCTCACTCTTATCTCTTCTCTCTCTTTCTCTCTCTCTCTCCCCTCTTTCTCTCGCACACATAAAAACACACACACACACACACACACAAATTAGTGAGAAATCTCAACAGGAGAAAGCTCAACAGGAGAGTAAGGAGGATTCTGCCGCCGCCGCCGCCGCCGCCGTCGTCTCCGCGCACGCGTCAGCTGGAGTGAGATTTCGAGGACGTGGGATCGGAGCGCGTTGGGGCTGTCGCGCGTGACGATAATTGGGGGCTTGGGCTTGTTCTTGGATCCCGGAGGACGACCGCGCGGGCGGCGGTTGGCGGAGGGAGTACCCCCGGAGCTGGTGGTAGCGGCGGCGTCGTCGTCCTTGGAATTAGCAGACGGCTCGTGATGAATTTCAAGACGAGAAGAAGGCAACGGCGGCGGCCTCTGCTGCAAGTGGAGGTCCGTCGGTGGTGTGAGAAGCTGATGAACGTAGCGAGAAGAATTACCACCGCCGCCGGAGCCTTGCTGATGTTCGTAACCCGCCATTTCTATACATCAATCTCTCTCTCTCTCTCTCTCTCTCTCTCTCTCTCTAACTTTCTCTCTCTAGCAAATAGAAATGAAAACGAACACAGAAAATTAAAGTAGTAATAAAGAATGAATATAATCAGTTATATTCTCTATTCTGGTGTTGCTTTTGGGATTAAGTTAATTTAGGATTGGGATTAAATTAAATTAAATTAGTTTTCTTAATTGGTGGAGCTGAACATGCTCAAAATATGACGGGTTCGGCCATGGCAGAAGCTCTGGGTGGTGTGGGGACGATGTGGAGGCCGATTTTGGGTTTATTTGTGGCTGAAACCTTAATCGACTATGTACATGTTCATAGTCGATTAAGTTAATCGACTATGTTCTGGTATTCGATTAAGGTTGATCGACTCCAGTTTTTTTTATTTTTTTTGGATTTCTTGTTTATTGTTTCAATTGTATAAATCATTTATAACGTTTGTATATTTTTTTTTCTTTCTAAAATATAGTTGATTTTGCATTTTTTCGCAGTTGTAATTTGTTATGTTTAGTAGCAGATTCTTAATCGACTATGCTTCATCATAGTCGATTAATACACCTGATATAGAAAAAAAAAATTAAAAAAACAAAAAAAAAATTAAATAATTAAATAATTTCCTTAATCGACTATGAAGCATAGTCGATTAAGGCTTAATCGACTATGCTTCATAGTCGATTAAGAAAAAAAACGGAAAAAAAAAAAAAAAAAAAAAAAAAAATTGCTGAGCGTGACCCAGTGATGATGTGGCGGGTGGGGACAAAGCTGGAAAGCATAATGGCTGAAAATGGGTGTGGACTTTTCTCAAATGGACTAAAATATTTTGGACCTCCCTCAATTAAAAAAAATAATGAGGGGGTTTTCTCAAAGAGCCCCTTAATATACTATGTTGTCAACTTATCCTAGTATCCAAGTTTATAAAGACATATTTTGTAATGATATCCAATAACTATATACTTCAAATATAGTATGTTCTAATTTATGGTATTTTAACTAATGATATATATCCACCTGTACTTTGCCCGTTTTTGCAAGTTGTCACCTTAACAAAAATATTTTGCACTTATTTTCACTCAATTATTCACCTAGGGCGAATATTCACACGCGAAGCAGATGACTAAGTACATGGACTTTTTCATTTTAGTCATCTCAATTTCACCCCATATGATATCTCGAGATAGAAAGACGAAAATGCCCATGTACTTAGTCATGTGCTTTGCACGTGGGCGGGAATTTACGAAGATTGAAACTTGCGGATCATGAGCAGCCCATCGTCTATAATTTCTTCGTGTGGGACCATCAAGGTCAGCCCCGACGACTGCGGTAACACTAACATACAAAAAACAAACAATTATCAATCACAATGTTATATCGAATTATTTAAAAAACTACCCCATTTTACTTTATTAGCAAAAATCTCCCCATGATTTAATCGTTTTTACTTTTTAGCAATTAGTACCCTTGTTTAAAGGTGTTGTGTGCTAAAAACAATCGAATCATATGAGGAATTTTTCGATGAAAAAACATGGAATAGTTTCTCTATAGCAATTCAATATCTAACATAGGGGTACTAATTGCAATAAACCATTCAATTTAAATGTGCATCGATCAATTATTAGTTTTAATAACTACCATTTCCTTCACGATGTTGTTGCTCGAGTTTAACCCTTTCTTCGATGGCCTTAACCCTGAAAAATTCGAGCCTAGCCCTACTCTTTTCGAGTTCAACCTTATCTTGTTCGAGGCAATGCATTTCAAGGCATAAGAAGAGATTTGGGAGCTGTAAGCACGTGTGTACAAACACTTTGGGCCGAGGGCCACTATTTGTATAGGGCGTAATTCTTCAGTACTTGTTCTCTGTAATATTCAATGAAGGAGCCCGCGAAGCACATCCGCTTTTGCATCTCTACAGCTTCCGTTAGTTTATCTGTCAAACTTAACCGCGTGTGCCAAACTTCAAGGGTGTCATCTGCAAAAATGAAAGCACAAGGGGGTCATCTGCAAAAAAAATATACTTTGACGTTTGACATAGGCGATTAAGTTTGACGAAAAAACTAACGGAAGCTACCCATCAACCACAAGGGGGTTATGTGCTGATATTATAAGTACAAGGGGTCATTTGCAAAAGCTTATAACCACTGGGGGTTAAGTGCTATTTACCCAAAATAATTAGAAAAGTTAATCATACTAAACAGTTTTAAAGATACTTATATTGTTTTACAAAATAGGAAAATTATAGTTTTCACCCCTTACGTTTGTACTTATTCCACATTTGGTTCTCCATGTTCATAAGAAACACATCTGGTACCACATGTTTCAATAATTTAACATTGGAAAAAATACAATTTGTACCCATGAACTATAGGGTTTGGCCCAAACACCCCCTTCAACTACAAAATTTAACAAAATGGTCCATGTCATATTCAGTCAACGCTTGAAAAACTAACGCCGTTAGTTTTTGTGTGATTTTACTTACTTACCCTTAAATTTGTCTAGAAAATTTGCACCATCTCACCCCATTGTTTCACTCTCCCATCCAAACACCTCGCAAAGATGACCCATCACAATTCTCTCTCTTGTTCTCTATATCCATGCTAGTGATGTCCAAAATCGATTCACTGGCCGAATACAATGGAAGCGGCGGAAGTGGCTTAAAACCTTGTTGGGACCCCATATTGAGAGGCGTCGTTCTGGGGAGATGAATGGGTTGAGGTGGACGATTAATTGGTAATCTGGGTGATGGGAGGCCGTTGAGAAAATCGCGGCTGGGGTTTTCGGCCCCACCACATATTTATTACCTGGATTTGGTATGTGGTGATTCTACTTTGAAAGGTCTGAGTTAGAGGAGCAAGAGAAGGTGCGAGATGGGAAGAAAATACGCTATGAGTAGTGGTAATTGGGCTAAGATCTTGAGGCATAGGCATCCAAATTTACTGCCATTGTTGGGGTTTTGCTTGGTAGAACTTCGAAGGCGAAAGGCCATATTTGCTTTTTTTTTAAAGTTCTTTTGCCTTATTTTATGTGTTTGTTGATAATATGAATCAATAATAAATTTATCTTTTTAATTAACTTAATTCAAAATGTTTTTTTATGTTAGATACAATATAGTAGATATAGTATATTGGCAGTAAAAATGTCAAAAAGAGTTGTTGTATAAAAACTGATGAAAAAAAAGTCAAATACCCACGTCATAACCAAACAAACGGATTGAAAACGGGGCCGTTTTGTTACGTTTTGTAGTTCAGGTCGTGTTTAAGACAAACCCGATACTTTAGAGGTGCAAACTGTACTTTCTCCTTTGACATTTTCGTTCATTTCCGTCAATTTATCGTTAGTTCGTCAGTTAAGAAAATGATGAACACATACTTGATTCCGTTAGTGCTAACAAAAAATTAACGGAAAATAACTAAAACTGTTGTTTTTTTGAAACATGAGGGATCAAATATATTTTCTATAAACATGAATGATCAAATATGAAATCAGTGTAAACTTGAGGGATGAAAACCGTATTTTACCCTTTACAAAATTAAAGAGTGTAGTTGGACTAAGGGCATCTCCAATGGAGTAAGTAAACTCTATTTGGCTTCAAAATATAGAAATTATGGAAGAAAATTCAACACCAACAAGAAATTTAGTGGGGCTCCAAATTTTCTAATTTTTGCATAATCTCCAAACTTGTTCCTAAATATAGGATTTTGTTTGGACTCATGTGTATTTAATGGGACTTTGTTTAGGAAATCAAAATTATAGAGCCCTCCACTGTGGGATTTTATTTTTTAGAGATTCCAAGATTCCACCGGGCCTCCATACGAGTCCCCAAATTCGAATTTGGAGACCCGATTTACTTACTCCATTGGAGATGCCCTAATAAACCCGACATTCTTGCAAATTTTGTACACTTAGGCTATTTGACCACGTGTCTAATTCCTCGTAAAATCCGACGTTGTTGGATCAAAACCTGATCTCTAAATTAATTGCAGCAGTTGTAAACCAAATCGGCAAAAGAATTTTGCAGTTCTCAATTTCTACTTGTTCCATCGGTATCAATGGCGGACGCCGGCAACAACATGAACCCCCAAACAACAGTCGACGGCAACGCTGTAGTCGCCATGTGCCTCTCACGCGCCGGCATCGACACGATGTTCGGAGTCGTTGGCATTCCCGTCACCTCACTCGCCAACCGCGCCGTGTCCCTCGGCGTCCGCTTCATCGCCTTCCACAACGAGCAGTCGGCGGGCTACGCCGCCTCCGCTACCTCACCGGCCGCCAGGTCACTAGCTATCGGAAAATGTGACGTGTCGTTAGTCGTCAGCGCGCGTCTCAATTGGCTACTGCATTTTGGCGAGCCGCCCAAATGGTCGAAAGACGTTAAATTCATACTCGTGGATACATGCAAGGAGGAAATCGAATTGAGAAACCCGTATTTAGGGATTGTGGGAGATGCGAAAGAAGTTGTTGATAAATATCGAGATGAAAAAAGATAATCCGTTTTGTTCGGGGAGAAGTGATTCTTGGATCGAGGGTATAAGGAGTAAGAGTAAGGAGAATGTGGCGAAAATGGAGGTGCAGTTGGCGAAGGATGTTGTCCCGTTTAATTTTTTGACCCCGATGAGGATTATTAGGGATGCGATTTCGGGGGTGGGGGCGCCGGCCCCCATAGTGGTTTCGGAGGGGGCTAATACGATGGATGTTGGGAGATCGGTTTTGGTTCAGACAGAGGCGAGGACTAGGTTGGATGCCGGGACTTGGGGGACAATGGGGGTTGGTCTTGGCTATTGTATTGCCGCCGCCGTGACGGCGCCTGATAGGCTTGTGGTGGCTGTTGAAGGCGACTCTGGGTTCGGTTTTAGTGCTATGGAAGTTGAGGTACCGTATTTTTTTTATTTTTTTTTTGCGCGTAATAATCGGAGGTCGTTTACTTAGAACCGTCTAAGGACTGATAATCATGTTTCTCACTATTGATTCTTGAAATATGCATCGAGAGGGCGTTCGTAAAACGTTGGCTTATGAATAATTACACTTTGCAGCTCGATTTTTGTGTCGCTTATTTTAAGGTAATTGAAGATATAATGAAACGGTAACTAATCTATGGTTCGACCAAGCTATTTTTTTCGAAAGTCGAGTCTTGAAAAATAGCCGAGTAAAATGCTTTTCTTTTCCCCCTCCAATTTTCCAATAAATCGATGATATTAGTTCTAAGTTTGTGTTTGCAAATGCTTTTAAAAATAGATTATGAGTTTTTTTTTGCACATAATCTGTTTTTAGGTGTTTGCAAAACAAGCTTTTATTTTTGCTTATGTTAAATTAAGTTGCTTTAAGCTATAATTTCAAAAGCACCCATGTACCTGCTTTTTTTTCTAATTTATATGATTTTCCAGCTAATTTGTAAGCACCCCCAACTTATAGAAATAAGCACTGAATTCCAACTTAATTCACAATCACTAACTTTTGCTTTTAAATAAGCTATTAAACACCACCTAAGTCCGATCTCGGTGAAGGAAATTCAATAATTCATCAATTTCCGAAATCTCGTCACATAGCTATTAACATTAAGCTTAGTTCCGGCAGTTGGCATTTTTGTATAAGACCTACGTACAAGAAAATGTATTGCTAAGTTGAGATATTGTTGGAAATGAATAAGCTAGATTCATTAATCAAGTTCAAAGTATTGAAGGTTTTATAATTCATGAATGTGGAAGAATACATGAATGTGTCTTTTGGAGAGATTCATGTATAATGCTATGGAGGACGAATATTATTAATTATGTGTTCATGTATTTGTTTAGATACATGCTAGGAAAATCCTATAAATAGTCTATGTAGTTTTTCATTTGGAGCAAGTCAAAAAACAAGAAGAAGTATTTTAGAGATAAAAAAGAGAGTTGATTGAGTGAGTTTATATATTTGTGTTGATCGAGTGAGTAATATAATTTTATCTCCTCTCCACTACTCCTCCTCTCTATTTTAAGTTATTCCGCTGCGTGTTTTCGATCTATATTATTAAATCGATCCAACAAAGTGGCATCAGAGCCACGTCTTAATAGAAAAGATCGATGGCAACCACAAATGGAGCTTTCCCATTTCAAAAGCTTGCAAAAGAGAACTCTGATCGATGGAGCATACAAATGAAAACTTTCCTTGGTGGACAAGACGTTTGGGAAGCCGTTGAAGAAGAGTATATTGAACCGGAGAATCTGGCTTCGTTAAGCCAAGCCCAAAGGAAGACATCCAAAGAAGCCAAGGTGAAAGATCAAAGAGCGCTATCCATCATCCAACTCGGTGTAGATGATAGTAACTTTGAGAAAATTTCTCAAGCTACTACGGCGAAGCAAGCGTGGGATATTCTTAGCGATGCTTTCAAAGGTATTGATAAGGTGAAGAAGGTACGACTCCAATCACTTCGTGGAGAGTTCGAGTCATTGAAGATGAAAGACTCCGAAGATGTTTCCGACTATGTCTCAAGGGTGGTTTCGATCGTCAACCAACTTGAAAGAAATGGTGAAACAATGGAAGAGAGAAGAGTGGTCGAAAAAATACTTCGATCCCTTGATCCTAAGTTCGACTACATTTTCGTGGCACTACAACACAAAACCCTACCAATAGCGCTCACAAAACGCTATCATAGGATTCCATAGCGTTTTTAAAAACGCTATTTCTGCCGGAGCTATAATAGGTCCGATCTCTACGATAGCGTGTACAAAACGCTATAGTATCTCAAATATACTATAGCGATTGAGAAACGCTATGGTAACTAAACATTCGATAGCGTTTAATTACTGTCATGTTATGTTTTTTATGACATTTCGAGAATGCTATTATAATCTGGCTATAGCAATTGCAAAACGCTATCATACAGTAGGGTGAAACAATAGCGTTTTGTTTGTGCAGTTGTAAGGCTTTAATAGCATTTCCAACACGCTCTTATACTTGTAATGTTACATTAGCATTAATCTAGTGCTATGCAATATTTTTCGTAGCAATTGGTCAATGCTACAGTAATATCCCAAATTTTGGAATATAATTTTTTTAGATGTTACTGTTTGCTAGTATTTAGAATTTGAAAACACGTTATAAAAGAATAACCTCTAGGATATTATTAACAACCCAAATAAAATATGAGTATCATATTACGTTAATATGATTCGGTAATATTCATGTCAATGACTACCAAAACATCATTCTAAATAGCAGCAGTTTAAAATAAGACCCAAAAAAAAAAAGAAAAAAAAAGAAACATGAACCATCATTAAATCCACATTCAAGCTCTCCAAAACAAGCTTCCATTGCATACCGACTCTTCTAATTTCTCCATTCCTGTTAACAAAATTAAAATTACATTACATTTGGAAAATATTACAACAAAGATACAAAATAATAAATAAGTCTAGTATCCAGTATATTGAAGATTGAACTACCTAACTAAATTGAGCTAAATGAGTACTTATAGATCACAATCATCTAACAAAATAAGTGCACCAAACAAACAGAAAAAATACATTGCAACCTCTATAACCTAACCATAAGTGACACTAGCTGGGATGACTAAAAATGGCACTGATTATTTAAAGACAGTAATCTTGTAAACTTAAAACTCAAAAAATTCAACGAAAGAATGTGAAAAAGGATTTTAAACGTCAAATCACCAATTTCACGTGCTCAACAAAATAAAATATTACCTATGTGAAAGCCAAACATTTTGTGCATTTAAAGTTCTTCTGCAATCACTTCATCTTCCTAACTCTCATCAATCAATCGCACTTGTTCCAACAAACAATAAGTGCATATCAGTCATAACTATTTCTTACAAAATTGACATGTAAAAAAATAAATCATATCAAATTATGATTGTTTCATTCATTAGACTATTGGTAAACTTACCGAATAAACCTCTCGGCAGGCCAAGCTATTGTCATACCCTGAGTGTGTTGAATACGAGTCATATACAGTAGGCCTCCACAAAAAGTATATGGGTTTAATTTGAATATCAACCAAAATTTACATTGCATTAGGTCCAAGTGGAATTTGACTGACAACTTCTTTTGCATCAGTTGATATCACACATCCTTCATCAACTATTTCATTTGTTCCACTCCAATCTACTAGCTTGCAAATAAGATTTGAGTCGAAATAGTCACCAACAATCAATAAACTAATCAAACTATTAAAATTGTTCCATTGTGTAATATTTGAAACTATCTAAGGAATGAAGAAGTACAAGAAGTAATTAAATACGAATCTTATTCGTGATAGAGCAAGTTGGTGAAATATGTACATTCTCTAGTCTCTATCAAAACGTAAAATGAAGTAAAATATTTTGTAAATAAATTCTCAAGCACTACTACTAATGACTGTATGTTATACGTGTGTGTATAACTTCAGTTTAAGGTGCCGGTATACATTAATGTATATATTCGTACAACCGTTCATGTAAAGAGTCATTACTTGACTTTATTATTTAAGTAAAAGAGAAGTACCTTTCAAGATGCCTTATCCACTTCTTCAATTTGATTAACCTAAAACCAGAGATTTGGATGTAGTTAACTAATGAAAATAATATTTCAAAATTTATAGAATGATAATTACTTATCCTCACCCCATATGAAACTACCTGAGAATTTTTTCTATTGAATGCAATGACTTTGGGAGTATATTATCGAACAGGCTTTGGATACACGGATTAAGCTACTCTTCATTAAATAGATTAGATACATGATTATGTCAATCAACATATTATGTTGCTTACGCAGAAAATCCTCAAAGCCAACAATTCGGCAATACCATCCCCAATTTATACAAAAGTCACAAGTATGGATGAACTGTTCCTAACAATTATCCATATTCTAGAGTGATAAACTCTTGATTTCTTTATGTACACAAATCGCAAATAAAAACAAATACTCTTATTTTCATATTTGCTTAACTTTGGAGTAGCACTCATGTTTGCAACAATTAATCAAAAATAACTATCCATATTCTACTGTAACAAGAATTACCCATTTTTTTGCATAACCCTTATGGTAACTAAATAATAATACAAAAAATCGTAGAAGAAAACAGAGTAAAGAAAGATTCAATTAACTGAAATTAGGGTTAAAAAAACAATAAATAAGGGTAATTATACACACAATGAGACAAATATTGAGATTTACCGGCTATAAAGAAAACAAAATCGGGAAGATGGCGGTGATAAATTGCCGTCTAGAAAGGATTTTGTGTACCCTTGTAAAATGGAGAGGCGATAGAGAATTCCCTGCAATTCGGTTGAGTGATAGAGAGTCGAGTGAGAGTTTTTGGCGATTCGATAGAGAGTTTCCCGATTTCATATTGGTGGAGGCAGCGGTTTCACAGAGGACGGAGTAGAGGTTTTGAACGATGGGGGCATGGAGAAAGAGAACTGGAAAAGTTCTCAAGTGACCCGCTTTAATATATGGATCCCCGACAAAAAGAAATACATATATACCATAGCGTTTCTTATTGTTATTATTAACGAATTATTTAATCAAAAAGGTTGTTATAGCACTTATGAAAAAAACGCTATAGAATTATGCTATTAAAAGCCGGTATTCTTGTAGTGTGGCAATTGAAGAGTCAAACGACGTTGAGAGTCTTAAAGTGAACGAGGTATTGGGCAAGTTACAAGTCCATGAGGAGAAGATCAAGAGGCGAAACAAAGGGCCCGAAGTTGAACAAGCCCTTCAAGCAAAGACGAACCTTGCCGACCGACCAAAATACGATGGTGCTCGATTTCGTGGCAGAGGTAGAGGCCGTGGTCGTGGACGCGGTCGTGGTCGTGGAAGAGGTCGTGAAGGACAATCCTCGTACGGCAATGATGATATGAAGCAAGAGAATCGACCAACAAGAGGTCGTGGAAGAGGTGGATTCAATCGGCGTCAAGACAAGAAAGATGTCGAATGTTACAATTGTCGCAAATACGGACACTATGCTTGGGAGTGTCGAAATGAGTCAAATGATGAGAAGACTCATTATGTTGAAACAACGGAAAAAGAAGTTGTCGGGATATCACTCTTGGCGTATGAGGTATCGACAAACGCAAAAGATAACTTGTGTTATCTTGATTCTAGTACAAGCGACCACATTTACGAAAGTAACAAAGTTGAGGACTCACTAGTTGCTGAATTAATGGAGCAGTTAAAACAGAAGTCCCTTGAACTTGAGGCCAAAGATGCAAATAATCGGAAGATTAAGGAGAAACTCAAGCGAAAGACCTTAGAATGTGTGGAGTTGCAAGAAACCAATGTCAAATTGCAACAAGTGATCTCTCATATTGTCGAACAGAGAGCCTTCATTCCACCAACTAGGAATGTGAATGGTTTAAATGATATGTTGCTTCTACAAGCTCAAGCAAGAGAGATTGAAGAACTAAGAAAACGATTAGTTGAAGCAACCAAGTCAAAGAAGGAGCAAGAGCTACGCAATAAGAAACTTGAAATCGAAAGTTTGTATGCTAATAGATTAGCATCAACTGCAGTAGTTGAATTCAAGATTTTGTCTGAACACGTTCAGAAGCTAGTGGATCACAACGAGAAGTTAATGAAGCACAATGAAAAGCTAATGAATCACAATGAGATATTAGCTATCAAGATTCAAGTTGCTTTGGCAGAAAAAGATGAAGTAGAAGTTGAATATGTGGCAGCGACATCGAGTGTATGTCATGCAATATGGCTAAGGAGCTTATTAAAGGAGCTCAATTTTGCTCAAGAAGATTCGACACAAGTTTTTGTCGATAACAGATCAGCGATTGCACTAGCGAAAAATCCAGTGTTTCATGATCGAAGCAAACACATTGATACTCGATATCATTTCATCCGAGAGTGCATTGCAAAGAAAGAAGTTCAAGTGAAGTTCGTGAAGTCCGAAGATCAAATTGCCGATATCTTCACGAAACCCCTCAAGAGAGAATCGTTCGAGAAGTTGAGGAGACAACTTGGAATGCGTGAATCAAGCTTAGGGGGGCGTGTTGGAAATGAATAAGCTAGATTCATTAATCAAGTTCAAAGTATTGAAGGTTTTATAATTCATGAATGTGGAAGAATACATGAATGTGTCTTTTGGAGAGATTCATGTATAATGCTATGGAGGACGAATATTATTAATTATGTGTTCATGTATTTGTTTAGATACATGCTAGGAAAATCCTATAAATAGTCTATGTAGTTTTTCATTTGGAGCAAGTCAAAAAACAAGAAGTATTTTAGAGATAAAAAAGAGAGTTGATTGAGTGAGTTTATATATTTGTGTTGATCGAGTGAGTAATATAATTTTATCTCCTCTCCACTACTCCTCCTCTCTATTTTAAGTTATTCCGCTGCGTGTTTTCGATCTATATTATTAAATCGATCCAACAGATATAATAAAGCTTGAAAACCAATCAACAGTTTTGAAGTAAACAGCAGCTGTTAGTTTCGATAAAGAATACCAAACATATTTTTCATATATATTGAAAAAACATTTATTTACGCGTTTCCTGAAATCGGTAGATCAAATTGGCCTGAAATAAACATTTCATTATTAATAATATACTTTCGTGTATTTTATTTTTGCAGACACTAGTTCGATATCAGTTGCCTGTGGTGGTAATAGTGTTCAACAACGGCGGAGTCGACGGAGGTGACCGGAGAAATCGGGAAGAAATAACCGGGCCCTACAAAGACGATCCTGCCCCTACATCTTTTGTTCCAGGTGCAGCTTATCATCTTCTAATGGAATCTTTTGGAGGAAAAGGGTATCTTGTTTCTACACCGGACGAGCTAAAATCCGCACTCGAAGAATCTTTTTCTGCAAGACAACCTGCTGTAATAAATGTCGTAATCGACCCATACACTGGTGCGGAGAGTGGCAGAATGCAGCACAAAAACTGAGTGAAGTAGTTACAAGATCAAGACTCAAAAATAAAAAAATATTTTTTTTTTAAATAAATATGTGTTTATAAATATGTATTTATTTGAATTTGTGTATTGGACCCTTTTACCCTTTTAGTCCAACTCTACAATTATACCAAATAAAATTGTAATAATCTTATCTTTATTCTATTGAGGCCTAATGTACCACTTGGTTCCAAGAAACCAGAGCAAGATAACACACAATAGTGGTCTTTGTGCTGTAAAACGGAAGAGTGAAAAAATTAATTTCGGCGAATTAATTCTATAGAATCAAAGAAATCTGGAATCCACTAGAAAATACAGAAAACTTTACAGATTTTTATTAAAATTTAAAATTCTATTGAAAAAAAAAATTGATATCCCTAATTAAACTAGAAAAATACAAAAAAAAAAAGAAAAAAGAAAAAAAAAAAAACTGAAAATGGCAAAAAGCGAGATAACTACTAATTCTAATAGAATTCTAAATTCTAGAAACAAACCAAATTACGGATTTGCAATCCGATTTTTCTACGATTTAAGTTTATTAGAAAGCTAACCCAAAGGACTACAGTTTTCGTGTTTCGAATTTTGCCAAAATCAAAATAGAAATATGTCAAAATCAGGTTCGAAGTCAAAACGGTATTTGTAAAATTGAAACAACATTTAACATTTCAATTTAAATATTTTATAAAATAGCAAAAACGTTATTTTGAGGGCATAAACGACGTCGAATAGCTGAAATACGAATGTTATTCGAAAAACCCCTATTTTCCTGATACTTTCACATATTCACCTACATAATTCTCTTGTTTAAATAGCTATTTTGGAATTCTAATCCGATAAGATGTACCACATCACTTTGCAAGAAAACGATGATGGTGAACTACGAAATAAATAATTCTTTGACACCCAACTTACCTCGTGAATAGAGATACCCAATCTTCTTCTTTCTTTTTTTTTTTTAAAATAAATAATTTGATGGCTAAAAAGTAGAAACTATGAATGAAAAATATGTTTGGTTCTGTTTTCATTTCACTTCAATTTTTTCCGCGAAATGATTTTGTGTTTGTTAAGGTTTCCAAAAACAATTCTCAAAACAATTTCTAAATTTCTCTCTTAATTAGACATGATTTGGCGGCACAGTAAAAAAAATTTGATTGTTGTAGAAAAAATTATCTTCACTAAAATACAAATATACATTTTTTTATTTTTCAAATCATTCTTTTGCAATACATTTTCCCGACACGTTTAAACATGATTTGACCGCTAGAGGTATTTTGTCTCATCTCAAATTATAAACAAACATTACTTGCATTCTCCAATTATACCCTCAAAACATATTTCAACTCCCAAAACCAATCCAAACATTTATGAAAGTACTAGAAATAATTCATTTCCTCATTTTTTCTAACGAACAAACCGAACCTATCTACTAAAAGTTTACAGGAATTTCGAGGCAGGGTCGCAATCATTTTAAGTGTATTCACATATAACAACACAATACAAGTAAAAATTAAATAAATTTTAGTTAAAATACCATCAATTAGAACTTAGGGTTGGTAAACGAACTGAGCCGCTCGTGAGCTCACGAGCTTTATGTTTTTTTTTTAAAATATTTTTTTATTTTTTATTTAAACAATGCATATTAATATAAAATATTGTATATATATATATATATATATATATATATATATATATATATATATATATATATATATATATATATATATATATATATATATATATATAATCTAATAAAATTTAATAATTAACAAAAAAAAAAAAACAAAATAAGCTCGAGCTCGAGCCAAAAAAAAAAAAAAACTCCACAAGCTCGAACTCGCGCTCGACAAAATGAACTCGAGCTCGAGCCTGCCAAAACATGCGAGATCGGCTCGTTCACACCCCTATTAGAATATCTAAAGTAGTTATTGGATAATCATTACAAAACATGTTTTCATAAACTTATTAAATATTATATAGGGTGGAGGCTGAACTCACCCAACCTTATGCATAGATCCGCCTGGCGTAGGTACTATTCTCACCAGACCAATTATTACCACATTAATTACATTTTGATTAAATTTTCGGGAAAATCAAGTATGCACCGATTCTACATTTGGTCTCTTATATTTTGATATTTCAGCATCATTTAGTAATTTCTGTCAATTTTACACTAAAACTAATGGAATCAACCGTGTGCCCATCACTATCGTAAGATTCGTAACTAACGGGCTAACGGTAAATTGACTGAAATAATAAAAAAAATGTCAAATTATTAAAGCATAAGGGACCAAATGTGTTTTTTTTGCGAACGTAGGGACCAAACGTGAAATCGTTGCAAACTTGAGAGATCATATTGTAAATCTCCCAACATTATTACAGTGTGTTTTAACTTCATGCGTCTATATATACATACATGAGACCATCAACACGAACATAGTTTGATCAAAGAGATTGATTTTTTTTTTCCTCACAGATTCCATATATATAAATATATATATATATATATATTATATATCATATATTCATAGGAGAAGATATGGCAAATCATATAGAAGCAAAGAAGTGTGGAAAGTTCATGCAAGAACTGAAGAAGGTGAGCCACGTGGCAGCGCCGATGGTTGCAGTAGCATTTTCGCAGTATCTAATAAAAGTTGTGTCGCTAGTGATGGTGGGCCACCTCGGCCAGCTCACACTGTCCAGCGTGGCAATTGCAACTTCTATCACTAATGTCACTGGCTTCAGTCTTCTTGTAAGAACTTTTATCTCCTAATCTGAACCCATAAAAAAAATAAAAAATAAAATTATAGTACTGATTTAAGTGGGAAAATTACAGTTTATGTCCCTAAATTTTACCACTAAAACGATTTATGTCCTCAAACTTTTTCATCCACGAAATATATCCTCAAACTTACCACTTGTTAACAATTTATGTTCTGCCGTCAACTCCAAGAGTTAACTTGGACGGAAATATCACGTGTGGCGCACGTGGTGTCGATTTGGCCGTTAAATGCTGATATGGCTGACACACTGGGATGATGTGGCCGAAAAAATGACATGGAGTGACACGTGATTCTCTCACTTGATTTCAATTTTAAAATTCTCAATTTATCATTAAAACCCCAAATTCTCATCCCCTATTTCATTGAACCGGATGCAAAAATCCTATCCTCTAAATTCCTCGTACGAAGCACTGAATTGAGGTGAAATTCCGCAACTAACAAGATTGCCCAACCATAATGTTGCAAATTTCAAACATTTGTGGAGCTAGAACTTCACAATGGAACAAGAATTTTCAATTTTGGTAAGTTTCTTCGAAGTTGATATCTTTGAACTTCATTATGGGGATTTGGGAGGTAGAAGTTTCGATGTCAATCAAATTGTGTGTTGTAGTGCAGGATATGACTAGAATTTGAGGGTTAGGGTTTCTACATTCGGTTCAATGAAATCGGGGGAATGCGGAATTGGGGGTTTTAATGATAAATTGGGAATTTTAAAATTGAAATCAAGGGAGAGAGAACCACAAGTCACTCCATGTCAATTTTTCGGACACATCATCTCAGTGTGTCAGCCATATCAGCATTTAACGGCCAGATCGACATCACGTGCGCCACACGTGATATTTCCGTCCAAGTTAACTGACGGAGTTGACGGCAGAACATAAATTGTTAAAAAGTGGTAAGTTTGAGGACATATTTCGTGGCTGAAAAAGTTTGAGGACATAAATCGATTTAGTGGTAAAGTTTAGGGACATAAACTGTAATTTTCCCGATTTATGTAGGGTAAACAACATAAAACCCATAAAAACGCCGTGTGCTAAGACAAACTTGAACCAAATTCTCCGGTGTTCTTTTTATTGCGTAAAACTCCTTGTGTTTCATTTTTCTTGCATGAAATCCCAGTTTCCGTTAACACCGTTAACTATAAAGAAGATTTTATGCAAGTTTTTTTGTAACATATGGGGATTTGGCGCATGTTTTCCTTAATACATAGGGGTTTTATGTTGTTTACCCGTTTTAAGCAAGGCATTCAAAATCGGAATTTTAAGTTGAACCCGAAAGGGGTAAATCGTACAATTTTACATATATTGTAAAATTAATACCAAACCATAATATATGCTTTAGTACTTAGAGAACATGTCCTAACACAAATAGAACAAGTCATAACATACATAAAATAGTCGAAACAAATATAAAATATTGAGTGGTGCTATTTTCACTTCCAAAGTATCTCAATTCATCATAAAAAAAATATATGAAATATCATATCCCTTGAATTTCTAATTCACCACCATTCCTTATATTCGCTAAATCCTGTATTCAAAGTTATTTTAATTTTTTTAAAGTTTTTTTGCAATGAAATATTTATTACAAAATTTTAAACTTCCATATCAAATGACCTGAAAATTATATAAAGTCCAGCACCTTCCATACAAGCACTCTTAATTTTTTTGTCCAATAATGTTCCTGTTCTTTTTTACCTTCGAAGATGTTTTTCTCAACAGCTGACGAAGGTATTGTTCACTTAAGGTGGAGAGGGTGGGATTTCGTGGTAAAGATTTCAGTGAAAAATTGTGGAGTTTTTTTATAAATATTTTAATTAATTTAGTGGTAGATGACTTATGAATTTGTACATAGGTGAAAAAGAGGTGAAATAAGAAGAAATTGATAAAATAAGAAATATATTTAATTTGGTTGTGAAATAAAATAATTTGAGGGTGGAATTAGCATGTGTTCAAAGTATCCCAACATTAACAAAACATATTTTAACATAGAGTTAAACATAGTCAAATAAAGATGGGTTTTTTTAGCATAAGTTCCTAACCAAATCATCTTTATTATTCTAGGTTCAGGGGTTATATCTATTTCGCCAATAAGCCTATCATTTAATATGTATTATAAATAAAGGAAAAATCTCGATATCACTATAATTTGACTATTTGTAAGGGAGTAACATAGTAAAGTCTCGCGATCTTACGATTTAAATCCCAATTTTAACTATCTTGGTTGTAAGGAGTAAACTACAAAAAGTAATCATATACGTAAACTCAAAATAATAATATATAAAAAAAAACATATAACGAATAAACTAGTACAAAATACCCCAGTGAAATTTAGTTTAAGGTACATTCCCCCCGACTCGAGATCGTCCGTCTCACTTGTGATTTGTGCAAGTGATATTGGGATTTTTTATGTAGATAATTGCCTCTCACTTCATTTTCTTTTGGATAAATAGCACTTAATCCTTCTGTGGTTACAAAATTTTACAGATGACACCCTTGTACCCGTAATATCAGCACATAATTATTTGTGGTTTAGGGGTAGCTTTCATTAGTTTTTCCGTCAAACTTAATAACCATTGTCAAACTTCAGGGGGGTCGGTCATCTGCAAAAATGAAAGGGAAAATGTAAGCACAAGGAGGTCATCTGCAAAAAAATACTTTGAAGTTTGATACATGCGATTAAGTTTGACGGTAAAACTAACGGAAGCTACCCTTAAACCATAAGGGAATTATGTGCTGATATTGCAAGCACAAAGGGATCAATCACTGGGGTTCTTTTCTTTTCTTTTTTTTCTTTCCTCTTCTCATTCTTCATCTTCCTCCATAACCACCCTAGTCAAAAATTTCGAAGAAACCATGGCCCTCGAAAACCCAGCAGTGGATTTGCGCAATTACTTTTTCGCCCACCTATTTCTCTCTCCTTTTTGTTCTTCATTTTTTTTCTCATCATATTTTATTTCTCTTTGAACAAAGCTTCTCTCCTCTCTTTCTCTACGTGTAATGAATTTTGGGAATAGCAATCAAGTCCCTAATTACAGTTTCAGAAATTTAGCATGAATTACAATTTGGCCTCTATTTTTTTCTTGGATTCAATTTGGCCTCTATTGCATGATCTTCTAATTTTATATTATTTTATTGAAGGGTATATATTTCATTTTACCTTTGGCTGACGACTAAAATCAAAATGAGTCGACTGTGTTATTTAAAAATTTTTGAAGGGGCGCTATTGCTAGTTTATTTATCATCACAACTGGTTTTCCACTATTTCGAGATTACACAGAAGTATTTTTTGCAGTTTACTCAAGTCGTTAGAGAGAACACAATCATTTTATGTATCTTAATTGTTGATTCGTTGAATATTATAGTCGGGGCTTATTGGTGGCCTGGAAACTCTCTGCGGGCAGGCGTACGGAGCAAAGCAGTATCATAAGCTCGGTATTTATACGTATAGAGCCGTATTTTCGCTACTTCTTGTGTGTATTCCGGTGTGTGTTGTGTGGGCTTTCATGGAGAAAATACTCGTGTTGATTGGACAAGACCCTTTGGTCTCTCATGAAGCATGGAAATACTCTCTTAAGCTCATTCCTGCTTTGTTTGGGGCCGCCATTTCGAAGCCTATCGTACGATATTTGCAGACTCAGAGCTTGATTTTGCCGATGGTTCTAATCTCTTTTTTCGTCCTTTGTTTCCACATTCCGATGAGTTGGATTCTCGTTTATGTGTTGCGAATGGGAAGTAGTGGTGCAGCTATAGCTATATGTGTGTCGAACTGGCTATATGTAGCTTTTCTTGCATTATATGTGAAATTCTCTGCTTCTTGCAAAGATTCGAGATTGGCGTTTTCAGTCGAAGCTTTCAGTGGTATTGGGAAGTTCTTTCGTTTGGCGATTCCTTCCGCAGCGATGGTTTGGTACTTTTTCTTCGTCCCTTCTTTTTTTTTTCATCCTCAATTTGATTAATTTATGAGATGCGATACATGTCGTTTCAGTTTTAATAATAATATTTGGGAAAATTTTAGTTTTTACCCCTCAAGTCTGTATGGATTTCACATTTGGTCCCTCATGTTCACAAAAACACATTTGATCCCTCATATTTGAATAATTTAACACTATTTGCCATTTTTGTTAATTTACGGTTATTCCATTAGTTAAAGCAGTTACCGGCAGACACATGATTTTGTTAGTACTAACGCGAAATTGACAGAAATGACTAAAAATGTTAAATTTTGGAAACATCATGGACCAAATGTGTTTTTTTTTAACACGAGGATCAAATGTACAATTGGTGCAAACTTGTGGGACAGAAATTGTAATTTTCCCAATAGTATTTCAATTTTAATCTTGATTTTGACCATTTTTTCGTCTGATTTTGGCAAAACTCAATACACGATTTTGAGTTAGCTTTTGAATCCAACTTGAATCACTAAGATTAGATGTCGGGTGATAAATATATTCATGCTGTTATGAACACTACCCATAACTTCAATGTTTTAAGTTATCTAAACTTTAAACCGCAACTAATTCATGCCTAACTTTGCCACGTGACATCCGATCTATCTGATTCAAGTTGGATTAAAAAACTAACTCAAAGTTTTTTTTTTCCGCTTCTTTTTCTTTGATTCTACAATTAGCCTGAAATGGTGGTCAGTTAAAGTGCTAATTTTGCTGTCCGGTCTTTTGGCGAATCCGAAGCTTGAAACTTCAGTGCTATCGATTTGGTAAAGCAAACTATTTCTCTCACTTTTTTACGTATGTATCAACACTAGAAAGTTATTGAATTTTGTATGTCGATTATCAGCCAAACAATATCGATATTGCACTTAACTATTCCATACGGAATTGGAGCTGCCGGAAGGTTCGTTTACCTTTGTTCCCTTTACTTATTATTATTATGATTTTCTTTTTATCTAACGTGTCAAAGAGTACTAATAACTAGTACTAATTGTTTTCAGCACGCGGGTTTCGAATGAATTGGGGGCCGGAAATCCGGGCAGTGCCCGAGTGGTGGTTCGGGCAGTCATGTTTCTTGCTGTCGCCGAAACTGTTACAATAAGCATACTTCTCTTTTGCTTACGCCATGTTTTGGGCCGGGCTTTTAGCAGCGAAAAGCAAGTTATCAACTACATTGCTGTAATGACTCCATTTATATGTGTCTCCACAATCACAGATAGCCTACAAGCTGCAATTTCTGGTTAGTTTTCAAACAAACAATTGCGAATAACACCCTGAGCAATTTCTAAATTACGAAAACCTCCCTTTTGGTTGTGAAATCATAATTACCCCCCTGAAGTAAATTACTTTCTAACAATTTTCCTCTTACGAAGTCAACCTTAACATAATCTTTTATAGGGTAAATTACACCTACACCCCTGATGTATGTTAAAATAACTTTAAGGTCCCTGTGGTATTGGTAATTACAACTACACCCTTGAAACAATTAACGGAGCTAAGATTTTATGTCCTGGGAACCAATCGCACTATATTTATTTCTCGCATGGCCGTTAAGGCTAACATAGACGAAAATTCATAAATCTTAGATAAAATAATAAGGATTTAAGAAATGTTAGGAGATCCAAGTCACCCCTAGCACTTAGTCGTCATTACCACTGTCTGAAAGTAACAGTCCGTTAAAACTCTAACGGAATAATTTATCCAATGCATTATTCCATTGGGTTTTTAGCAATGTTTCAGGATTGGTTGTAACTACTTGTACTACAGGGATCATAAAGTTATTTTAGTATATCTTAGGGGTGTAGGTGTAATTTACCATCTTTTATATTCTAAGAATATTGGTTCAAATATTCCAGTTTTACCCTTAAGAGATTTCGAGGGTGTACTTGTAAGATTTTTAATTTCAATATTCGGTTGGTATTCGGTTGGTTTTGTTGGTTGCATGATTCTTTTGTTTTTTTGGCAGGAATTGCGAGAGGGTGCGGGTGGCAACGGGTCGGTGCATACGTAAACTTGGGAGCGTTTTATCTAGTCGGAATTCCAGTGGCTGTAGTGCTCGGTTTCGTTGATCACTTAAAAGCAAAGGGATTTTGGATTGGAATAGTGATTGGTTCAATCTTACAGTCTATTGTTCTCTCACTCATAACATACTTCACTGACTGGGAAAAACAGGTCAATACTTCAAAAAAACAACAACAAAAAAAACCAATTTTCTTGTCGTGTTCTTCTTTGGCCCCGTTTCATTTTACTTTGTTCAAAAATCCCAGAAAATTATCCTCGATTGGATATGAAATTTCAACTCGTGATTCTTTCTTGCAGGCAAGGGAAGCAAGAGAAAGGGTAACCGACACTTGAAATATTTCAAATGGATGGCGGCGGGATTCGAACTCACACAACCTTTCATTTGGCGTGTCTCTGATCACCTCATTGAATGACCACTTCTACTAAAAACTCAAGTTGTTATTGAAATGTATTTAATATTAATATCTCCAATAGTAAAGGGAAAAAACAAATTTAGGATATTTAATATACTAGGCAGGTGCACGTGCATTGCACGTGTGGTGAGAATAATATATATATATATATACATATATATATATATATATATATATATATATATATATATATATGTTGACGCAACGTATAATTTTTTTATATGGCAACAAACAATAAAAGTAACATTGATGTATATAAAGAGCTGAGAACAAAACTAATGATATATAACTATCCTAAAGTTATAAATTAATTAGTAATTTAAAATATTGTTAATTCCTATAATACTAATCATTCATGTCCTTTACTTATAAGCCAGCTGATATAGATACAAATACATTAGCTAGAGGTTTGTAGTCCACTTTGCAGCAAATGCAATACTTTTTTGAGAAACCAAATTAGATAAGAAAGGCCTTAGTGTCTGTCGTAGTAGAACCCAAAAGATTAGACTTGAAACTAAATGTAATTGTGTGTTAAGTTTCTACATGTAAAGTTAGATGCACAATTAAAATTGTGCTTTCAATTAAATTCTTATTGTACCTAGTAGAATATGCAACAATCAAAAGTTGTTTCGAACGACATACTAAACAAGCAGTTAAATAACATAGACGTCAACTCAAATGGATTACGTATGTAAAAGAAGCAAAAGCGCGAGTTATATACAGTAGAACCTCGATAAATTAATACCCGATAAATTAATAACCTCGCTTAAATAATAATTTTTGCCGGTCCCGACTCGGGGCCAACGTGCTAAATTAATAATTCACTAAATTTATAAGATAATACACATTCGAAAATTTTGAGAAGCCCCATATAATATATAAATAAATAATGCAAAAAATAATTTTATAATTATAGAGTACAATGCATATAATATAGATATATGAAGGCTTAATAAAATATAATTTAATTGTCGCTTGTTTTTTTGTTGAAGTTCATATTATCATCAATCTCGTCCCTCGCTTTTCTTAACATGGTTAGAACTTCTCGTATAGTTTTCTCATAACTCAATAGAAAATTGTTCAATACCATTGCTGCTTCAAGAGCTTCCATTCGAGAAACGGCTCTATCGTACATTGAACCTAATGGTATAATTAATAATATATACGTAAAAAAAATAGTATTTGTTGAAATAATAAAAAAAATATCATAAATTAATAAATTATTAATTAATGTATAAATTAATAATTATTAATTTATCGATAAATTAATATTTCGCTAAATTAATTGGAGTTTGATGGTCCCAATTGTATTAATATATAGAGGTTTAATTGTACCTATGAAGTCAAATGGAGAATACATCATCAATAAATCATAATCTGCAAAGAAATCAGAAATCTGCTATAAGCTTTGGCTCTGGTACGTGTTTTTTCCTCTAACGATTAGATTTGATATCGTCTAATTGTATTAGCGACACCCCAATTGTGATAAATGCAAATGTTGTCACTTAATGCATACATTTAAGTGACAAAATTTTTTTTGTTGTCACTAATAGCTCTTTTTGTTGTCACTTGATCCTTATTTATTGTCACTATAAAGCATTAGCGAGTAGCGACACCCCATTAGTGAACAACATAGTGACATCACTTTTTGCGTAACTATGTGAAAAATAGGTGTTGTCACTCAAAAGAATTTTTTTGTTATAGTATAATAAGTCGGTTTATGAGTTAGTACGTGTTATTGAACAAAGGAGGCCAGGTCCTAGATGTAGTAGAGAATATGGGCTTACAAATGTGTTTTCTTGCTACTATTTTTAGTGTAGTTTAATCTGTTAGAATCCTAACGGAATAACTTATCCAATGCATTATTCCGCTAGGAATTCTAACAATGTTTCAGGGGTAATTGTAATTACCGATACTACAAGGACCTTAAAGTTATTTTAGTCTACTTAGGGGTGTATATGTAATTTACCCTAAAAATAAGTGTAAGAAGAGCTACCAAACCATCATAGCAGAAGGAACAACCAATCGAAAAAACACCCCCATAGCAAAAAAAGATTCCACCGAAAAAGCCAACCTGGAATTCTTGCAAGAAGCAGAGAATCTAATATACAACGCAAGCACAAGTACATACAACCAATTCGATACGCATATAGCTATAGCGGCACCACCACTTCCAAGATTCAACCGATACACGAAAACCCAACTCATCTGAACGTGGAAACATAATACGACAAACGAGCTTATTAACATCGGAAAAGTCAAGCACTGTGTCTGCAAGAATCTCACAAGTGGCTTCGAAATCGCCGCGCCAAACAACGCAGGAATTAACTTAAGAGCGTACTTTTGCGCTTCGAAAGAGACCAAAGGGTCTTGTCCGATCAACACGAGTAGTTTCTCCATGAAAAACCACGTTACGCAAACTGGAATACATACAAGAAGTAGCGAAAATACGGCACTATACGTATAAATACCGAGCTTATGATACTGCTTCGCTCCGTACGCTTGCCCGCAGAGCGTTTCCAAGCCACCAACAAGCCCTGACTATATATTACTCACCAAAACTCAAGAATCGTAAAATGATTATGTGCGCTCTTAAAATAGTACTACAAGGTATTTTTTCTAATTTTATTGGGTAAATTATGAAAACACCCCTGAACTTAGGCTTAATTACTAAAAACACCCCCTATCAGTAATTATCAAAACCCCCCTCTAACTAACTGTTAAGTGTATATTTTTACACTTTATCGTATCTTTTTATTTGAGCTTCTGGTGTGTTTTAACGATAATTGGTGCTTAAAAAGTTGATTTATTGTATTTTAGGTACAAATTGAAGAATTGGAAAAGTATGGGGTCAAAACTACAATCTTGGCAAAAATATGGGTCAAAAGTGAAAATATCAAAATTCTGAAGATTTAGAGCTGAGACCCCCGTCCCAGATTTAGTTCAAATTGTGAGACCCCCGTCCGAGACTCCGAAATTGCGCAGTAAAGGAATTTTAATTGCACAAGGAAACTGCCTTCTTCCCCAAGTTCTTCACCCTATATAAGACCAAACCAAGCCCACAATTAGGGATCTTTTTCACGCAATTTCAAGAGCAACAAAGCAATAACGAAAACGAAGAATTCGAAGACTCCAAGCAAAGATTTATCGTCTATGATTTATTTTATTTGCGTTTTTGCTTTAATCATGAGTGGCTAAATTACTTATTTCTAGGATTTTATTTGGAACCCTATGTGGGACTTATGAACCCAATTCTATGATTTTATGCAAGTTTTAATTCCGGATTATTTCTTCTACTTGTTTTATTAGGTTCATGAAACTGGCCACTTTATGCGCTTTTATGTTATTGTTAATCGCATGAATCGGAAGATCGGGTTAATAATTAGAACTGTGGTAAAAGAGTCTTTGTGGTATTAACATAGGAATATAGTTAATCTCTTAGGTAGCCATTAGTGAGATTTGTGCTTAATGTTGTGTTCTAGAATTAATTGCATAGGAATATAGTAATTGAATCTAGAGTATTAGAATTGTAATACACGCGGAAGCGGGTTATGATTATTTTAGCATCTCAGGTTAATAATCCGGGTTAATTGCTTGCATAATTGAAGGAATTGGGGGAGTAATAATCACATAGGGGGAAGAATAAAATCCTAGGCTCGTTTACTCTGATAAATCTTCGTGTTTAATTTGCTTTCTTGCTTTGTCGTTTTAATTTGCTTTTTAATTTATTTTAGTTAATTCTCTCTAAAGTCGACTGTGTAGGGTGAGCTTGATAATAATTGGTAGAATTTAGCGTCTAGGATTAAGTAATTAAATATTCCCTGTGGGTTCGATATCCGGACTTAATTGTCCACTATATTACTTGTACGATACGTGCACTTGCGTGTAGATTTTCGACCAACAATTTTTTGGCGCCGTTGCCGGGGATTATTTTAATTATTTATTTTATTCTAGCTCTAGATTTGAACAATTTTCACGATTCACCCATTTAATTTTTGTTTTTTTTTTTTTAGGTATTGTGTATGCGTAGAAGACTCGATCTTGCTAGAGAACCGTTTGATCCCGAAATCGAACGTACTTTTCGAGCGGCTAGGAGACTTCAACGCGAAAACAATATAATGGAGGACGAAGAACGCAAGGGCCGCGGGCAATTTACTCGAGGCCAACGGAAACCAAGTCCAAGACCCACCCCCTCAACTTCCAGCACAGCCAGCAGTTCGTCCACGAGCACTTCAAGATTACATAATCCCAACTCTAGACGGATTCCGCCCGAGCATCCAATATCCACCCATTGAGGCGCACAATTTTGAGATCAAGCAAGGCCTTTTGACGATGCTCCAAAATAACGGGCTATTTAGTGGGTTGGCAGGTGAAGATCCCCATCTTCACATTGTCAATTTTCTAGATACCTGTAATTCCCACCGTCAAAACGGCGTTTCCCAAGAGGCGCTTCAATTAATTCTCTTCAAGCACTCCCTACAAGGAAGAGCTCGCCAGTGGTTGATGTCCCAAGCCCCCCACTCTATCTCGTCGTGGCCTCAACTCCTCAACCTTTTCATGAAAGTTTATAGCTCACCCGAGAAGGACGAGAGAATCCGACGAGAAATTCATAATTTTGTCCAAGAGCAAGGCGAGCAATTATACGAGGCATGGGAGAGATTTAAAACTCTTTTGCGGCAGTGTCCAACACATGGAGTCGAACAATGGCGGCAAATCCACATCTTCTACCAAGGGATTAACGAGAATGCACGAACGGTCTTAGATGCATCAACCGGGGGGAATTTTATGAGTCAATCGATACCGGATGCATTTATCATGTTAGATCAAATTGCTCAAAATCGGTTTGCCAAGTCAAGCGAGAGGGCGGTTAGTGGAGCCAAGAAAGTTCCCGGAGTGTTGGAGTTAGATGCAATTACGGCTCTTCAAGCTCAAGTGACCCAAATTGCTCAACAAAATCAACTCCTACTACAACACATCAAAGCAAATCCACCACAACAAGTCCAAGCCGTTGAGTCTCCATGTTGTGAAATTTGCGGTGGAAATCACTACACGCTCCAATGCCAACAAGATGTGGAGTCGCTCAACTACGTCAACAATGCGCCTCGCCAATTCCAAAATCAAGGGTGGAGATCACAAGGGCAATATGGAGGAAATCAACAAGGCCAAGGGTATCAAAGACCTCAATGTCAATTCCAAAATCAAACCCCTCATCAACAAAGCTATCAAGGCAACAATCCACCGGCCCAAAAATCAAACACGGATGAGATATTGGCCCAATTCATGACCGCTACCCAAGCCTCGCTGCGGAATTTGGAGAATCAATTCGCTCAATTCGTTCTGAATCAAGAGAAACGTCCGGCGGGAGCATTGCCATCGAATACGGAAGATCCTCGAAAGCAAAAGTTCGAGACGTGCCAAGCTATCGATTTCAAGATCGAGAAAAAGGAAGAAAGTCAAGTCAAACCGCAAGTCACTGTAGCCGAATGGGTGGAACCAATCCCATATCCACAAAGATTGCTAACGAAAAAGATCGAGGTCGAGACGTGCCAAGCAGTCACCTTGAAGAACGGTAAGCAATTGGAAGAAGCCCCACGAAAAGAGAAGTGGAACACGGTAATCGAGAAGCCAAAAGTGAATGAGGAAAAAGAATCAACTCATGAAGAGCCACCATCAACGGTGCCTTCACAAGTCCCTCCAATTCCTTATCCTCAAAAGTTTATAAAGAAGAAGCTCGACGCCGAATATCAAAGATTTTTGGACAAGTTGAAGGAAATTCGCATAAATATTCCTTTCATTGAAGCACTTCAAAAGATGCCAAAGTGGGTGAAGTTCCTCAAGGACCTCGTGAAGAAAAGTAAGAAATTGCAAGGGAACGAGATGATCCAACTCACGGAGCAAATTAGTGCAATTCTTACTCGGCCTCTTCCACAAAAACTCGGCGATCCAGGTAAGTTTACTATTCCTTGTACTATAGGAGGTAAAAATTTTAGATCGCTCATTGATTTAGGTGCTAGCATTAATCTTATGCCGTACTCTACTTTTAAAAATCTTGGGTTAGGAGAAATTGAACCGACGGCTATAACTCTTCAATTAGCCGATAGATCTTTAGTTTACCCAAAAGGTATTTTAGAGAATGTGCTAGTGAAAGTCAATAAATTTATCTTCCCTGTTGATTTCGTTATACTAGATATAGATGAAGATAGGGAGATACCTCTTATCGTAGGGAGACCGTTTTTAGCCACGTCGAAGACGCTAATTGATTGTGCGAGTGGTGATCTTACAATGACTGTTCATGATCAAACAATCAAATTCAATGTTTTTAGTGCTAATAAAAATCCATATGATAATAATGATTGTTTTGCTATTGAGCTTATGGATTTTACAAATAATGAAAAGTTTGATGTTTCGATCTTGGACAATGGGAAAGCATCTTTGAGTGCAGGAGATGATGGCGGAAACGGGAATCGGACGGAGCAAGTTTATTTCATGGACTCACTTTTAAATCCTCCGAGAGAAAGTCATGCGAGTCGAGGTCTTAACAACGATGAGAATGCAAGGGAGATGTTGCCACCCAAAAGCTCGAGCAAGTCACGAGAGAAGGATGAGTCAAGCTATTGTGGTCGTAAGGAGAAAATCAAAAAGGAATTGCACAAAGGACAATTGGTGTTATTGTGCAAATCCCGTCTTTGGTTATTTCCAAGGAAGCGCAAATCAAAGTGGTCGCGGCCATTTATTGTCCAAGAAATTCTTCCTCACGAGGTGGTCAAGATAAAGGAGCGGGATTCAAATCGTACGTTCAACGTAAAACGGAGCCGGCTCAAACCGTATTAGGAAGCGAGTGAAGATTGCCAAGTGACTTCGGTCACTTTTGCTTGAAATTAAAGAAGCAACGTCCGGCTGAAGACTTTAAACTTAGCGCTTCTCGGGAGGCAACCCGAGCTTTATTGTTTTTCGTATTTTTCTTTAATTTTTTTAATATCATAAGCATGCATTCTAATTTATAATTTTAATTTTACTTTTCAGGGTCAAAAACGTGATCGAGAGTCGAGTCGGGCGTCCGCAAAAAAAAAAAAAAAAAAAAAAAAAAATATAAATTGCACCACTGCCTGTGGGACGGCCGTCCCAAAATATGCCTAAAATGTGGGACGGCCGTCCCAAAACCAGTAAGGAGAAAAAAATTTCGGACGGCCGTCCGAAATTTAGCACAAAAACCGGGACGACCGTCCGAACCTAGTTGGGGCGTTTTAAATGTTTAAAAATCAGATTTTCTCCCCTATTATTTCCTAAACCCTCCTCGTTCTTTCTCTCAAACTCTCACACACAAAAGGAAGCTAGAGAATCAAACCAAATTCTCCAAAATCTACTCTTTCAAGGCACGCCCACAAGGTGTTCGATAATTTGCTCCAACCAAATTTTGAGTTCGATTGTCAACCAATTCTTACCGAATCTATTCCAACCTCTCTCCCGACTTTCTTGTCCAACAAAAGAAGCCGCACGAGTGAAGCTTCATCTTCTAAAGGCAAAGGAAAAAGCAAGAAAAGTGCCACCAAAACGACGATTCCTCTTCCAAAGCCGCTCCTCAAGCCCGAGACGACCCCGAAGCCTCAAGCTCCCGTGCCGATCGACGATTCCAAATGAAGATGGAGCGAGAGAGCTTTCCGATGATGAGGAGCATGAGAGAGCGAGAGAGGAGCACCCCGATCACACCGACTCTGAATAAATCAGGTGTTTTCTATCCTTAAAACTTTGTGTTAATTTCGTTGAGGGCAACGAAAATTTTAAGTTTGGGGGTGCAAAACATGTTATTTTTGTGCTTATTTGTTTTAGTTTGCATGCATTAGGTGTTATTCGTTTTTATTGTTTTTCTCGTTTTTTTTCGAAAAAAAAAAAAAAAGAAAAAGAAAATTTGCTTGAGTCGAATGCATCTATGATTTAGGGTTAACTGCAAAAAATCCCCTAAACTTTGGACGTTTTTGCGCTTTATCCCCTGAACGGAAAAAAGTTGCACGAGCATACCTGAACTCTATTATTTTTAGCACCAATGTCCAAAATGTCCATTTTTGGCCAAAATTGACCGGAATCCGAGTCACGTGCCTTACACGTGTATATAGCTGGGGTAAATGAGTCATTTCCTTTACACCCATTTTCTTTCTTATCTTTTTAATAAATCTTAAAAAAAAAAAAAAAAAAAAAAAAAAAGAAAAAAACGCCTCTTCTTCCCGTCACCATCATCCCCAACCAAACTCCTCCCATCAACACCAGCCCCAACCAAAAGATGCAACAAAACAAACAACTCCTCTCTTCTTTTCTTGATTCTTTTACAGAAATAGTTCAATTATTGAGAGAATTGAAAAACGATATTCTTGGATGGGTTGCTTGTGGATTTAATGTGGGATGTGATTGACTGGTTTTATAATCCCGGTGCACCGGGAAATGCGGTGTTTATGTTCATGACAAGGAGTGGATTGGATAGCAGGTTGTGGCTGGAAGAGAAGATGGTGCAGAAGGATCTTGATAAAGTTGATTTCTCTTTCATCATCTATGCTTGTAAGAATTTATGATTTTTTAATTGTCTTTTTTTTTTTTTCTTTTTTTTAATGTTTCATTACTCTGTGAAGAAAAAAGGGTTGGTTGATTAATTATTTAATTGATTAGGAGGGTTTTTAAAATTTAAAGTTCATATTAGAATTAATAATGGATGATTTGAAGAACTGTAAACTGATTTTTTTTTTTTTTTTTGAAGTTGTAATTTGTGAAATTGTGATTGAAGGTTTGAAATTATATGGAGAAAAAAAACCCAGTGATTTTCATCTTCATTTGTGTTTATTCTTCAGATAAAAGAATAAATAAAAAAAGAGAAAAGATGGTGCGGCGGCGGTGGAGATAGATGGTGGTGCGGCGGCGGTGGAGAGAGATGGTGCGGCGGCGGTGGAGAGAGATGGTGCGGCGGCGGCGGTGGAGAGAGATGGAGGTGCGGCGGCAGTGGAGAGAGATGGTGCGGCGGCGGTGGAGAGAGATGGTGGTGCGGCGGCGTTGGAGAGAGATGATGGTGCGGCGGCGTTGGAGAGAGATGATGGTGCGGCGACGGTGGAGAGAGATGGTGGTGCGGCGGCGGTGGAGAGAGATGGCGCGGCGGCCGTGGAAAGATGGTGGTGGCTGTGGTGTGGAAAGATGGTGGTGGCTGTGGTGTGAAAATCTTCCCCTGTTTTGAAGCAACAGGGAGACGAAGAATCGAAGATGATGGGGGCTGTGTTCCCTTTTGTTTTCTTTTTCCTTTTTCTTTTTTTCTTTTTCTTTTCTCTTTTTTTATTTATTCTTTTATCTGAAAGTTTTGTGAATCGACGAAATTGCCCCTTCATTATCACGTGTGAGTTGCACGTGTGCAATTCAGGCCGAATTTTTGCTATAAATGGATTTTTTCATCATCGGTGCAACAATTTAACAAGTTAAGGTATGCTCGTGCAACTTTTTTCCGTTCAGGGGGTAAAGCGCAAAAACGTCCAAAGTTTAGGGGATTTTTTGCAGTTAACTCTATGATTTATGATGATGAGAGATGATCAATGTTTGATGATGAAATTGCTTGTTTTATGTGATAAGGATTTGATGTTTGTTTAGCTTTCGATTCAACGGGACTTAGAAGCAAATTATTGCTAGGAATCACATTTTGTGCATTGCTTTGGTTGAATGTTTTGTATTTTAAATTTGGAATTAATTTGTGCTAGATCATGCTACGTTCGGTTTTAAGACTCACCTTAGGAAATTTATGATACGAAGTATTGAGTAGTGAGTGATTTGGGATATGATTTGGGCCTTCTTTGAACCGTTTGAGCCTTTCAAGCCGACCTTTTTATCAAAATTATCATTAGAACCTTGATTTGAGCCTCGGAGAAAATGTGTTCTTTCTTTTAGCCAATGCGTAAGGTAGAATAGGTGGAGATTCTTGAAAATTACCCCTTGGAGTTCGGTCGAAAATTTTTATAAGGTCCTTCTTCTTCTTCGAAAAAAAAAAAAAAAAAAAAAAAAAAAAAAAAAAAAAAAAAAAAAAGACAAATATCTTTGCTTCTATATATATACATTAAAAAAAAAAAAAAAAAAAAAAAAAAAAAAAAAAAAAAAAGAAGAAGAAGAAGAAGAGGCTAGAAGGGAGAAATAAGGACTAGTTGTTGAATTATTTTTTAAAACTCGATCCATTGCCTCAAAAGCAAAAGTGGAGACTTTTGAACTTTTGAGAATCGAGTTTATTAAAGTCCGTAGAGGTGAATTCATTGTTTCAAACGCCTATCTTTCAAATTTTGGCATAATCACCTTAATTCAAGAAGAATAGCCACACATACCCATATTTCCTACCTCGAACCAAAGAGCCCAACAATTGAAAGCCACAAAGCCCCAATGATCCCAATAGCTTAATATTCGATATTAGTAGAGTAGAATAATTTGGTGAGTATTTGGAGTCAAGCATATGCATGTATGTATAATTTTTTTCTATCTTTAATCTGCAAATATTGGATGCTTGAAGCAATTGTATGAATTGTGGTTTTTGGTAATGGTGAGTGACTAAGTGTTGTTGAATTTTGAGCTTGCGAATGCCTAAGAATTGTCATTATAATTACAAGTTCTGAAAACGTGAAGTTGATCATTGATCTATGTGATGAGATGTTATCGTTGAGTTATTTGCTTATTGGTAGATTTTGCTTGAGGACAAGCAAAAGTTCAAGTTTGGGGGTGTGTCAAGTGTATATTTTTACACTTTATCGTATCTTTTTATTTGAGCTTCTGGTGTGTTTTAACGATAATTGGTGCTTAAAAAGTTGATTTATTGTATTTTAGGTACAAATTGAAGAATTGGAAAAGTATGGGGTCAAAACTACAATCTTGGCAAAAATATGGGTCAAAAGTGAAAATATCAAAATTCTGAAGATTTAGAGCTGAGACCCCCGTCCCAGATTTAGTTCAAATTGTGAGACCCCCGTCCGAGACTCCGAAATTGCGCAGTAAAGGAATTTTAATTGCACAAGGAAACTGCCTTCTTCCCCAAGTTCTTCACCCTATATAAGACCAAGTCAAGCCCACAATTAGGGATCTTTTTCACGCAATTTCAAGAGCAACAAAGCAATAACGAAAACGAAGAATTCGAAGACTCCAAGCAAAGATTTATCGTCTATGATTTATTTTATTTGCGTTTTTGCTTTAATCATGAGTGGCTAAATTACTTATTTCTAGGATTTTATTTGGAACCCTATGTGGGACTTATGAACCCAATTCTATGATTTTATGCAAGTTTTAATTCCGGATTATTTCTTCTACTTGTTTTATTAGGTTCATGAAACTGGCCACTTTATGCGCTTTTATGTTATTGTTAATCGCATGAATCGGAAGATCGGGTTAATAATTAGAACTGTGGTAAAAGAGCCTTTGTGGTATTAACATAGGAATATAGTTAATCTCTTAGGTAGCCATTAGTGAGATTTGTGCTTAATGTTGTGTTCTAGAATTAATTGCATAGGAATATAGTAATTGAATCTAGAGTATTAGAATTGTAATACATGCGGAAGCGGGTTATGATTATTTTAGCATCTCAGGTTAATAATCCGGGTTAATTGCTTGCATAATTGAAGGAATTGGGGGAGTAATAATCACATAGGGGGAAGAATAAAATCCTAGGCTCGTTTACTCTGATAAATCTTCGTGTTTAATTTGCTTTCTTGCTTTGTCGTTTTAATTTGCTTTTTAATTTATTTTAGTTAATTCTCTCTAAAGTCGACTGTGTAGGGTGAGCTTGATAATAATTGGTAGAATTTAGCGTCTAGGATTAAGTAATTAAATATTCCCTGTGGGTTCGATATCCGGACTTAATTGTCCACTATAATACTTGTACGATACGTGCACTTGCGTGTAGATTTTCGACCAACAAGTTTTTGCAAGTGGCTTCGAAATCGCCGCGCCAAACAACGCAGGAATTAACTTAAGAGCGTACTTTTGCGCTTCGAAAGAGACCAAAGGGTCTTGTCCGATCAACACGAGTAGTTTCTCCATGAAAAACCACGTT
The DNA here is from genome assembly GCF_056151865.1 of Erythranthe guttata. Lineage (NCBI taxonomy): Eukaryota > Viridiplantae > Streptophyta > Magnoliopsida > Lamiales > Phrymaceae > Erythranthe > Erythranthe guttata. The sequence goes on along the minus strand of NC_142544.1, from coordinate 2,264,976 downwards.
ACGCAAATTGGAATACATACAAGAAGTAGCGAAAATACGGCACTATACGTATAAATACCGAGCTTATGATACTGCTTCGCTCCGTACGCTTGCCCGCAGAGCGTTTCCAAGCCACCAACAAGCCCTGACTATATATTACTCACCAAAAATCAAGAATCGTAAAATGATTATGTGCGCTCTTAAAATAGTACTACAAGGTATTTTTTCTAATTTTATTGGGTAAATTATGAAAACACCCCTGAACTTAGGCTTAATTACTAAAAACACCCCCTATCAGTAATTATCAAAACCCCCCTCTAACTAACCATTGACCGAATTTTATGATGAATTTTCCCTGGAATAAAAAAAAATTCCATCAAAGTGTCACCGTAAGGGGGTTGGTGTAAGACAGAAACAAATATTAGGGGCATTTTGGTAATTTAGCTTAAGTTCAGGGGGTTTTTCGTAATTTATCCTTTTTTATCTTATCGAAATAATGGAGATGAAAGTACTTACAAGGAGACTGAAGCCGGTGACATTGGTGAGAGAAGTAGCAATTGCCACGCTGGAAAGTGTGAGCTGGCTGAGGTGGCCCACCATTACTACCGATACAAATTGTATTAGATACTGCAGAACTGATACTGCAACCATTGGAGCTGCTATGTAACAAACACTCTTCAACTCTTGCACGAAATCGCTTCGTTTCCCGCCATGTTTATTTGCTTCTGTAATTCTCCCTCCATTTTTTTTCCGAACTGTATTAGACCGCAATAATGTTGGTGAATATACATATATATATATATATATATATTAATTGGGTCAACCTAATGGGTCTACAATTCCTTTATTTACTGGGCCACAGTCACAATATTGAAAACCACTATCATCTAGGTCCAATCACCTTCAAGTTAGGTTTGGGTCCGACAATCTCAACTAAGGTAGAAATAAAGGTTTGAACTAATTCCTTAAGGTACAATACTACAATAAATATCTACTAAGGTACACCTTAAAGGTTTGAACTAATTCCTATTAACTGAGCAATACTACAATATATATTATCTGGCTATTTTCACTATCAGCACGTGTGACTTGAGCGTTGGAGGGGTTTCTGCCGGATCAACTCTCGGGCTAGTTCACGTCTTCTGTAATCGCAGATATCTCAAGGTCATCAAGCTCGTGAGTCAATGATCCACTCTATTCTTCCAGCTCATCTTATTTCAACACTCTAAGGTGGTCTGACTCTAGCATCATCATTTTGGCGATGTCTGTGGGAAAGCAGACATAATCACGTACCGCGCATGATGGCTTTGAGAAATTTGCTCAGGGTGAATGTAACACTGCTAACAACGTCCCACCTTTTGGAGGCTCTGGCTTGCCACTTCCTCCTTCTCGTGCTTGGGATCCACTACGAGACCCTCCTCGTGATGTTCCACTAGATCCTCAACAGGATCTACTTCTTCCCAACCCTCGAATGATTCAGATAACCGAGTAGCCCCTTCAACGCTAACAACCTCCTATTTCACGGAGGCTCTGGCTTGTCGATTCACCATCCCCGCATTCGGGATTCAACACAAGTTCATCCTCGCGAGGCTCCACTGGGTCCTCAACAGGATCAACTTCTACTTGCTCCTCGAACGGTTCAGATAACCGATGAGAACCTTCAGCGTATGATCGCGGAAGCTTCAACTCGTGCTGACACTGCCACTAAAGCAATGGCACCATACATCGCCATAGTAGGAGTCAACGCTCCTCCTCGCGAGGTCCCACTGGATCCTCAACAGGATCAACTTCTCCTTGCTTCTCGAACGGTTCAGATAACCGAAGAGGACCTTCAGCGTATGATCAAGGAAGATTCAACTCGTGGTGCCACTGAAGCAGTGACACCATACATCGCCATAGCAGGAGTCAACGCCCCTCCTGCGGCTCCACCCGTGGCACATCCACCGCTATAAGATAACGACTACCAAGCAAGTGTGTCGTGGGCATACACTTCGGACCATAAATCTCGAATGTAACAACTCTCTCATCGCCGAGAAGCGCGAATTGCGCAACATCGCCCACGTTCACCTCTTAGAAGCAGCGCCTCTCCATGACAAGGTCCTCCTTCCAATGATGTCAACGACACTTGGAGTCATTCAAAACCACAACAGGGTTCGTGATCGCCTCATCCTAAGTTGGGGAGCTATCCCACCCAAGGTTTGGCATCTCATCCCAATAGTTGGACATCTCATCTCAAGGGTGGTATTTCCCCATACCTTTCTACCCCAAGGGTTAGACATCCCATCTCAAGTGTTGGGTATCACCTCTCTACCGCAAGGATTACAATGCCTCAAAGGTTGGACATCAACCACCTCCAAAAAAAAAATCCCTAGTGGTGACCTATTCGTGTCGCGCGCGCACGATCCGCCCCCACACTGCGCCCCGCGCGCCCTAGCCGCACCCCACGTGTCGCGCCCTACCCCGCGCCCTAGCCGCGTCCCACGCGCCGCCACCCCATCAGCCTCGCAACCTTGACCGTGCGCTTCTACGTTGCGCGACATCGATCCGTGGGCTCCTACGTCGCACGACCTTGATCCGCTCGTTGCTAAGCTACGTGCATCGATCCCCGCAGTCCTACGTAGTGAAATTTTGATCCGCGCAAGACAACTTTCACGAGCAGCCAACTTGCTCGGTACTACAAAACTGTTGCGAGGCAACTTCCACGAGGAGCCAACTCGCTCGGCACCACGACGAAGCTGCAAACCAACTCCCACGAGGAGCCAACTCGCTCGGTCCTACAAACCCGCAGCGAGATAACTCCCACGAGGAGACAACTCGCTCGGTCCCACAAACCGTTTCGAGGCAACTCTCACGAGGAGCTACCCCGCTCGGTAATAAGACTCGCTGCGAGACAACTCCAAAAAGGAGACAACTCGCTCAGAGCGACCTGAATCCGCATGCTCCCCAGTCGGGCGTCATATAACGCTCATACAACTTTGGTGCGAGACAACTCCCACGAGGAGACAGATCGTCCACAATTCACTACATAATTGCAAGCTCAAGTTAGCATGATTGCAACCCTACAAACCCTTAGAGATATTATGGGAATCAATATAGCATGGCCAGCTTGATTACTCAACTTTATCTACTTGTTTTCGACGGGTCCTTCTTTAAAACGTGGCCACGGTCCAAACATACTTACGACCCACGAGGTCTAACAAGGGGCACGATCCCCATAAAAAAATCTTGAGAGCCTGATCCCCTCCTCAAGTACATCACGCACAAGGCTATATGTAAACACATAGAAGCGATGCGTCAAAACATTGACAATGTCAATAAATAACAGCTCCCACGAGGAGATGACGCGATCCGCGCTACTACATCGTCGCGGGACAACACCGACGACTCAAGTAACTTACATCGCGACAACTTGGTCGCGCTACGCGCCAACGCGCCTTTACGCCCATCGGACACACGGTCCAACGCGTTTTCGCACACCATTAGGCTATACGCCAACGAGCGACTTCTACAATTTTTACTCTTGGCACGATCTGATACCCATTTTAACATGCCCCCCACATCGACTCGAGAGTGGGGGGCTTAATGATATACATAGTTGGGCCAACCCAATGGGCTTACAATTCTTTTACCTACTGGGCCACAAACCCAATATTGAAGACCACTACCACCGAGGGCCAATCACCTTCAAGTAAGGTTTGGGCCCGACAATCTCAACTAAGGTATAAATAAAGGTTTGAACTCATTCCTTAAGGTACGTTCTATTAACTGAATAATACTACAACATGTATTCTCTGGACTATTTCCACTATCCGCACGTCTGACTTGAGCGTCGGAGGGGTTTCCGCCGGATAAACCCCGGCCTAGTTCACGTGTTCTATGATCGCAGGTTTCTCAAGGTCATCAAGCTCGTGAGTCAGTGATCCACTCTACTCTTCCAGCTCATCTTATTTTTGATCTAACTCTAGTATCATATATATATATATATATATATATATATATATATATATATATATATATATATATATATATATATATATATATATATATATATATATATATATATATATATATATATGTTAATTTGTTTGTTTGACCAAGATGACGAAGAAAGCTGACTTGTTTTCTGACATATAAGTGTTAATTAGTAGAAATAAGGGGTTTACTATTCATAGTGCGGTTTTTTCCAGCTACAGTGCGAAATAATTCATTTTTCAAAAAACACTTTAACCTTTTACAAAATTCTCTCAACCTCCAAATATTTCGACTTTTGTAGATCGTGATTTGTTTTCGTAGAAATCAATTAAAACTCAACGATTATCAAGATGGCCAACATCGATCCCGTAAATGAGGTAAAAAATTACGTTTTAGTGTGATTTTTTTCGATTTTCAGTCGTTTCGTGTAGCGTATCACGAAATAATTGAAGTTGTTTCGTAGTGGTTTGCACGAAATTAACGCCTTATTCATTTTTTTCAGTCATTTCGTGTACAAAACCACGAAATTGTACCTCTTATTTCGTGTACAGTCACACGAAACAGCAGTAAACTATTTTGTTACTCATTTCGTGCAGTACTACACGAAATGTATGCATTAATTTTGTGTACTTTTACACGAAATACCTAGTTTTGTATGAGGAAAGATGATCCGACGATACAAACCTCTATGAAGCATGTTTATAATGAGTTGGCCAAGATTAAATCTGAGGAAATGGAGGGCATGACTGTTATTCAGTTTATGATGCATAACTTTCAACAAGGCGAGTATCGATATTGGCATCGCGTCGATAGTGAAACGAGCAACACGATTACAGATATTATGTTTGCATGTCCCGAATCTATTAAGTTATTACAGCTGTTCTCGTATGTTATATTGATGGACTGCACATACAAAACCAATAAGTAAGTAAAAGTTACGATTGTTTAAATTATGATTATTGTGTTTTAATGTCTTGTATTGTTTAAATATGTAAAAACAACATTGTTGTGGGTATGGAATGCCTCTTTTGGAAATAATTGGGATAACTCCAGTTGGGAGGAATTTTACAATTGCTGTTGCATTTATGTCGCATGAAGATGCAGACACCTATGAGTGGACTTTGAATTGTTTGAAAGAGTTCCTAGATGGTGTCGAACCTGATGCGATCTTGACAGACAGAGAGTTGGGTCTTTTGAAAGCACTGCCAAATGTCTTCCCATTTTCGTATCATATGTTGTGTATATTCCATATAAACAGAAATGTTGAGACAAATGCGACGAAAATTATGAGAGGCAACAAAGACCAAGGTCTAATATTCCGACGTGTGTTGTGGGCTAAGCTGGTGAAATCAGAAACCGAAGAAGAGTATCATTACAATTACAATGAAATTGTTGGACGGTATGCAGGGTATCCTAGGCTGATATAGTATTTGAATGATACGTGGTTGATATACACGGAGAAGTTTGTTCGAGCCTATACTCGCAATGTGTATCATTTTGACAACACGAGCACCAACAGGTATTAAATGTTTTAGTTATTTAAATGATAAAATATATTATATAAAAATAATATTTATTTTGTAATTTGATTGTCGTTGTATGCTTTGATTGTTGTTGTAATTGGATAGGGTGGAGAGTGCTCATTCTTCAGCGAATGGTTGGTTAAATGCTTCGACCGGAGGTCTGGATAACGTGCAAGGCAAACTTCGGGACCAAGTTTATATCCAAATTAGTCAGCTGAAGTGCGATTTTTCATTATCATCCAAGATAAGGAAGCATACTGCAGCATGGCCGTGTTTTCAGGGTTTGATTTGTTATGTTACGCATCTGGCATTAGAGAAATTGGATGAAGAGATGGAGTCCCCGGCGATGCAAGATCCGAGTATTTGCACACACTATCTTTGGAATACTCATGGGTTCCCATGCGCGTGCAAAATTGTGCAGAAAATGGAAGATAATGACACGTTCGTCATTTCAGACTTGCATCCATTCTGGAGTACCATGGCAGTTGAGCCTTCGGAGCTACCTGAGTATCAAGTAAACCGCGAGGAGATTGTGGATAGACAGATTGATGACCTGAATTGCAATTTGAAGAAGATGAATTACACGAGTAAGATAAATGCCGTGGCCTCATTGTGTGGCATCGTTTATCCGTCTACGTCGCATCTGTCCGAGCCATCATTTGTTAAGACCAAGGGACGACCAAAGAATAACTCGACAAAGAGAGACCCTTCTGGATGGCAGTATCATATTGATGAGGAGACAATTAAGTCGTCTTGTGGTTCCGAGGGTCGCCAAACCTCATCTGGTGCAAAAATTCCTAAAGCAAAGGTTGAGAGAAGCACTGATGGAACGCCTCAATCGAAGATGAAAGGTCGTGGTTCTCGTATTCCCACACAAGAATCTGCTGCCCCTACAATACATGCACATGAAGGAATCGACTTTTATTCTTTCGTGCCCAGATTTATGGTCCGTCTTATTCAAGATTATGTTAACGTGATGGCGGATGGTAACTGTGGATACCGGTGCGTTGCTCAAGCCGTGTACGGGGATCAAGAAAGATGGCCGCAAGTGAGAGGGGAGTTGCTTATTGAGTTATACGAGCATGCTAGTGTCTACACGGCGATGTTTGGCAGTACCGGATACGTTGAGGTCATACGCAAGTGTGACTGGACCTCAGGGCCTTGTCCACAAGCTTATTGGATGGACATGAATGAAATGGGATTGGCCATTGCTACCAGATACAGTGCATTAGTGGTACTTTTGACTCAAGTAGGTAGTATGACTTACCTTCCTATGTTTGGCAGTGGTCACTTATCATGTATGATTGTTGTGACATTGCACAACAATCATTTCATGTTTGTTAATTTGGTCGCGAGTAGTCCACTACCACCAATCCATCCGGCATGGGTACACCATAGAGCTAAAAACTTGAGGCACTTACTCAAAACGTACAAACCCCGACTACTCTTGTACGAACAATTAAAGTCTGGTCGGTAGTTCAATTTGTAGTTGTATCTGAAATCTAGTTGAATTTGTATTTGTATTTGAAATTTAGATCAATTTGTAGTTGTATTTGAATTCTAGTTCAATTTGTAGTTGTATTTGAATTCTAGTTCAATTTGTATTTGTATTTGAATTTTTAGGTCAATTTTGTATTTGAAATTTAGATCAATTTGTAGTTGTATTTGAATTCTAGTTCAATTTGTATTTGTATTTGAATTTTTAGGTCAATTTGAGTGTCTGAAATAAATTGGTTAATTAAAAAATAAATCAATTAGTGATTTCGTACTGAATTTCATGAAATGTTACTTCATATTTCGTGGAAAAATCTACGAAATATGGTCTTCCATTTCGTAGAAAACTCCACGAAATATGATGTCACATTTCGTGTACGTTTACACGAAATACACGATTTTTTTCAATCTAACAGTTTCGTCCTTCGTGTTCTATAACAATAAACACTTATATTTCGTGTGAAAAGACACGAAATTATTGAGTGGATTTCGTGTAATAATACACGAAATAGCGGGCGAATTTGATTTTTTTTTAGAAAAGTTACAAATGAAATAAATCGCACTGCAAGCCGGTAAAAACCGCACTATGAATAGCATTTCAGTAGAAATAATAACAAGTTGTTTCTATTGAAGACTCTTATTATGGACAGTACTGTGGGGTGATTTTTTTAGTCATTCTTAATATGCACTTGTGCTATTATAATGTATACACCAAAAAAAGTTAAAAACCAAAAAAATTAAAAAATAAAAACTATTTAAATTAAAATAGTTTCCACTCCATTTTCCACCCACCGTGTGGAGCCCTCTGCAAGAAAAAGGAAGCATCACATAAAGAAGAAAGACTTCACCATTGACTTCTGTTTCCAACAATCTCATCTTAGATCAGATTTTCTTGAAAATATATTCCCAACTAAAATTGTTTCAGCTACTGAAAAATATATTAAGAACACAAGCTATGGCAGACGGAGTTGTTTCCGCAGTTGTCGAAACAATTCTCGGAGTTTTGAGTTCATCCACGCTACAAGAGATCTCTCTCTATTTGGGATTGACAGATGATCTCAACAATCTCGAAAGCACGTTCTCGACGATCCAACTCGTGCTCAAAGATGCTGAGATCAAGCAGAGGAAGAGTGAGGCGATCCAAAACTGGCTATGGAAGCTCAAAAACGCCTCCTACGATGCCGAAGACGTACTTGATCGGATAGCCACCGAGGGCCTTCGACGAAAAGCCGACGCCGAAAGAGGTACGCGTTACCGTTTGAAATCGTTTCTTTCGTCGAGAAATCCATTGTTGTTCCATTCGAAAATGGCGCATGAAGTGAAAAGTATTAGGGCGAAACTAGACGCCATAGCGGAGGAAAGGCTTAAGTTTCATTTGGGAGAGAGTGTTGTCGAAAATCGATTCGGAGAGGCGTTTGAGAGTAGAATTACTAGTTCTGTCGTGAATGAATCGGAGATTTACGGTAGGAACAAGGAAAAGGAGATGATCATCGAGAAACTGCTTTGCATTACTCGTGATCATAGGGACGATCCTTCTGTGTATGCGGTGTGGGGTATGGGTGGACTTGGGAAAACCACCCTTGCACAAGTGGTCTATAATGATGAAAGGATAGATAAACATTTTGAATTGAGGATTTGGGTTTGCGTCTCTGATGACTTTCGCGTAGAGATGATAATAAGAGCGATTCTGGAATCGATAGGCGGAGGTGGAAGCGATATTTCTACATTGGATCCACTGCAACGCCTTCTTCAAGAAAGGCTGAGGGGGAGAAGATTTCTATTGGTTCTGGATGATGTCTGGAATGAGAACCATAGGCTATGGGACGGATTGAAAGAAATTTTGAAATGCGGGTCGAAAGGAAGCGTGATAATGGTGACGACCCGTATTGAGAAAGTAGCTCTTATGATGGCTAATATTGGCGTACACCATATTGGGTATTTATCGGATGATGATTCTTGGGCCTTATTCAGTCGGAGAGCCTTTGTAAGTGGAGAGGGGGAGGAGAACTTTGTTGCTATCGGTAAGGTGATAGTGAAGAAATGTGGCGGGGTTCCCTTGGCAATCAAGGCTTTGGGGAGCTTGATGCGATTCAAATCTGACGAAAGTGAATGGTTGGCAATTGAAGGGAGTGAAATTTGGCATCTATCGGATGATGAAAATGGTATCTTACCAGCGTTGAGGTTGAGTTATGACAATTTACTCCCGCAAATGAGACAATGTTTTGCCTATTGTTGTATATTTCCGAAAGATTATGTCATGCAAGAAAACCAACTCGTTGAACTATGGATGGGTAACGGCTACCTTCCCTCTGATGGACAAAGGGATATGTACCTCAGCGGACGTTTGATCTTTCAAGAATTGGTGTGGAGATCATTTCTCCAAGATGCCGAGATAGATTATTGGGGTAAAATGGTGTGTAAAATGCATGATCTGGTGCACGATTTAGCTTCTTCTGTTATGAGACACGAAACTTGTATCCTAGAGCATGGTAAGACGGTAAAAAGTCCTAAAACACTTCGTCATTTGTCTATCAACTTAAATCCCTCTTGGATTTTTTCAAAAAGTACGAGTGAGTTCAAACTTCCAATTGATGACTCTTTGCGGTCAATTATTGTTCACGGAGGAGCAGAAATACTAGAAGCTGGGAAAGAAGGGTTATCTTCCATCTTCTCAAAGCAAAGATGCTTAAGAGCATTGGACGCAAACTATTGCATCACAAAAAGGTTACCTGATTTAGTTTGGAAATTGGAACATCTAAGGTACCTTGTACTCTCGTGCTATAATATCAAGAGGTTACCCGAGTCTTTGACTTGTCTCCAAAACCTTCAGACTTTGAAGCTTACAAGTTCTTGGATGCTTCTTGAGTTGCCTGCAAGTTTGAACGAGATGAAAAACCTTTGGTTTCTTGACATTGAACACTTCCAATCACTTGTTTGTACACCACCGAGGCTTGGAAATTTAACTTGCCTGCGTAGACTAAGTGTCTTTATTGTGGGTCCCAATGAATTGCACCGAATAGACCAGCTGAAAGAGTTGAACCTTGGTGAGAAACTGAGCATACAAGGCCTTGAGTATGTGAGAAATATGGAAGATGCCAAAAGTGCCAATTTAATTACAAAGAAGAATCTGAAATCTTTGAGTTTATCTTGGACAAAAGGCATACAAGAGAACTCCACACAACATTCTGAAGAGGTTCTAAAAGGTCTCGAGCCTCACAATAATCTTGAAACGATACGTATCGAATCATATCAAGGTTCCAGGTTCCCAAATTGGATGTCAACTTTAGCTTTTAAAAATATGACAGAAGTTTCTCTCGACAACTGTCGAAGATGTGAACACCTACCACCTTTAGGGAAACTGCACTCTCTTAAAAGCCTATACCTCTTTGGAATGGATTCAATCAAGCGTTTAGAGGGCGGGGGTCCGTTTCCTGTGCTAACGAGTCTCAGAATCTGTAAAATGCCCAATTTTGAGGAATGGACCACAACAGATTCGGTAGAAAGTTTTCCTTGTTTAAGAAACTTAGATATAACCGTTTGTCCAAAGTTGAAGGGATTGCCAAAATTACCAGCTCTTACAAGTTTGTCGATGTTAGATGTTAATTTGGAACTTGTTAGATCCATCACGTTTCTAACTACTTCGCTCACAGCGCTTAGCCTCTACAATTCTGCGGGATTGGATACTTTTCCGGAAGGGTTACTGCAAAATCACAATGCACTCGAAAAACTTCAAATAGGTTCATTACCTATTCGAACTCTATCAAACGTGCTCGATAACCTCTTCGCTTTAAAATCCTTATCTCTTGATAGTTGCTCTAATCATCATACTCTAACCAAGGGACTCGAGAACCTCAAGTCACTCGAGACATTAGACATCCGCGGTTGCAATAGTCTTACATCGTTTCCAGCAATAATTTTGGAAGACTTGCCTTCGCTTAGATCACTATCATTTCAGAATTGCAAGAAACTGCAGCCTTTATCGGGACCACTAAAACGAGCATCAAACCTGCAAGATTTGCTGATAAATGGAATTCCAGAGCTCGAATATTTGCCCGAAAGCATGCAGGTATTAAGTAATATGAGGGAGTTGAATATATGGCATTGTGATGGATTATGCTCTTTACCAAACTGGCTGAGTAGTCTTGAGTCACTGTCCGAAATAAGTATTCAGAGTTGTAAGAACTTGAACGCGTTGCCCGACGACTTCAAGAATCTGAAATCAACGACGAGGCTGGATGTACGTGATTGCCCTAAACTTGAGAAGAGATGCAAGAAACCGAAGGGTAAAGTGGCAAAAAATATCACATATCCCGGTTATACTTATTTCAAGTACATTCAACACTTGGATCAAAATAGCTAAATTCGAAGGTATGTTTTTATTTCCACTTTTCGTTATCGATCTTCTCAATGTTTTTTACTAGTTTCTTGCCATAATATAATATCAAGTCGACTTTTCATCATATTCTATACAGAAGGCTGGAAACATGATTTCAAGCTCGAAAGTAAAACAAGGAGGTCGGAAATGTATTTTCCCCAAACCCAAACAACTCTCTATCAAATTCCTCAAATGGTGCATCCACCGCCACCGCACACGTCGGAGAGCTATCGTCTACCAGCAATTGAAAAGGTCCCCAGCGGCGACGGTGGTGGAGGCGGGTACGATGTTGACCGTGGCTCTCTTCCCTTGACGTTTTCCGGTGAGGAAGAAATCGGAGATGGTGTAAAGATGGTTGCCGGCTGGAGTTGGAGTGACGTTTTTGGTTTGATTTGGGAAGATGGTCTTTTTGAAAATGTGAAGGATTGAATTGTAAATTTTGAAAACTTCATTTTGGGACATATACAATTTTGGGGTAAATCTGTAATTTTCGAAATTTATAATTTAGAGGGTATTTCGGTCTTTTTGAGTTTAAAATATACTCTAACATTTTTTTTAGTCGCACAATCCGCGCGTGGAGCAAACGACAAGATGTTAGGGACCTTATTGCCTTTGACAAATTTTCATAGGGGGTTCTTGCCAAATTTTTTAACACGAGTGTTTTTTCAACAATTCGAAATTACACAGAGCGCGAGTTTTGCAAAAAACCCAAAAAAAGTCGTATCTAAGTAATTCTTCAGCAGCTTTCCTTCAAGTTTTCTCATGTCTGACAAAAATGTATGTTCTGTTTGGTTTTATATTTGGTCTAGTCTTATAAATCGGGGTATTTGCACTCGGCTCCCCTGTGAAATGTCTAATTGTCAAAAAAACCCCTCTGATAAAAAAATTAGCAAATACCCCCCTATGAAAGGAAGTCAATGACAATAAGGACCCTACGAGCGAATCGTGGGATACACTCGCGGTTCATGCAGCTGGGCATGCGTTTTAGGATATTTTAGGACAGGAAAAGACATAAAAACCCTTCAGTCTCCATGAATGACAAAACAACACCCAATTCCCAGAATTTCTTCCAAATAAAATAATAAAGACGAAAATAAAAAAGAAAAGGGGCAAAAAAAAAGCTGTGGTTTCTTCCTTTGTTCCATAGCTCAAGATCTTTCAGTTTATTGCTGCCGGCGAACGCGAAGATATCAAAGGACGCGAAGGAGACGGTGCAGGAGTGCGTGTCGGAGTTCATCAGCTTCGTCACCGGCGAGGCCTCCGACAAGTGCCAGAGGGAGAAGAGGAAGACGATCAACGGCGACGATTTGCTCTGGGCAATGACCACCCTCGGATTCGAAGACTACGTTGACCCACTCAAAGTCTACTTGGCCAAGTACAGGGAGATCGAGGGGGAGAAGACCTCCGTCTCCGCCGTCAAAGACGGTGGCTCAGCCGTCACTTCCGGCGGCGGCGGTTATAACGGTGGAGGGGTTTATGGTGGTGGTGGTGGTGGTGGTGGTGGTCCGGTGATGGGATTTCATCATGGAGGACAAATGTACGGTGGTGGATTTCAGCAAATTGGTGGTGGTAATTTGGACACAACGGGCAGCTCCGGCAGCTATGGCGGTGGAAGTGGTGGTGGGGGAGCAACAACAAGGAGGCAAATCCTCATTGAATTTTATTTTTCCATTAGAAGGGGCTCGCACATGTTCTGCAGTACCCCCCGTGAATACTCCGCCGGTATGAAAAGTTCTTAATGTTAATTGAGTACCCGGTTCTCCAATCGATTGCCCTGCAATAATACCTACAGTTGTTATAAAAAAAACGATTGGTCCAGGCGGTGATGAGGCCGGAGGACGAAATGGCGGAGATTCGGGAGGTGAGGCGGAATCCGACGACGGCGGTGGGTTTGGGAATTGTGGTTGGCGTTTTGACGGGGAATCGAAGAGGAGTCGGAGGGCCAGACGGCGACGGTGGGTTTGGGAATTATGGTTGGCGTTTTGACGGGGAAGAGGAGTCGGAGGGCCAGACGGCGGCGGTGGGTTTGGGAATTGTGGTTGGCGTTTTGACGGGGAAGAGGAGGGCCAGACGGCGGCGGTGGGTTTGGGAATTGTGGTTAGCGTTTTGACGGGGAAGAGGAGTTGGAGGGCCAGACGGCGGCGGTGGGTTTGGGAATTGTGCTTGGCGTTTTGACAGGGAAGATGAGTCGGAGGGCCAGACGGCGGCGGTGCTGACGGAAATAGGGAAGAAGGTGTAAACTTTGGAAATTACAATTTGGTCCTCTAAATTTAGGTTATTTGTAATTAAATCAGTTTGATTTTTTTTTCTTTTTTGCTTTAATTTTTATTAAGGGCAATTCTGTCATTTCACGTAAGTCAACGAGCCAGTGCACATAAAGGGGCGGTGGGCTGACTAAAATACAACATAAGGGGTTATATGCTAATTTTTTTTTCCGGGGGGGTTTTTTGCTTCCGAGAAATAACACAGGGGGGTCTATGCAATTAACTCCTTATAAATCTTTCATTTGTAACACGTTTAGGTGTTTCATCTAAGATTATCTACTACATAATTAAATAGTTCGGTTCAGCAAACAATACAAATTTGGTTCAAAGGATGAGATGACAGACATGAATGACTACCCAAGATGAGCGGCAATAAATATAAAATTACAGTATCTTTCTCCATTTAAATCGGGCTTTAGTGAGTGAGTGAACTGACACCAAGATTCAACCTATCTAACAAAATATTTGTATACAATAATTTTACTTTCACTCTTGTAAAACCTTAGTTCATATACTGTAGACACATAAAATTAATTAATTAGTTAATTAAATTAGTCAATTAAATTGTGTCTAAATTAAATTATATTTTGTCTTAGAAGACAAGTCATGGAGATAAATACTAATTAATTATTGGCCCATAGAATTGTTTCTTTTCTTCCAATTTATAAGAGATAATTATCAATTTAAAGAAAGCCAATTAAATCGTGCCTCGTCATCAAAGAAGGCTAACAAGGACTCTTATTCTACCACTATAAATAGGGACCCTCCCTCACAATTCAAAACACAACTCAAGAAGAAGAAAAACCGTAGGAGAAAATTATCTCTACAGTATTCAAGTCGTTCTTCATCAAATTCAAAATCAAATTCAAGGCATTCTTCATCAAATCGAGGGCGTTCTTCAACAAATTAAGATCGAAGGAAGATTGAAGGGACAATTCCATCAAGAACTCCAAGATTTTCAAGTCAAAACCCGTCAAAGTTCAGCGTTCGATCCGAGATTCAAGTCGCAAGACCCTCGGAAGACGTTATTCAAATCCAAGTCAAATCCGGTGAAGCTCAAGTCAACGACCCGACTCCGAAATTCAAAGTCAAACACATATTGTTCTTGAGAGAAGAATCAGAGGATTAAATTAGAGTTTGTAACCCGCAATATTTTATTTTAATTCTGCAAGTCTTTCTTGTTTGTTAAATTCGCAGATAAGAATTTGTTGCTACATATACTATTTGGGAAAAATACAATTTTCATCCCTCAAATTTGCACTGATTTCATATTTGGTCCCTCGTGTTCACTAAAAAACACATTTGGTCCCTCCTATTAGAAAAAAAGGGTAAATTTCACTTTCTCCCCTTATACTTTGGCTCGGTATCACTTTACCCCCTTCTAGTCTCAATTGCATCGATTTGCCCCCTGTACTTAAGAATTTGTCTCAGTGTGGCCATTTTCGTTAGTTTTTAGACATTTAACCTTACCGTTGGTTGATCTAAGTATGAAAATTACAAAAAAAAATCAGCCCTCACAGTTTAAATAATTATTAAAAAAATTTAAAAAATTAAAAATTAAAAATAAATTGTGGCTGCCGTCGTGGACTATGCTTTCTCGTTGTCTTGAATTTTTTATTTTGTTTTTTTGTTTTTTTATTTCTTTTTTGTTTTTTAATAATTATTTAAACTGAGAGGGGTGTTGTTTTTATAATTTCAGAGCTTAGACCAAACGGTGTTAAGGTCAAATGTCTAACAACTAACAGCGAGGGCCACATTGAGACAATTTTTCAAGTACAGGGGGCAAATCGATGCAATCAAGAGTAGAAGGGAGTAAAGTGATATCGAGCTAAAGTACAAGGGGAAAAGTGGAATTTACCCTAAAAAAAATCAACAATTTTAGTCACTTCCGTCAATTTTCCATTAGAACTAACGGAATCAAGCATTGCCCATCTCTACCTGAATTGATGGATTAATGGTAAATTGACAAAAAGGAGGGAAAATTACATTTTATGTACCTAAACCTTACCAGTAAAACGATTTATGTCCTCAAATATTTCAATCCACGAAATATGTCCTCGAACTTGCCACTTTTGATTAATTTATGTTCTCCTGTTAAAGTCATCAGCCAACTTCGACGGAAATAGCACGTGTGACTCACGTGACGTCTATCTGGCCGTTAAATGTGACGTGAAATAACTACCTACGTCGACCTAGCGAAATAATAAAACGTGGAGTGACACGTAACTCTCTTCCTCTATTTCAATCTCACCAACACTCACATTTCATTACCCCCAAATTTATTGAACCTAAACGCAGAAACCCTACCCCCAAATTACCTATACGAAGCTTAAAATTAAGGTGAAATTTTACAACAACAAGATTGCCCAACCCTAATTTCGCAGTGTTTCGAACATTTGTGGACCTGTGACATCATAATCAAGCAACAATTTCTGATTTTGGATAAGTTTTTCAAAGTTAATATCTTTCAACTTCAATTTTGGGATTTTGGGAGGTTTGTGGTAGTTTTGATTTCACCCACAGCAACGCGGTGTCTCGTAAGGGAAGAACTATTGCAATGTGAGAATGTCTCGATATTTTTTTGGGTTTATGACTTCGAGTTTGACATGAATTCGACCAAGAATGCAGATTAGATTGGAATTTTGGGAGTGGGTTGAGGAGATTGAAAGATTTATATTTTAGAATTGGATGGCTAGGGTTTATGGGATGAAGCATGAAGTGTGATTTGGGAAGAGTGAGGTAGAAATGTGAGGGGAAATTAGTACATTCGTTTGCCATGTCAACATTTCAATGTCATATGTTAGGGAAAATTACATTTTTCGTCCTCATACTTTACCCACTTTTTCAAAATTGTCCCTAAACATTTTGGAGTTACAATAGTAGTCCTTAATCATGTCATTTTTTGACAGAATTGGTCCGCCGTTAATTTTTGCAGTTAAGTTGGATGGAAAATGACATGTGCCTCTCACATGCCTTCAATTTACAACACTACATGAAAATGGACTTTTCACAACATGCATTGCGTCTTGTTAAAACAGATTTTTCATAATTAAAACTTGATTCAAATTCGAAATTATATAAATTCCAAAAAAACAAAATCGATATATATTGTTTTAAAATATTTTGAGAAATATTGTTTAAACAATTGAAACATTGTTTTAAAAAAATGAAATATTGCTTTCAAAATCAAGATTTTCGGAATTCAAATGAAAACATTGTTTCAAAATAAAATAAAAATTCGATCCGAATAGGCGGGATAAGAGACCTCGATTTCAATCTACACCCTAATTTAATAATGTAAAACTCGATAAATTGTTTCAAAATATTTTTAGAAGTATTGTCTAAAATAATAATATAATGTTTTAAAAACGGAATTTCTTGAATCCAAATGAAAATTATTGTTTTAAATAAAATAAAAATCTGACCGTAATAGGCGGAGTAAGAAAACTCCGTTCCAATTTTCACCCTTATTAATAATCTAAAACTCGATATTTTTTTTCAAAATAAATTCGGAAATATTGTTTAAAAAATCATAATATTGTCTAAAGAAATAATATTGTGTTTTAAAATCGGAATTTTTGGAAATTGAATGAAAATATTATTTTAAAATAAAATAAAAATTCGATCAAACTAGGCGGCATAAGAAAACTCATTTCCAATTGTCACCCATATTGAATGATTTAAAACTCGACATATTGTCTCACAATTGGGAAATTTGGAATTGACTAGAGGTGAAAATTGGAATGGAGATTTCTAATTCCCCAATTCCTATCGGATTTTTTTTTTAGTTTGGTTAGAAACGATATATTTTAATTTAATTCCAAAAATGCCGATTTTGGAACTATATTTTAAATTTTTAAACTATATTTTGATTTTTTAAACAATATTTCCGAAATGAGTTGATTTTTTTGGAATTTACGTGATTTCGTTTTTATATTAAATTTTAATTAAAAATAATAATTATAAAAAAATGTTTTAACAACACGCAATGCGTGTTGTTGAAAGTCCATTTTCATGTAGTGTTGTAAATTGAAGGCATGTGAGAGGCACATGCCATTTTCCATCTATCTTAACGGCAAAAATTAACGGCGGACCAATTCTGTCAAAAAATGCAATGATTAAGGACGACTACTATTGTAACTCCAAAATGTTTACGGACAGTTTAGAAAAAGTGGGTAAAGTATGAGGACGAAAAATGTAATTTTCCCTCATATTATTCCACACCACGTTTAACGGCCAGATAGATGTCTCGTGAGCCACATGTGCAATTTCCGTCAAAGTTGGCTGACGATGTAACGACAGAACATAAATTGATCAAATGTGGCAAGTTCGAGGACATATTTCGTAGATTAAAATATTTGAGGACATAAATCGTTTTAGTGGTAAAATTTGTGGACATAAAATGTAATTTTCCCACAAAAAGGACCATAAGTGTTAAATTATTGAAACATAAGGGAACAAATGTGTTTTTTGTGATCATGGGGGGCCAAATGTGAAATTATTGCAAACTTGAAGGGTGAAAACTATAATTTTCCCATACACTATTAGTCCTCTTCGACATTACCGCCATTGTTGGCTTCTTCCTGCAAACATCTCTCTCTCATTCTCTCTACACAAGAATATATATATATATATATATATATATATATATATATATATGCAATCGTATCGATTTTGATCCTCGAATGGAAAAGAGAAAAATGTCGAGTTTGCTGCATCATTTACGAGACGATGGATTCGACATGCAAATGATTGGGAATTTCTTGAGCTTCGCATCTCGAGGGGATAGGGTTGGATTGAACGATATGCTTCGAAAGGGAATGTCGCCCGACGTGCAGGACTACGATAACAGAACTGCACTTCACCTCGCCGCTAGCGAAGGCCACGCCTCCATTGTCGAGCTTCTTTTGGCTTACAACGCTAACGTCAACCTCCAAGACCGCTGGCAAAGAACTGTAATTTTCATTTTCTTTTACATATGATTTCTTGTTTGGGGAGAATTTGAATTTTGAAATTTGAAATACTAATCATCTTCATCGTGAGTCGCGTGTGCTTGCGTTTTTCGTTTTTATTTATTCATCGTGAGTCGTGTGATTGGGGTGGAAATTGGAACGGAATTTTTTCGATGCAGGACGGGTTTTTTCATTCCAATTTCTGAAATTTTGATTTTCGATTTTTTTTTCTTTTTCTAAAGTATAATTCTGAACCGTTCGGTCTGATATTTCCAACCCTTGACTGTTGTTTGGGGTGGAAATTGGAACGGAAGTTCTGATTTCCACCGATTCTGATCCGAAATTTTCTGATTTTGGAATAATATTTTTCATTCCGAATTCCAAACTCCTGATTTCCGATTTTTTCGAAACTATTTTGATGGAAAGTGGAATATATAAATATGAAATTCCAATTTCCGATTTCTGATCCGATTTTAAGTTTCGATCATGATTCCGAATATTCCGATATTCTTTCCAAAAATTACACTTCAAATATTAATATTATTGGGTATTTTATATTTTAGGTGACTAAAACTTAGATTCCGATCCAACATTTTCCGGTTTTGGAAAAGTGTTTTCATTCCAATTTCCGAAATTCCGATTTTCAATTTTTTTAAATGGAATTATAATTAGTTTTCACCTCTGAAAAGAATTGAAAATTTTCGCGAAAGGGTTAATTTCGATCCGATCTGTCCGATTTACACCCCTAGTTGTTTTAATGTAGAAATGTTTGATGTTATCATTTATATGCTGATTAAATAAGGGGAGGAATTTGTTTTTTAATTACCTATTTTTCTTTTTTTCTTTTTTGGAATTGTTTGGCTATTTGATATTATTGGGATGAAATATTCTTGCTAGCAATTGAAGCCCGTGACCTAGTTTATTTTTAATATGTGCACAACAACCTAAAACAAAATATTAGAACCAAGAGAGTAGTAAATTTGAATATTACTTTCCATTTTTTTTCTCAGCCTTTAGCAGATGCAAAGGTCTACGAACACCGAGATATCTGCCGGATTCTTGAAGTCAACGGGGGCAGGGAACTTATAGAAGACCAAGCAATGGTAGTATATACATACATACATACATACATACATACATATGTGCGTGTGATTATATTAATTATCGACTAATATTATGTCCAAAAATATTACGCAGCTAGTCCGTCACGAAGAAGATTCACAAGAGAATATTGATATCTCCGAACTGAACTTGCAGCATTCCTCCATGATTGAGCAGGTTTACATATTAGAGATAATAATTTGACATTTAAAATTTCTTTTTAGTACTTAGATCACTAAATTAAATAACATATATTTATCGTGTATTTATTTATTTTTAGGGTCAATTTGGTGTCGCGGAAAAGGTCAAGTGGCGTGGAACTTGGGTAGTTAAAACGGTTATCTCCAGACATATATATCATCCGGAAAAAATGTTCGTTTCTTTTTTCTTTTAACCATAAGTATAGCCATCGAAATGCAATAGCTTTTGCATTGTCGGTAAAATTGATCGTAAGTTAAAATTACTTTGTGTAGGGTTTTGACTGCAAAGGACAATACTCTACTAAGGGAACTACGGCATCCAAATATTCTGCAGTTTCTCGGGTCGATTGTGCAGGGTGAAGATATGATTTTGATCACCGAGTACTTGCCAAAGGTAATAACTAATAAATAACAACCTCTAATTGTTAGTTAGTCTAAATTACGCTCGTAAAATTCTTGATTAATTTTTCTTTTTGGCGCACTCGTTTTGATTTATGCCATAGGGAAACATGAACGATATTTTGGCTAAGAAAGTTCGGCTGGATCCTGCAACTTGTTTACGCTATGCACTCGATATTGCTAGGTAGTTGTGCTTTATTTCCCACTCGATCGAGAATTTTATTTTTTTTATACTTTTAAAAAAAGACAAGAAATTGATTGCCAGGGGAATGAATTATCTGCATGAGCACAAGCCAAGACCTATAGTGCACAACAATTTGCACCCGAGGTATGTTTTTTTCGTATTAAAAATTTCGATTAATTAAAACGAAGAAATATAATCCTATTAGGAGAAAAATATCATTTTATTATTATTTTTTTTTATTTGTTTTTTTTTTGGTCAGAAACTTGCTACTAGATGAAGGTGACCAGGTGAAAATCGGAGAATACTGGGTTCAAATGTTGTACGAGCGAATACACACGAATCAAGATAAATGTACGGTTAAATTTTTGTTTGATTAATAGTTCTTAATTATTTGGTTGTGAATTTTTTTTCCCCCACCATGCAGCTCAGTTAAGTAACGAAAATCTCGATGGCTCGTATGATACCAAAAAGGACATACGCTCGTTCGGTCTTATATTTTATCAGGTATTTAAATTATGATCCATGCATTTATTCAATCTTTTATATATACATACATATATAAATTGTGACATTTTTCGTCGTACAACAAATGTTGTAGATGTTGGAAGGCAAGCACATAACGAACATGAACTCCGACTATATGCATCTCAAATCTATCGAATTCGAGAAGAAGTTCCATATAAGTCGATGCCCCGGAAGAATCCTTCAGTAAGAAGTACTTCCAAATTAAATTAAATATAAATTGGCAAAATTACCGTTTTCATCCCTCAATTTTACATTGATTTCACATCTGGCCCCCCTATGTTCACTAAAAATACATTTGGTCCCTCGTGTTTCAATAATTAAACACTTTCGAGTCATTTTCGTCAATTTACTGTTAGTCCATCAGTTAAGACAATGATGGGCACACGCTTGATTTCGTTAGTACTAACGTAAAATTGACGTAAATGACTAAAAATGTTGAATTTCTGAAACATGAGGGAGCAAATGTGTTTTTTGTGAACATGAGGGGTCAAATATGAAATTAATGCAAACTTGAGGGACGGAAACTGTATTTTTTCCAATATATATGTTCACTAAAAATACATTTGGTCCTTCATGTTTCAAAAATTAAACACTTTCAGTCATTTCCGTCAATTTACCGTTAGTCCGTCAGTTAAGACACTGATGGGCACAATCTTGGTTTCGTTAGTACTAATGTAAAATTGACGGAAATGACTAAAAATGTTGAATTTCTGAAACATGAGGGACCAAATGTGTTTTTGTGAACATGAGGGACCAAATATGAAATTGATGCAAACTTGAGGGACGGAAATTGTATTTTTCCCAATATAAATTTGACTTAATTAAATATTACAATTTACAGTTATTTTGCATTTTTTTTAAATTTAAATAATTTTATTTGCAGGTTGATAGAGCAATGTACAAGCAAAGATATTAGGCAAAGGCCATCATTTGGTTCTGTGATTGAAATTCTGGAGGAAGTAATCTTGCTGGTGAAGAAAGCTGGTTGTTCTGTTTGTTGAATCCCCAACATTAAATATTTTGTTAATTAAATATTAATAAATTAAATCTAATATACTAAAATAAATTATTTAATTTAATAAATATAGACAAGCATATCACGCAAAGTTAGGCAATCATATGTTGCAACAAATTGGGGACCAAAGTGTAAAACCAAATCACTATTTTCTTGTCTTTTTTATTTTTTAATTGGGACAAAATTGAGATATTATGATTTTGAAAATATTCCAAATCTTGATTATTTTGATGAATATTTGGGATCCAAACATTAATTATCAATTTGGGTTAAATTGGATGATAGTGTGACGTTCAGATTTGATTTTATGCTTTCTGATTTTTATATGTGTCATCTAATTAATTGATTGTGTCGTGTCACTGATAATAAAGATCATCTAAAATTAATAAATATAAGGAATAAAATAATGTATCAAAACACACTGATAATAAAGAACATATGAAATTAATAAATATAAGGAATAAAATAATGTATAAGAAACTCTAAGGCATTGTTTGGGAGCATTTTGGAAGTTATTTTGGGGAAATATACTTTGAGGGAAGAATGTGAGAATGAAAGTAATGTTTTATTTATATTTTGGAAGGAGATAATATACATTGCAGCATCCGTATCATGTTTAAAAGTGATAGAAAAATGTATATTAGAAGAAAAAAATTGAAAAAATAAAGTGACGTTTATTTAATTTTTTTAGTGAAGACATCATTTTTATTGTAGCAGTCAAATTATTTTATTGTAACAGTCAAATTATTTTTGGAGGAAATATAAACTTTTTAAATTGTTTGGAGAAAAATTATTTGAAAAGTTTAACAAACACGATTTTGTTTGTTGGGAAACAATGAAAATAAAATAAAATAAATCTTCCAAATATACAATATTATATTCTCTCATACTTTGAGTGTTAATAAATAAATTAAATTAAATTAAATTATTAAGTCAATGTAAATAGTTTTTTAATGAAATATATGATATTATATTTTTACATACTTTGAGTGTTGGAATTGCAAATAAATAAATAAAATTATTAAATCAATGTTAATATATTTTATATTTGAAATATAAAAATATTCTATTACCTCATACTTTGAGTGTTGGAATTATTTTTTATTATGATTGAGCTTTAACCAATCATAGTCTAGTATTGTTAAATTTGACTTTAATAAAACTTCAAAAAGAGATAACAATTATTAAATCAATAAAATAATACTTTGTATTTTATACTAGTTTCATCTTTCGAGTTATATTTTTTTTGCAACAAATGATAGCAACAGAATTTTATTTTATTTTTTCTAAAATATTATTCATAAGTCAACCATCAAAGATTCAAAAAGTTGATTAAAACCTAAAAATAGCCTCTCTTCTTCTGAAGAGTTCCCCATAATATTTGACCCGAATAGTTTTTTAATGGGTCGAAAATTTGAATAAAATAGTGGGATTCTAACCAAACAGGTTGAAATAAAAAAAAAAAAAAAAAAAAAAAAAAAAAAAAAAAAGAAAGAAAAAGGGATAATTATTAATTATATTATATCATGCTTTAAGAAAAGGTAAATTACGGCCAACCCCTGAGATAAGATCAAATTACGAAAAACTCCTCTTGTTTGGGTAATTACAACCACTCCATCAACTATGTATTGTCTTACGCTCCTCTTATGGGGTCAAATTTACCTACCGAATGAGAGATTTTTTGTAAGGCAATAAATACATAGTTGACGGGGTAATTGTAATTATCCAAATATTAGAGATTTTTTCGTAATTTAACCTAACTCAGTGGATGACCGTAATCTGCCCTTAAAATGACTTTATAATGTATAAACACATTCATCCAAACAATTCGAACTTCTGATCTCTCACTATTGCGAAAAGTTTCTAACTTAAAATTCATGTAATAATTTATTAGTTAGAATCTTACATATTAAATAAATTAGCCTAATATGTTAAGCTAAGTTTGAATTTTTGAAGAATATGAAATTTCAGATAATTCGATATTTTTAATTTAAATGAATATTTTATATCATGTTGTAAACTTATTATATATGTCAACATATTTTTTAAATATATATATATATATATATATATATATATATATATATATATATATATATATATATATATATATATATATATATATATATTTAATGTAAATATGTACATAAAATATCAGTTAGAATAGAGATTTGAGTACATAAAAATGAAATGCATCACACATAAAAGTAAAAAGTCATGAAAACTTACTTTAATTTGAATTGATTTTATATATTAATAGAAAAAGTAAAAGTTTATTTTGTAAAACATGAAAAAGTAACATCATATGCATAGTTTAGTGGGCGAATGGCAAAAAGGCTCATCACATGGGACTTAATACATTTTGGTCAAAAAAAAAATAGTCTCTCAATTAAACTCATCCTTATGTCTTTAGTCTAAAATACCCTCCATAATATAATTCTTATCAATTCCACCCATTATGCTCTAACTTCCTTAATATTACACATTGACCCCGGATTTAAACAAATATATCACATTAACCCCCAATTTTTTTTTTTCAGAAAATAATTTTTTTTCTGAAATGTTTTTTTTGCGGTCAGATTACGGCGTTGACCGCCGGTCTCCGGCGTTGAATTTTTATTTATTTTTTAAACTTTTTTTTTCCTGAATTTTTTTTTCGGCCGGTCAACCACCGTCGACCACAGGTCTCTGGCGTTGACTTTTTTTTTTTTGAATTTTCTTTTCTTAGACAGTAATATTGTTAATATTATTGTCTAAGACAGTTAAATTACTGTTTGAGACAGTAATTTAGTAGCCAAGACAGTAATATTAATTAAAATATTTTTTTTAAGAAAAAAAATTAAAAAAATAGTCAATTAACAGTTAAATTACTGTCTCTGACAGTTAAATAACTGCTGGAGACAGTAATTTAGCAACGAATACAGTAATATTAATTAAAAATATTTTTTTTAAGAATAAAAAAGTCAATTAACAGTTAAATTACTGTCTCCGACAGTTAAATAATTGCTGGAGACAATAATTTAGCAACGAATACAGTAATATTAATTAAAATAATTTTGAAGAAAAAAAAAAGTCAATTAACAGTTAAATTACTGTTTCCGACAGTTAAATAACTGCCGGAGACAGTAATTTAGCAGGCAAGACAGTAATATTAATTAAAATATTTTTTTTAAGAAAAAACATAATTATAAAAAAAAAAAGTCAACGCCGGAGACCAACGGCGGCGGCCGGCGGTCTCCGGTGGTGGCGGGTCAAAATTGGGGTCAAAATTAAAATTATGGTTAAAATTGGTTAATTGATGAAATTGAGCTAAATTGAGGTGTAAATCATAAAATTGGAATTGAATTGGCTTTCAATGAACTGGGGTAATTTTGGTATATATAAAGGGATTTTTCTTATTTGCAAATATAAGTTTGAATGGGTTGAATTTATTTAAAAAAAAAAAAAGTTGGATGTCCTCTTTTAATTAAGTGCCCTTGTCATGGGCCTATTTGCCATTTGCCCTAATTTAATGTATAATTAATTGCACCAAACAATATAATAAAAATAGTAAAGTAATATTTTTCCTTTGTTGTACCTAACAATTATGGGATAAAAGTATTATATTACAATTAAACAAGTACAAGAACGTGGACAAACTTTTTTTTTTTTTTTACGAAAAAACCCGCAGCCAACTCGTATAAGTGTATGGGATAAACTTACACTCTCATATAATAGTTTGAAATGAGATTCGAACTTGAGTCAATTGATACAAAGTCACTTGCCACAACAGTTAGGTAATCTATTGTAGGACGTGGACAAACTTGTTTATAGCAACACACGTTTATTAGTGATGGTAAATAAGCTGAGCCGACTCATGAAATCAATGAGCCGACTCGATAAAAATTCGAACTCGGGCTCGACTCGACAAAAGTTTATCCCCTACACCCAACTTTTGAAATTTGAACCACATTTGAAATCATTGGACCAAACCGTGCCCAATTGCTAAATTACTACGCAATAATAAAACATACTAAATTAGCAAGAATGTTACTGTGCGTTGACTTGTGGGCTCCACACGCAGTACCAACAATAAAACATATATTTTTTTTTTCTTTTTTGCAAAAACAAAGAACTATTGTTAATTTCATACCAAAATTTCTTAAAAATTGAAAATTTGAATCGAAATACTTATTCCAAATTCGGAAAGTCTAATCATAATCGACCTAAAATGTATAATAATATTGATATTAAAGTATATTTTCTAAGAAAGAATAAAAAAGTTTAGAAATAATTTTCAAAAATAAAACCAGATTGAAAATTGAAATCTAATATATATTCTAATTTCAGAATAATATATTTTTCGAAAACCAAAAATTGCGAGTTTATTTTATTCTTACACTTTTTCTTTTGTTAGACGCCAGGATAATAAACTGGCTCATTCTCTTATTTCGTTGTTCGTTTACGACTGTTTGAAGGGATTTTTCCTTCCCCCGATTTTAGCCATGTGTGTCCAATCGATTCCGTATTTTTCCCTCAAAAAAATTGAGAAATTTTGGATCGAAATAGACGGAATTAAATTGTGTCTACAATTGGATGTAAATCTTTATCCAACTAATTTCCCTTTTTTACACAAATGGCCAAAAATATTATTTTCTATATTTAAATATCTCCCCCCACAACCACCCTATATTTCTATATATACCCCACATTTCTTCACCACCACCATCAATGAAAAAACTAAGATAAATTCTCTCTCTCTCTAGACTTTCTCTCTCTCTAAATATCAACTCATTTTAGTCGAAGCTTAATAAATGGGAAATTACATTTCATGCACCTCGTCGGGGCCAGTGAGCAAGAGCTTCATCAGGGGCACAAAGGTAATTTTCCCCTCCGGCGAAACACGGCGGCTCTACGAACCAATTAAAGCCGCGGAGCTCATGCTGGAAAACCCCAACTCATTCATCGTCAACACCAAAACCCTGCAAATCGGGCGGAGATTCTCCGCCCTGAACGCCGACGAAGGCCTCGAGATCGGCGGCGTCTACGTGTTCTTCCCCATGTCGCGGCTGAAATCCGCGGTGACGGCGGCGGATGAGGCGGCGATTTCGGCGGCGGTGAATTCCGCCGCCAAAAAGGCGTCGAGAGTCTCGCCGGAGCGCGACGGCGATACGGCTTCGGCGCCGGCGCCGAAGTTGAATTTGGATGATATTGAAGATTTGTTGACGCCGGAGTTCAAGCAGAGATTGTCTATGTGCAGGTCCAGGAAACCGTTGCTGGAGACTATAGTTGAAGAACCAGTCGCTTTGAGATGATCAGATCTCTGATGGAGGAATCAACGGCCTTGATTTCACTACTTTCTATAAAGATTTACTACTCTTTTTTTTTTTTTTTCTTTTTTATTATTATTATTATTCAAATTTTCTTTTGTAAGGAATAGGAATTTAGTATTTGAATTTTTGTCAAATTCATTTAGGTGATGTGGATTAGAATATTGTTTCGATTATAACAAAATCTAAATAATTGAATGAATATTAATAAATATGGCTTAATTGACTCTATTCCAGCTTTTGATTGATTTTTTTTTTTTTTTTTTTTTTTATTATTTTAGTTATATATATCAAATAAGAAAGTGTGCAATAACATGAAAACTTTCAGCATGTAACGTTCGAAACTAGCAATTTTGAATGAAAAGTTATTATTTTTTTTATTTTTAACAAAATGATAATTAAAGTCTAAACGTTAATAAAACACGCCCATTACTTTTTCAATTACTAAAGAAGTCTTTGTTTACATGTTTCAATATATTTGGTTGGATTTAAAGATTTTAACGATTTATGGTAATTAACAAGTTAGATTTTAACGATTTAACGTTTGGGTTGAATGATTATAACGATTTAGGTTTTGTTGAATTGAATGATTTTGTGAAATTATTATGTACGTGATCAGGTCATGAAATCATCGACCTTCTTTGAGTTGTGATTTATGTCGAATATCGGTAAAAGAGAGGAAAAGTCGGGACTTATGAAGAAGTTAGTAAAATATTCACACAAATTTCATTCCAAATCCATTTATCCTGTCATGTCACAGAATATTGGTAGGATATATGCATGTGACGAAAGTCGAAAACATTCTCTGCATCAAATATCTTATTGGACTTGCGTTAAATGATGTTAGAAAGAAAGGTGGTTATTTAGCTCGCCATTTTCTACTCGTCTAGCCTCTCGTAGATGAATTAGCTCGTATGTAATCCCTGCCAGGCCTCACTCTTCTTCTGGAGACCCTTTTGGACAAGATTAGCTTATTGGGCTAGAATTTATCGAAATTGATCCGAATCAACTAGTCCCTAACTCGTAGTCCGCTTTATGAAGGGATGAGTATGAGCTTCTACGAGTATAATGATTTGAAGCAGGAATTCATGAAATAAATTGAATTTCTTCCGTCGCATGCTCATTTTGGGATTAGCACCTATTGACCTAATAGCTCTATTATCGCCTGCTCTTTCAAATAGAAGCACGTTCGTTGCATCTTCTAATGTTTCATCTCTCTTGAGTGGGCCACAGTTTGGGCATAAACTGAAATTGAATTTCCGAATCATGTCGACCAAAATTCAATTATTTTCAATTTGGAACGATATTTTCAATTTTAAATCTTAATTCGTTTCCGATTTCCACTCCAATAAAATAATCTAGGGTAAATTACAACAATCTCCCCAAGATAAATTCTTATTTACATAAAAACCCGGAGTAAATTGCAAATACTACCCCTGTGTTATCTCGAAATAGCAAAAACCCCCCTGTGATAAATAAACTAGCAAAAACCCCCCTGTGAAATTTAGTCAAAGGCAGAAGAATCCCCCCTAGCTGATTTTTTAGACTCGAAATGACAAAATTGTCCCTCAAAATGTATTTATATATATACATATTATATGTATATTTATTCTTTTTAATTTATTTGTTTAGAAATTAAAAAAAAATAGTAAACAACTAAATTGATTATTTTTTAAATAAAATAATTAAAATATTTATAAAATATAAGAATTTATTAATTGCAAGACTCCAGGGGTATTTGTGTCTTTTTATATCAAGTCAACCCTCAAATAGTTCCATAGGGGGGTTTTTGCTATTTAAATAATTTCACAGGGGGGTTTTTGCTAGTTTATTTATCACAGAGGGGTTTTTGCTATTTCGAGATTACACATGGGTAGTTTTTGCAGTTTACTCTAAAAACCCCTCATATCTTAGAAGTTACATCCAACCCTTGAAATTTGTAAATTTCTTACATCTACGATCCACCCACCTAGAAAATTGTGTCAATGTAAGCAATCTACAAATTGCACGGCGAATGTAATTTATAAAAAAAAAAAAAAAAGCCCTCGGGGCACGATTGTAATTTACCCAATAATCTATTACTGACCGGGCCTCTCGACCTAAAAAATATGGGCTTTGGTAAACACTCCAAAATCCAAATAAAACTCAAAATTCAGCCATCTAAATCAACGGTCAGGATTTACTCCAGCGGTCCGGATTGATTAACAAGAAAAATATACTCACCAAATTACTCAGAGAGAGAGAAAGAGAACCATCTGGAAGAGGATACATACACATGTAGGTATATATATTATATATATATATATACACACACACAAACACAAACACATTAGCAAGCTCGATTGGCCGCCTCTCCTCCACTTACACCTATCCGCTTCTAAGCCCTAACCCTAATTCCATATATTTTTCCCTAATATATATATCTTCCTCTTTTTTCATCTCTCTCGCAAAAAAAAGTGCAGCTGTGGTTGTTCTAATTGGTTAGTCTCTTTCTCCAATTCTTCTTCTCTTATATTTTTTTTCTATGTATCTAATTGCTGTATTGACATCGATGGATTGTTGATTTTTGTCGGTTTTTGTGGTGTTATTGATTGAAAAGCTGATGTTTTTTTTTTGAATTTATTTAGGTTTAGATTAGTTTTGAATCGTGTGAGATTATCGATTGATTTGTAGTCCAGTTTATGAATATATATTATTGTCTATTGTGTTATTTATCTGTGTGTATCGAAAGGGTTTTCGTTTAATCTATTCTGATAGAACAGTGATTTGTTTATGTAGATCTATGCTTTTCATGATTTCGTGGTTTTAATTTGATGTTTTGTTCGATACCCGAGCTGATTTTAGTCGGTTTTGAATTGTCTAATATATGCACGGTAATTCAATTTAGCTCTGGATTTGATTGTGTACTGAACATTGATATGTTTGAGTGAGTGCTTCGTTCAGATGCTTTGCGTATAAGACGTTTTATTAATGTTTGTTGTCGCTGCATCGTTTGTTATTCGTCCAAATTTAACTAGGGGTTCGTTTTTTTCTTAAAAGAAAAGTAATCTTTGTCATGTAGGTATTGTGGTATGTGAAAATTTCAATTATCTTATGAATAATTGTCTGAAGTCTCCAGATTTGCACTGCGTTTTGTTTCGTATTTATCAGTTTTTTAATCCGTCAATGTTGATCTACTCTCTACAGGTTTCAAGGCTGAAGTGTAGCAAGATCGAAGCTTCTTTTATGTCCGAACAAGCCACTCTCCTGTTGGGGTCAATTGGGTTTCTTGGAGAGCATTGTCGTACTCACATCTCTGACCGCATCGACTGTATGCATTTCGAGCCATCTCTGGAATATTCTTGGTTTTGCGGTTGCATCAGATTGCAACCTTCCATTTTTGCTTCCGAAAAGTACTCGGGCGACACTTTTTTACTCGACTCGGAGACTTTTTTGGCGTGACATACAAACGAATTCCTCAGAGAAAAAGGATGGCTTTACAGAACATTGGTGCTAGCAACAGCGACGATGCCTTCTACAGGTATAAGATGCCGAGAATGATCACCAAGATCGAGGGCCGTGGAAACGGCATCAAAACCAATGTGGTGAACATGGTCGACATTGCAAAGGCTCTGGCTAGACCTGCTTCATACACTACCAAGTATTTCGGTTGTGAACTCGGAGCACAGTCGAAGTTTGACGAAAAAACAGGAACCTCCCATGTGAACGGAGCTCACGACACTTCCAAGCTCGCTGGCCTTCTCGAGAATTTCATTAAGAAGTATGTGCAGTGCTATGGCTGCAAAAACCCTGAAACTGAGGTTTTAATTACCAAGAATCAGATGATACAGCTTAAGTGCGCTGCCTGTGGGTTTCTTTCGGATGTGGATATGAGAGACAAGCTCACGACTTTCATTGTCAAGAACCCACCTGAGGTTAAGAAGGGATCGAAAGACAAGAAAGCTATGAGGAGGGCTGAAAAGGAGCGGCTCAAAGAAGGCGAAGCTGCAGATGAAGAGCTGAAAAAGATCAAGAAAGATGTTAAGAAGAAGGTTTTGTCCAAAGATGGAGTTTCGAAAACCGGGTCGACCCGAAAGAAGAGTGGAAGTTCGGACGAGGAGCAAAATTCACCTCCGAGAATTAAGGATGTTAAAAAGGAAGAGGACGACGATGAAGATGATGACGATGATGATATTCAGTGGCAAACCGACACTTCATTAGAAGCTGCTCGACAGAGCATACAGGAGCAGCTCAACGCTGTTACTGCGAGCATGGTTATGATTTCCACCGAAGAGAAAGAGAAAGAGAAAAAGCCGAAGGCAACCGAGAATGGGAAGACACCTCACATGAAGCTCGTCGACGAGATTAAAGAAAATATTAAAACGGGTATTAAAGCAAATGAGTTTCGGTCGTTTTTAGGGTCGCTTTCGGGTACTGCACAAGAGGTGATGAACGCTCTTTACGAGGCTGTTGCATGTGGTGTCGAAAAGGGTTTCTCGAAGGAGGTTATGAAAAAGAAGGGGTATTTTGCGGCTGCTGTTTCTGAGGGTGAAGATTCGCAGTTGCTTTTGCTTAGAGCGATTGAGGAGTTTTGTAAGAAGACGAATGGGTTTGCGGTTAAGGAAGTGGCGCTCGTTTTGAAAGCTCTGTACGATGGAGATGTGCTCGAGGAAGAAAACATTGTGCAGTGGTATCAAGAGGGATTGGCTGGGAGTAACAAGTCGTCTTCTGTCTGGAAAAATGCCGAGCCATTTGTTGATTGGCTGAGAAGCGCTGAGTCAGAGAGTGACGAGGAATAAAATAATTTTGTTTGGTGGCGTTGTTTTTCTATTCGATCCGAGACATTTTTTTGGTCTATGTCTGTTTTTTTTCGGTTTTTATTTTTGTCTGTCGTTTATTTGTTTGGGTTTGTGGTGTTTGGTTTGTGGCCTATGTGATGGTTGTGTTTCCTAAATAATCGGAATAATTATGTTTTTCGTGTTCTTTTATGGTTATTGTGTAATAATCGAATCTATTTGCTATGTCTTCTGCATAGATTGGTTTGAATTTCTTCTGCTTTGCTCTGTCTCCTGCATATGTTGGTTCGAAATTGGAACTATGTTACAAAGAAACATGATTTTTGAATTTTGTAAATTTTAATCGAAATAATTTCGATTATCGATTTTTTCCATCCTTTTCTTTTCTCCGATAATGCTATTTTCGATATGATACGTCCATTTGTAATCCTAGTACGGCAAAGTATGCCTTGCGTCTTTTCTTGTTATTCGATATTTACAACGAGGTACATAAAACCGTGATTCTTTGTATTCACACGTCACAGTTACGGGAGGTGAATGAAATGCGACTCTTGATGATGTCGTCGTGACTCGTTCTCTTCGTCGAAAGAAGCAATAGGGAAAATGGTGGGAGAAACCTACCATTTAAAAAAAAGAGAGCATATTATGAACTTATTTTGCCATGTTAAGTAAATTTTAGCAATCAAGTTAAGTACCTGTTGGTTTCGCATACGTCGTATCGCCTTTAACGCTTTCACCGTTATATATGCCGGCACAAGAATTCCAATTGTTCGCAACATCAGTAACTGCAATATCGAAAAAAAAAACGAAGAAACAATTGATGCATTATTGCTCAATATATTCTCAGATTAATTTTGGTAGTGTAATTTACTCACCATGAACAATGAAATCGAGTATTCGCCGTCATCGTATAAGACGAATGGTAGGGTATGGCGAAGAAACAGAAGAATCACAAACTGCGAAATAATCGAACACATGATATATATATATATATATATAGAGAGAGAGAGAGAGAGAGAGAGAGAGAGAGAGAGAGAGAGAGAGAGAGAGAGAGAGAGAGAGAGAGAGAGAGAGAGAGAGAGAGAGAGAGAGAGAGAGAGAGAGAGAGAGAGATACAGTGAAAGCAACTACACGGCAACATATGAGGGTTCTTGAACTGGGCATCGGGTACTCGTCAAAGTTTGGATCCGTGAAATCATCATCTGTGAAATCGGTCGATGTTAGTCGAGAATCACGCAGATCACTTGTTGAAATAATCCCCCAATCGCCCCTGATAAATATCAAATAAATCAGGGATTAATTAGCAATAGTCGTCACTAAAATCGAGATAAAGATTTATTACGAAAGGCACCTGAAATTCATCGGAACGCCACCACAATGAAACAAAGGACGCCGTGCTGTATAACCTGGCTCGAACTGCTGCAAACCTCACATCGAGTATAGAAAAAAAATGATTTAATAAAATTGCTCATAATATAAGGTTCCAATTTATAATGCCACACGTAAGCAAAACCTGTTGACAAATCTCGCATATAATATCGCCTTTCTCGTCGCACCACCTTTGCACACACTTACGGTGAGCATACTAAAAACACAAGGAAATTAAACACCAAAAATAGACATTATTTTGACATTTTTTTATGTGAGAGAGAAAATATCAATTTATAAAAATAAAATAAAAAATTCCAGTAATAAATCGAGTAACTACTAACCTCTAAACTTCCACGACAAGAACACGGTGCCTCCATGTTCGATTCTTGATCTTCGTCGTGGCAAATCTTACACTCTGACGATATCATCGTCCTAGGATTTGATGATCTTAGTACATTATTTGTATCCATCCTATTGAAATAAAAAAAACTAGTTGTCACCTGTTTGGAAACAGACGAAAAGTTATTCTTTCAACCGGTTTATACTCTCAATTGCAGCTTCCAAATTGGATTCGGTAAGCAATTTATCCTAAAAATACATAAGCCCTCATTTTTTTAATTTTCTAAAAGGGAGTAAGTAATTAATAAACATGCCTAGGATAAATAATTTGTACAATGGATTCTTTGAGTTGAGTGTTGATAGCAATCCCAATCAACCCTGCAATTAACATATGAAATTCAACTCAAACCAAACAAAAAAAATTAATTATATATACATATATGCAGTTTACAAATATAACAAAAAAAATCATATGAAAAATGAAATTGTACTCAACTAATTGACGAAGATGATACAACTACTTCGAAATCGTTCGAGAAAACAGAGATAGAGAATAAAGTGATGCATGGTTAAACATTGAAGAAATGTATGCAGGAATGTAAAAAAGGTGACCTTTTTTTCTTTTTCTTTCTAAATATGTGAGAAAGCTAATATTTGTTTACAAGGAATAATTAATTACAAAAAGATGAAGAATGAAAAATGAAGAAAGAATATGAAGCAAAGAAAGCTTACAAGAAATGTGATTGGAATTTTCTGCAGCACAAGGAAAGCTACTTACTATTATTCTTCTTCCTTCAACTTCAACTACTATTTTCTCTCTCTAGTTATTTTTCTCTCTCTCTATCTCACGTATATACATACACATGAGTACTATACGTATACATTACATACCCTCTCTGTGTCAATAAAACTCATAGATGTGCGTCCGCTTTTCTTCGCCCATACCAAAAAGTGGAGACAAATTTTCCTTTAACAAATTTGTCAATCAAATTATTTTCATATAATTCATTTATATAGTTTGTACTATTTTTTTTTTTAAATACCTCAAATTTTAATCTTAAGTTTGTTGATAGTTAGAAAAACTGTTTAAAATTATAGGGCAAAATACGGTCACGCCCTGAGGAAATATCAAATTATAGTTTGAATGTTACCGGCGTCTTTTTAGGTCATTGAGATGTTACATCAGGTGAAATATATTGGGTGATTTTTCACTGTACTTGATGTAGTGAAATAACTTCCCGTTAAACACGCATACACATGGGTGTGTATGTGTGTGTGTGTGATTATCAACGGTTAATAATCACCAGCATGAAAACACACCCGATGAAATATACTGGGATGATTATTAACCATTGATCTGTATGTATAACACACAGCATGCACACCTATCTATATGTGTGTTTAGTAAAAAACTATTTCACCGTATCAACGGTTAAAAATCACCTCGTGAACTGTGCAGCATCAAATGAACCCGTTTTTTTTATGAGCCGTTGGACAAAATGATGATTCGCGTGTTAAAATGACATCTCATGACACATCATCGCCATTATTGAACACACAATCTATTCTCTCCAATGATTTTGTTATATATAAAACATAAAGCCAACTCATCAAAAAGGTTGTTAGATATGTCTATTTATATATTAATTGATTGTAAAATGTGTATACAATAGAAAGTAGTATGTACTATGGTGACATAATAACAAGAAATTAATAATTATCTTCAAAAAATTATTCTAGGTGACAACAATATTTGTGTGTTATGTGACTCATATTTATTTTGCTCTCACTATATTGAATTAGTGACATAACTTTTTTGCTCAAATATGGGTCTACGACCAATCGATTAACAGTCGACAACTCTACAGTTGAGCTATCGAGGAAAAAACTAGCTAGCGATATATATAGGGGTTCAACTCTTTGTAGTGGCTTCCTCATATGCCTCGTATTTCAGAGGGACACACAAAACGGCTATGGAGCCACCGAGATATATATCGATGGTCATTTTTTCAAATCTCACAGAACAGAATGGGATATAATACGTAAATACCGACAATTAATAAGTATTGTATATACTGAATGCACTACTTCACCAGATATAACATCTAATCGATCCAGTATATATCTAACTTTAGCCATTTCTCCCAATACAATAAAATAAAAGGGCAATCATGTATATTAAAGCACAACAATATATTTATTCAACTAATTAAATAGCCTAGCTAGAAATCAATATCTATATAAACATGAAAACCAGCCTGCAGGAAACCCTTGGCAAGCTTCAATAAATTCTCCAAGAAAACTGATTCGTGAGAAAATATCGGAATAGTACTCATAATTATTGCAAACGAAGCAATTAGCACCACCCCGATCGCCGCCGCACTTGGCTTCGTATTCTTCACGAAATAAGACCTCAAAAATTCAACGGCCTCGAGAGCATCTTTTTCATTATTATCGTATCGGCTAATTATTTTTTCCGACGGTGGTGGGCCGCCGCCCCGCGGCAGATCCTTGTTGTTCTTGTTGATATAATTAATTGCCTCCTTCGTTTTCTTGATATTGATTCTCAAAGTGATCGGTTTCTTGTCATCGAGCGATTCTCCAGCTTCGTTACTATGGTCGTCTTTGTTTGCGTTTAGAATAAGTTTTCGGGTCGTGGTGAACCGGTAGTTATTTCTGTTGTGGGAAGAGGGTTTTGTTGAAAACCACTGGCTGAGGGGTAATTTAGGGTTATAAGAAGATGAAAAGGAAACAGCTTCCATTTTAAAAATTAGATTTGTCTCTTTTGATTTTGCATGCAAAAGAAAGTAAATGCAAGAATGTGGGTTGGGGTTTATATATATATATATATATATATATATATATATATATATATATAATAAGGTTGTAATGAATTGGAAATACGTACAGGCAAAGGTTGTAATGAATGCAGTTTTGAAACAAATGCAGTTGTGAAGTTGCTTTTAAGGAACTTTTTGCACATATATATATGTTGTAATAATTACTAAAGTGGAAAAAAAAAAAAAAGGGAAAACATGATGAAACTCTTAAGTTGCAGCAAAGAATTTGTTTACGTGAAGCACCCATTTACCCACAGTCCTAATGTGAGAACATAAAATTATTTATTTATTTTTATCAATTCAATTAATCGGATAAAATGAATATATTTGAATTAAATTGATAAATAATTTATATATGCTACACCGGATTAACAGTGTAATTATGTGTAGAACTACGATTAATAATTAATAAGCGAGTGCGGCATAGAATTTCCGCGCCCACCCCTTGTGCCAACTTGTCTACAACAAGATGATAAAAATATTATTTATCCAAATAATTTATGTATTTTGTTTATCAAATAAAATGAAATCATACAAAAATAGACTTCAAATAACAAAAATCAAACATCATCCAGTTAATTTGGTTGATCCCCTCAAGCAACAATTGCGTAGTCCTAACCAATTCTACAAGTAATTGGTTTACGTGTCACTCCATTATTGGTTCTTGGCTTGGGATTACTGCTTTGGTAATCACACCATGCTATTTACCTAATCCAATTTTACTACCTTAAGTAGGAGACAAAATACATAATTATTCCTACACATAATTGGTTGTGCCTAGAGCAAGGGAGAAGAAAAAAAAAGTTAAATTACAACCACCCTTCAGATATGGAGAAATTACGAAAAAAACCATTTATATTTGGATAGTTACAACCACCCATCAACTATAAATCTTCTTACACATCCACCCTTCTAGTATTAAACTAGTAGAATCTTCTAGATCATATGTAATATTCTCAATTTTGTACCCGCTCTATCCCATTCGAACTCCATATTTTGAATCTAGATGATCATAAGGTGTGTTTTTTTAACTTGGATATATCGGATTGTGGTGCATCAGAAACTGCATTTTTACACAAAACAAGTACAAACTAGAGAACATTCCACGGAATTTAGAAGATTATGTTGAATTAATCACCATAAGGGTCGACATGTAAAAAGATTCACAATTGAGGGGTAGATGTAATTATCCAAACATGAGGGGTTTTTTCGTAACTTGACCATACCTCAAGGGGGTGATTGTAATTTATCCAAAAAAACAACAACAATGCTACTACATCAAAAGGGAATGTCTGAATTTCAAAATAATGTCCGGCATCAGCAACTTCAAGAAAAATCGAGATATCAACTAAAACGTAATTAGACGAACCACTAATCACATGACAAGTATAATCCGACAATCCGAACCAAAGCGAGAAGAACCCAAACATGTAGAGACACATTGGAAAAAAGGTATATAGCTTTACATTTTCAAGAATACGAGCTACAGAAAAAAAAAACGGGCAGTAACTTCCGTTACAAGAGAGAAAAAGATGAAGAATCACCATGTATATATATATATATATATATATATATATATATATATATATATATATATATCAGTCATCGTACGAAGAGTGAGGGGCTGCAGTGCATCCGGGATCAAAGGGATCTTCGGAGCCACAACAATGCCAGTATTGTACAACTTTTCCAGAGCCGGGGGTGTTCATTGTGCCACCTGTATATACACTCTCGAATTTTCTCCTCGTTTCTCCTGAGAAAAAAATAAATATATAAATTTAAACCTTACACTAAATATTAGGTACTAAAAAAAAGCCTCTCACTTTAGAAACGGAAAGAAAATACACCAACTAGAGGACAGAGGAAAACAAACTCCTTAGGCCTCGTTTGGTTGCCAGGATAAGATTAAATAATCTAATGAAAACCCAATTATTTTATCAGACCCCGGGACATCCAACAAAAAGGCAAGATAAGCCACGATAACATAATATTTGCGGGCAGACCCAACAAAGTATTGGGGATACCAAACATCGAACAAAGTCCAGTTATTATTTAATAATAGCTAATCTCCCCAACCAAACGAGGCCTTAGGCTTTTACAAAGAATTAGCAATATTGCCAGAGGGTTAACTCAGTCAGAATATTGACAACTTAGAAAGTCACATATAAATATTAAAAGAAAAAGAAAAAAAATCTCGTATGTGTGAACCCACCAACGCATAAGATTATTGTTTCGATGCATTTTTTTTTTTTTTGCCTAATTTAACACGATCGCTTATACATATATACATACATGCATACACACATACATACAAGCAGGATACATTCAGAAACTGCATTTTTTGGGTAAATTAGCACATCAATATACATACATACATAGCACTATCTTTACCCCACCTTTCTTCTTCGCATCGTTACACGCTCGAACATTCGTATTCAACTGAAAATGATTTTAGTTTATTAGTTCATCGGTTACATCCTCTATAAAAACAAGAACAAAAAAATAAAATCATTGCACTCCTATATTTGGACTTCAAAATCACGTACACAAATCAATCACCAATAAAACAAACATTTCAAAAAATATATAATAATATATATCATAACTGCATCTAAACAATTTAAATACCAAAACCAAAAAAAAAAAAGGAGAGAAATTTGGATAAACGGAATTACCTCCATAATGAGCAGTGTGATAACGGCAAGCACGTGGGTGATTCAGCGAAGGATCGAACTGGGTTTTGCAATTCTTGCACGTGCGATGAGGGGTTTCAGTTTGAATTTGAGTTTGCTTTTCTGAACATTGGATTGTCGATGATGCTTTCCTCACTAAGCTCTGTTTCACCGAATTATGGGGTCGCGAGCATCGAATTAATTGAGGAAATCGAACGAATTCATCTGCATTTTTGCAAATTAGCGACGAATTGTGGATTGAAGAAGATGAATTCGTACATAGTAATTGGGCAGCCATTAGGGCTTTTTTCCCCCAATTTTGGTAAGGGATTTGGGACAGAAGCAATGAATAGACACAGGTGACGGACCGTTAGTTAACGGTAACAACAGATTGTCTCAATTTTGTTCAAGGTTAGTTTTATTTTAGATATTCCTAATTTTTTGTATGTGGTAAATTATCAAAATTGTTATTTATTTTAAATTAAAACAAATGAACAAGGAAAAATGATTTGATATAAGTTAGCGTGAAAGTATTTCTTGCTATTTTTTCGATTTTGCATATTCTTGAACAGCTTTTAATTGTTATGAGCTGACGAGTGATTATAATATTGTGACGTTATGGCAGAATGTGCATGTATGTTGTTAGAATCTAATTGGATCCTAATAAACAAGGGATGAGTAAAGACTTGTGCAACAAGTCATGTGTACCGTGAAACACAAAAGGGAAGTCTCCTTGTTTACTTAAATTCTTTAATTTGTCATTAATTGTTTCTTTTATATAGGAAACTATTTTATTAATCAAAAAGAGTTTATGTGCATCAAAACTATCCAATAGTCATTGTGTGTGCGTATGATTTTTCAAGAAGTAAAAGATTTTCTTAATTATCTTTTATATTTTATTGTCATTAATTGGTTGTATGTTTGCATGGGAATTTCCATTAGATTAGGATGGCAATATTTTAATAAGGCATGGACTCTTCTTATTCCATATCTTTTAAAAAGATAATTCCTTCTACGTCTCTAACTTTGTGTAACCTAATACAGGAGTTTTCCCAGACTATAAAAGAATGAGCATGAACGTAGTTTAGTGTATTCTTTTTATCGAGAGAAGTTCAAGAGAAAATATTTTTTCCTCTCGTTTTTATTGCTCCATTGTGATACGTGATTTTCATAGAAAATATATCGGCTTCAAGGCTTTGTGGTGAAGACACCAAGATTCAAGGAGTATCACAAGTTTGCTTCTTCTATACAAAAAGAAGATCGGTTCTTCGGGAGAGGGGCTTAAACAGATCTCGGGAGGAGATCGATCCGCCGACTGAGGGATTCAGCGTTGAAGGGAGTTCAACCGTGCGGAGCAAGGGACGTGCTGCAAATTGAAGATTTATAATTCAGCGTAGTATACAAGAACGGCGTCGACAAAGAGGGAGTCTTTGTATTTCGATTAAGTCCTATTATTGTATTCGTAAAACTAAAAATTAGTAAATTTTATTTGCAGGTCCCCGTGGATGTAGGGTACAATTGTATCCGAATCACATTAAAATTTGTGTCTCGTTTATTTCTGTTTTTACGAACTGCTTCACGAACTGTTGCAACTCTTCACGCAACAGTAACGAAAAACTGAATCTGACACAAATAATTTATATCTGCACGAAATAAATTCCATCAATTGGCATCAAGAGCCTGTCACTAGATATACTTAGTGAGATTTTGGGATTTAATTATTTTTTATTTTTTTTGTGCAGACATGAATAATCATCGTGAAGGCGCATTCCTACCACCTCTCTTGGGTGAATTAAACTACTCTGATTGGAAAATAAGGATGAAGATGTTCATCAAATCTATTGATGAATGGGCCTGGCGCGCGATTCTAATTGGTTGGACACCTCCTACCTCAATGAATGAGTCACACGAGATCATTCAAACGCCAAAAGAGAAGTGGAGTGATGAAGAAGTACGAAAAGCAGATTATAATTCCAAGGCAACCAATGCTATCTTGAGTTGTATCGATGAAGACCAATTCAAATTGATATCAATGTGCAAATCAGCAAAGGAGGCATGGGATGTTCTACAAGAGGCCTACGAAGGAACTACTCAGATAAGCGAGTGCAAACAGACTGTCGCTGAAACAGTTGCAACAGTTGGACAGACTGTTCAGACAGAACTTAGGTATGATAAGTTGCACTCAATACCTGATAAAAGATTAACTCCGTTAAATCTTGCAGGTGACGATGGGGATTCAGAAAACAACAGCGATGATGACGAGGCAACCTTGAAAGAATTAATGACGAGCTACGAAAGGATGTACGAAAAATTTCTTCAGGTATGCGAGTCGAATAAATTCTTAGAAAAAGAGAAGCTTGTTCTAATTCAGGAAAACAAAGTGTTGAAGGTAAGAATTTCTACTCTTGAACAAAATGCTATTTCTGCTAGTAGAGAAACTGATAGTTTGAAGGCTAAATTTGCTAAAACCCAAGATTCTATTTCTAAATTAAATACAGGTAGGGTAAATCTGAATGAAATTTTGAGAACGAATCAGCCGAACTATGGTCATCTAGGTGTAAGGGGTAATAAACTATCTGATGATGCTTTGAAACAGAAAGAAGATCCAATAGGAAAAATCAATTTTGTTAAACAATGCACTGTTTCACAGACTGTTGCGACAGTTGCGCCAAAACAATCATTTCAAAGAAAACGTTTTGTGCCTATTTTTCATTTTTGTCATGTTGCTGGTCATATACGACCCAGATGTTTTAAGTACTTGAAAATGGTTAAAAGAATAATGGTCTGCTCACCACTTTCCGCTAAAATTGATCACACTTTTGTGTCGTCTCAAAAACCCAAGATAAAGGTTGATTTAGTGAATAAAACTCAACAAAAAATCTGGGTAAAGAAGTCTGATATTAATTGTTTACCTGCCATTACTTCTTTAAAATCGTGTGATGATAGTACTAACTGTTCCAACAGTTCTGTTGACAAAATTGGATTGGGGCATAAGAAACTTGATCTTCTGAATTTTGATAATTTGAGTGCGAAAAATAATTCGATGAATCTTATTCAGCATTCAAGAACTAAGCTTACTGATATTTGTCATCATTTCATAAGGGGCTTGGTTGAAAAGGGGGTTGTCTCAATTGATTATGTTGCAACGGAGAATGAATTAACTGATGCTTTTGCAAAAACCCTTGATGCACAGAGATTTGATTCCTTGCGAAAATCGCTGGGAATTTATGTTGTTTAATCTGATGCAGTTGCATGAACTGTTGCAACAGTCTGTGTGTCCAGACTTGCAACTTTTAGTGGTAGGACACTTCATATGTTTTTGCATCTCATATAGGAACTGCATTAAGCATACTGCATATGATTGAGACAAATGTGAATTTGATACTTCGTGTTCTTCTAAACTTTGTGGGGGTAGAACTTCACCAATTCCCAAAATGATTACTTAAAAGGCTCCAACTTATTTATTTCTCTGAATAGTCTTGTCATGGTTGGATGTTTTTATAGGGAAAAGCTGCCTCTTTTAATGAGTGAAAGCTACTCTTGAACTACTGTTACTAATATATATATCTACAACCATTCGGTCAGTGAATACTTCGAAGCCTTTTTGAGTCGAGTCAGTAAATCACGTGGCCGAAAGCTCGCTACATGGCTCAATTAGAAAGCCCAGGGGACTACACATTGCACGGCCAATATAAATTATACATATGGTCAGTGAATAGTTCGAAGCCTAGTTGAGTCGAGCCAGTAAACCACTTGACCGAACACTCACTACAAGGCTCAATTAGAAAGCCCAGGGGACTACACATTGCACGACCACCATAATCCCATTCCTTTTAATTGCTCTGTTTTTCATGGGAAAAAGCTACCATTAGACGTGTGTGTACGCTACCTAATAAGAGCATCTTTGTGTTTGACTTGGGATTATTAAGTTTATTGGTTGCATTGGCGGTCGGATTTTTGGGGATTGCGCTTATCGTGAATGTGAAGATAAATCCCATATGTTTTGTTTGTCCATGCAGTATCCTATTCACATATGTCTCTTCACTCATGTTTATTTCTCATGTTTACTTCTTGTCTTGCATTAGGCATTATTTAAAAAAAAAAAAAAAAAAAAAAAAAAAAAGAGAGAGACGGGATTTTTGTTTATGTGCCGGTTAAATTTAATTTTTTGTTGCAGCCGGATCTATTGAGTTTACTCCTCTCATCTCCACGTTTCTTAGGAAGTTTGGCAAAGTCTGTAGTCTTTGTTATTTAATGTTGGATTTGATATCACTATCCTTTGATTTTCGCATTGCAATTATCGTGTGGTATTGAGTTGTGAGTTTGTGATTTTGTGTGCATGTTATGTATGTTGATTCTTCTCACTTACTTTCAAAATTCTCTCTACGTTTGATCTTTTTGTTAAGTGTTTGAACAGCTTGCTCGAATCATCAAGATCTTTTTGTTAAGTGTTTGAACATCTACGTGCACCATGTTGAGTTATCTATGCATGGTGATTGCCTAGAAAGGGGGAGAAAAGAACAGTATCGATGGCATGAACACAGGGGGAGTTCCGACAACTGTTGCGACAGTGCATCAGACAGTTGCTGGAACAGTGCAGGAATGCAGGGGGAGTTCAGACAACTGTTGAGACAATGCATCATACAGTTGCTAGAATAGTGCAGAAATACAGGATAAATAATGAGCATTGTGAAGAGATGTTGTTCCTGCTACCGCATATCCTTTTATCTCGTGCTTATCTGAATGAATTATCTGATTTAATTTTGGAACTGTGGTTTATTTACAGTCTACACTATCGGCTGAACTGTTTGATAAACTGTTGCAACAGTTTATATGTGCAGATGTTATTCTGAATTTGCTAACCCGTGTTCATGCAGGTATCATATATTTAGGGGGAGTAAATATTCTGACCAATCAATGCCAAAGGGGGAGAGTGTTAGAATCTCGGTGGGATTCTAAGTCCACAACATCAAGTGGAATTCTATGGAGATGTGTATCAAATTGAGAAACACTTTTTCCTTAGTTATCTCATTAGATAACTGGAGAAGAAATAAATCATCTCC
The DNA here is from genome assembly GCF_056151865.1 of Erythranthe guttata. NCBI lineage: Eukaryota > Viridiplantae > Streptophyta > Magnoliopsida > Lamiales > Phrymaceae > Erythranthe > Erythranthe guttata. The sequence continues at coordinate 2,220,624 of NC_142544.1, read as the reverse complement.
CCATATTAATCACCTGAACGTGTATCTCCAATATAGAAGGAATTTCACATTTTTAATATTGTGTTTATTGTCATTAATTGGTTTAGGTCTTCACAAGAATATAAAAGGAGGAGCTAATGCTGACGTTATTTGCTGAGTGTTTTATCACGTGGATGATTTACCACGTCGCCCTCCACTGCCCTCCAAGTCTACCAAGCCATGTAAGCAAAGGGGAAGAATGAAGTCATTTACAAGAGGAGATGCCTAAGGATCATTTACAGAGGGGGAAGCACATGCAGGGGGAGCTGACTCCATTATGAACCACCTGCCCGAAGCCACTACTGCTGGAACAGTTGCTGAAACTGTGGCACTTGCTATTGCAGCAGTTCATGCCACTTTTGTTGTTGAAAGAGATTATGATGATGAACTGTTCTTTTGATGCTGAGGATGATCTTTAGTTTTATTGTTTCCTTATATCCTCTATTATTTTATTTTCAGGCATTTTATTCAGGGGGAGAAAATGATTAGAATCAATCAATGACAAAGGGGGAGATTGTTAGAATCTAATTGGATCCTAATAAACAAGGGATGAGTAAAGACTTGTGCAACAAGTCATGTGTACCGTGAAACACAAAAGGGAAGTCTCCTTGTTTACTTAAATTCTTTAATTTGTCATTAATTGTTTCTTTTATATAGGAAACTATTTTATTAATCAAAAAGAGTTTATGTGCATCAAAACTATCCAATAGTCATTGTGTGTGCGTATGATTTTTCAAGAAGTAAAAGATTTTCTTAATTATCTTTTATATTTTATTGTCATTAATTGGTTGTATGTTTGCATGGGAATTTCCATTAGATTAGGATGGCAATATTTTAATAAGGCATGGACTCTTCTTATTCCATATCTTTTAAAAAGATAATTCCTTCTACGTCTCTAACTTTGTGTAACCTAATACAGGAGTTTTCCCAGACTATAAAAGAATGAGCATGAACGTAGTTTAGTGTATTCTTTTTATCGAGAGAAGTTCAAGAGAAAATATTTTTTCCTCTCGTTTTTATTGCTCCATTGTGATACGTGATTTTCATAGAAAATATATCGGCTTCAAGGCTTTGTGGTGAAGACACCAAGATTCAAGGAGTATCACAAGTTTGCTTCTTCTATACAAAAAGAAGATCGGTTCTTCGGGAGAGGGGCTTAAACAGATCTCGGGAGGAGATCGATCCGCCGACTGAGGGATTCAGCGTTGAAGGGAGTTCAACCGTGCGGAGCAAGGGACGTGCTGCAAATTGAAGATTTATAATTCAGCGTAGTATACAAGAACGGCGTCGACAAAGAGGGAGTCTTTGTATTTCGATTAAGTCCTATTATTGTATTCGTAAAACTAAAAATTAGTAAATTTTATTTGCAGGTCCCCGTGGATGTAGGGTACAATTGTATCCGAACCACATTAAAATTTGTGTCTCGTTTATTTCTGTTTTTACGAACTGCTTCACGAACTGTTGCAACTCTTCACGCAACAGTAACGAAAAACTGAATCTGACACAAATAATTTATATCTGCACGAAATAAATTCTATCAATATGTAATTAGTTTGAATCTCAAAACTGTACTTTTTGTTGCATTGTTGTTATTTATGTTGAAGTGATAAATGATGATGGTATAGTAGCACTAAAAATGAATGTGCATACTTTTACTCAAAAAAATGAATTTTTTTAAGTGAACATGCAGATATGACCGTCAATCGACCTATTTCGGAACCAAATATTCGGTTGTCAACCATCAACCGACTTTCAAATGTTGAGTCGCCAATGGTTTTTAAATCTGAACTAAATTGGTTTGTTGGATTAATTGATTTTTAGGACGGTAATCGTCGACTCAATTCAATCCCAACCATAGATTAAACAATACACAAAAATGAAAATTTGCCTTATTTATTAACATGAAATCAAATAAATAATGATGGTGCAGTAGCACTAAGAAGAATGGGCATACTTTTGTTCTAAAATTTTGAATTTTTTGAAGTGAACTGGCTGGTGTATTCATCAACCGACTCATTTCAAAATTAAATATTCGGTTGTCAACCATCAATCGACTCTTAAAAGTTAGGTCGGCAATGGTTTTCCAATTTGAGCTAAATTGATTTATCGGACAAGTTGATTTTTAAGACGGTAATCGATTCACGCAACCATGTACCAACCCTCTAGTAAACTATACACAAAAATAAAAATTTGCCTTCTTTACTAACATGAAAGCAAATAAATTTATTTATTTTCAAATAAATGATAAATAGGTTATTGGATTAATAGACTAGATAGGCAATGTGGGCTTATGATTTATTATTAATTTGGGCTTTCTCACAAAAGTCTTTCAAAATTGATAGGTTAATTCTGATTGGAGCAAACTCCGACAGCGATGAAAAGACGAGAATACCCTCGTCTCTGTTTCTCGTCCTCCCCAAAGCGCTTCAAGCAGAAAAATCCCTAGGTCTGACATTTGCAGCAAATTTGTAATCAGAATTGATATTGAAAAAAACAATGGCAGGAATGAACAATTCCGATGAGCCGAACACGGCGCCGCAAGCCGATCAATGGTACAACCTAACCCTAGGGTCGTCGTTCAAGGATCACAATCCCTCCAAATTCTGCACCTTACGCTGTACGCTCACTTTCTCTTTCACGATTTCGCATTCGAATTCGAATTCCGTTGATTCTTGATTCAGTAATTGTGTTTATTCATGTGTTAATTTAACTGGTGAAGTTCTAATTCTCCAATTTTATTTTATTTTTAATTGCTAACTGCATATTCTGCAAGTATTGATTATGGAAAAAAAAAATGCACTTATTTTGCTTGCCTTATTATAATTGTCTTAAAGATTGCTTTTTTTTTTTTTTTTTTTTGATGCAACATTTTGAAGTTGTATATTTGGTTTTTATGAATTGTTTCTTTCCCTTTATCAGATGAGTTCAAGCCAGCTTCAATCGACAAGAACCAGCGCGGTACATTCCACAAGAGCAAGGACAATAAAGTTGCTGTCGAGTTCCAAAACATACAGCCCGGAAAGCCCAAAGTGTCCTTCGAAGGCTCGAGTGAGGATTACAAGGAAAACGACGCTGTTCTTTTCTTCGACGGGGTTTCTTTTCGGTTGGAGCGTTTGCATCGTGCTGTTAAACGGTTAAGGCATAAGAGAACCCTCGGTGAATCCACCACAGGTTCAGCAGCTGGATATGCTGGAGTTTCTGATCCAAGCTCACCGCCAATCGGGAGAGGGGTTAAGAATAATAATCACCCTTCGTACAAAGACACGGTTCATTCGCTGCCTGTGGGTTTTTTCTTTCTTTGAACTACTTTTGAATTCTTTTTCTTGTTCGCGTGTTTCGGTTTCGGTTTCTTGGAAGGAAATGGGTAGATTAAAGTATATTGAATGTTGATTACTTTGGCTGAATTTCATATTGTTTTGTGCTTCAAAACACGAATTGATTTTTTCACTTTTTCGGTGATCTATTTTTGGTGCGTGTTTGCTTTATCTAAAATGCAAAGAATGTATAGAAGAAAGAGTCGTATTGTGATTGTATGTGAGGTCTCTTTGGAAATAATTGGTAATGATTGTTTTTTTTTGCTGTTGTACTAATAAGCGAACGTTTTATTTTACAAACTCGTGCAGGTTGAAGTTGAAAGAATCGAGATCGGAGAAATCAAAAGCCCAGGTATGAATTTCATTACGCGCCCTACTTACAACAATAAACAGTTTACATCCAGTTGTATTAGTTGATTGTTTCCTGTGTTTACACCTACAACTGTGATTCTTTATAATCCTCACTTTCACGAGCCAAGCCAGCTATGCTCTCGTAAAACAGTAATTACGTTATTGAAAAAGAATCAATCGTTTTTTTTTTTCGTGACTATCTTTAGTACTATAAAGAAGTTATCTTCATCTGGGCTTACAATCTTGAATTTTGCTACCTGTCCAGAGTGCCGGTTATCCTATGTGCAGCACTAACATATGCTATCTGAACAATATTACAATTATCTTGCATATAATATAGTTCCTAATTCCTTTTAACTTTGTGTCAGAACCAAAACCTAGACGAGAGAAGAGCATCGAATACCCTGCACCACAATCCACCTCACCGAATCCATCTCCGGCGGACCTCAACTTCGACGACCTGGAGGAGCATTTGGATATAATGAGTGCCGACGAAGAAGATGGCGGCACCACCACAGCGGCGGCGGCGGTGGCTGATTTAGGCGCTGTTCCACAAGTGAAAGAAGTTGAATTCGATATCAACAATTTGCCGCTCCAGAATGACACGGATGACGAGATTGCGGAAATCGATGCGAGCGATGACGAGGCGGAGAAGGGGCCGAATGCTGCGGAGGCGCTCAGAGCTCAGGTGAACGCGCAAGTGAAAGACGGGCAGACTTCGAGCAGTAGCAGTAGCAGCGGTAGTGAGAGTAGCGGAAGTGGTAGTGGGAGTAGCAGTAGTAGTGACAGTGAAAGCAGTGACGGTGATTCAGTTCACTCCATATGAGGAATCTGGATTTCGCGCCACCTCAGCATCGAGGTTTCCGAATAAAATAAAGGAACGTGAAGGATTATTTATTGATAGATGACTTATTTTATAATTGTTTTTCTTACAACTTTGAATATAATGTCTATGGAAGTGTAAGATAGTTTGGGGGTGAGATTTTTATTGTACCAGCAGACAATTTGTATAGCAGATAATGTTATTTGGTTGTGTATTTATTTAGCCATTTTGAAATACCATGCATTTTGCCTTGTTTAATGATATGGGAGTTTTCGTCTGCGACCCGATGTTCGTGTTTTCGATCTGCCTCTTTGATGGTCGTATAGAGTGTTTTTGGATTTCAAATTCAGATATAACAGCGGATATATCGAACATTGTTTGGATAAGTTCATATTACAATGAATTTTAAAATTTTAACAGGGGGTGGGAATTTGAATGAAATTTCCGGTTTCCGCCGATTTTGATCAAATTTTTTTTTATATCATGGAACAATAATTTTTATTCCGAATTCGGGAATTCCGATATCCGATTTCACCGAAAATTTATGGATTGGAATTAGAACAAATATGAGATTTCTATTCTCGATCCGAAAAATCTAATTTTTCCAAAATTTACACTTGTAATCTTGAAATAGTTATTTGTTTTAGGTGACTAAAAACTGGAAATGGGAATATTCTTGCCATCCGAAACCGAAATTTGCAATTTTGGAACAAGTTTTTTCAATCCAATTTCGAAATTCAGATTTCGAAAAAAAATCATTTTCTTTGGAACAGAATTGGAATTAGTTTTTCACTTCTAAAAAAAACTCTTAGTATTTCCGAAAGCATTAATTTCGATACGATCCGTCATATTTCCACCCTACTCTTAACTCGTCATCTTTGAGTTATTGTAGTGATTCCGAAATTGAAGATATTTCGCTAGTAATTTCGTTTCTATGATAGTTGAGAAAGCATACAGCACAAACAAGATTGTTTCAACAGTGAACTAACAAACAGATATAACCTGAAGCCATAACGAAAAAAGACGAAAAAATCAGCCAATATTATCGTTTTGGATCGTTGATATCTGATTATCTTCTATATTCAGATGTTGCCAAGAGCAATTGAGGTACAATACGAAAAATAACCGAAAGTCTGTCTAAATTGTGACAAATCGTATACATGAAACATCTGAAACCTTCGCCTCATATAGGAGTCGGTGCTTCTTCTTTCTGTTCTGTGCCTCCGTTTTGTCCATTTAGTAACATTTTATCTTCGGAAGGTAAATTCTTCTTGGCTTTTCTACTGCCTTCGATTTTCCATTGATCCCAAACACGGGTTTTTGGTGGGGCCGACTTATCTCCAATTGGTGCAACTAATCCAGGCTTGCCATCGTCGATTACTACATCAATCAATCCATAATCTTTTGCCTCCCAAGCGTTCATAAAATTGTCACGGTCAGTATCCAGTTCAATCTGAAATTATCAAACATGTCCCAATAGAATGGAAAACCCAAAAACGATTAACGACCGAAAGAAAAAATAAATAAATAAATAATAGATAATATATTTGGACAACCAACCTGCTCTTCAGGCTTCCCAGTGACTCTTGATAGTATCTTGTTCAGTTTAACTTTGTGATAAGCCATTTCTCTAATGCGGATACTCATATCAGTTGCCTGGAAAGACGAGCAAGCAATGAAATACGATGAATCCAGACTGAGAAACACTTATCAGGATAATATTCGTTCGAAGAAAAGGATGCATTAGGATTTTGGCAAAGTTAGTATAAATAAAAACTATTCTGAATTTACGCCCGATTCAGCTCGTGTTATAGACTATGACGAACAGTTGGATATGCCAATGCAAAACGAGATGCAAAAACATATAATCCCCCCCCAAAAGGAGCAAAGTATTGCTCTACAGCTTCACACGTAATACAAGTATGCAGTTACATAGCTGAATCAGAACAATCATTCATCCTTCCACGATTACACAAAATCTCAAAATCGTTTCATTAGTTACTTTCCGGGAATTTGGGTGAAAAAATACACTGGGGCCCGTTAACAAATAAAAGTGTAACTCTCTTTATATGACTAGGAAAACTGTACGACAAATAGAAAGAACTGTAAATGCTAAAAAGGACAAGAAATAAACACTCACTTTTCCACCAGCTGTTCCAAGTGGCTGATGAATCATCACCCTAGCATTTGGCATACAGAACCTCTTCCCTTTAGTACCAGAGGCGAGAAGGAAAGCCCCCATCGATGCAGCGAGACCCATACAGATGGTAGACACATCAGCCTTGCACATTTTCATTGCATCGTATATACCCATTCCTACATTGATGAGCAGTTGAACGGATTTAAGTATAGAAAGATTAATGCACAAGCAACGAGTTTATATTCTGCAAATGAAGACGACGATAAAATTTGCATTTTAAAAGGGCATCATGCAGATCCTAGAAATTTACGTCCAGCAAAAAATCACTAGTGTTTTCTGGACCGTAAAATTGTTTTTATTCTTGATCAATTGTGAAAAGTCTCTTGTAGAGATCAAATATAACGCTTAACATTAAACTCAAAATGCATATCCGATACCGTACAAAAAGCACAACAGTAATTATTAGGAAGTGATTAACACCTGCTTCGATTTCTCAAAATAAGCATCTGAAGATTCCAAACTATTTTTTGAAAGATAGATACTAGATGTTGCCCCCGAATTGAGTGATTGGAAATATTATCATAAGCTTTGCTCATAAAATCCAAATATGAAGTAAAAACGCTATCTTATACACCATTCGTTTTTGGTTTTTCAAACGATATACAATCAAGAGTTCTCCACACAATATATATATATAAAATCGCAAAGCAACTCAGCTAAACAGGGGTGAAAGTCGACTCACCGGCAGTTACGGAGCCACCGGGCGAATTAATGAACAACTTGATGTCTTTCTTAGGGTTTTCGGAATCGAGCAATAACAGCTGACTTATGACGAAATCAGCTGTGACGTCATCTATCTGTTCATCAACAATTGATTTTCCACAGAGAACAAGTTAATAACCATCTCAAAACAATCAATTACAACAGGAATTGAGCTCGATTTTTTATTTTTTTTTGTTCGTGAATTACTGAAATGAAATGAATTGATTATTATCCAACAGAAAATACAAAATCAATTTCAAAAAAATTGGGAATTTTATAGGAGGAAGAAAACCTGGGAGCCCAAAAAGATGATTCTCTGGCGAAGAAGCATGTTGGTGGTGTCGAGCTCCTCGAATCTCGGAAGCCACGCCGGAGCTGCATAGTTCGACACTTCCCAATTGCTCGACAGACTGTTGTTCGACGCTTTCACGCTAAAATTGCCGATTTTTCTGCTGGATTTTTTACCGTTACTGATTTTGCTAGTGGTGCTAAACTGGCGGAAACTATCGCGCGGTGGGGTGAAGATGGTGGCGCTGCGGCGGAGGAGAGCGGCGGGATGCGCCGATGAGGAAGCGGTGAACGTTAGAATCCCCCCTTCCATTGTTGGTCTGCTTGTGATTCCACTTTCTTCACAGAGAAATAAGATGAGGGGTTTCCCAAAACGACGACGTTTTGCTATTGTAGCAAATATCACAAAGAAAAAAATAAGAGAGAGAAAGTGTGGCAACAATTGAAAGTCCTTGTACTTGTGGATAATGCTAATACTGGCACTCCATTTTCCAAGAACTTCTATTTACTCTCTTATAAAAAATATTATACTACTTCCAGGCTTTTATATTTAGAGTATATTACACCGACACCCCTGAGGTAAGCTAAATAATTTTAAGGTCCATGTGGTATCGGTAATTACAATCACCTCCTTAAACATTGTTAGAAACTCTAACGGGATAATGCATTTGACACGTTATTCCGATAGAGTTCTAAAGACCTATTAGTTTCAGTAAGTGGTGGAGACAATATAAAACTAGAGGTTGACATGAACCAACATACATTCTTATATAGAGTTTGATATTATGGTGTTAATTCCTATAAAAAACTATTATAAAGTTTAAATTATATTTACAGTGGAATTTATGGAGGAAATTTAGTTTAATATTTAACATTAATTCGTTATATTGTAATAGTAGTTGGTATTTATATTTAAGAAAAGAGTAAATTACAACCATCCCTGAGGTATGGTTATATTACAAACCCTCCTCCTATTTATTTGGGTAATTACAACCACCCCTTTAACTATAAATCTTTTTACACGTCTGTAGACGCATAAAATTAATTAATTGGTTAATTAAATTAGCCAATTAAATTGTGTCTAAATTAAATTATACCTTGTCTTGCAAGACAAGTCATGGGGATAATTATCAATTAATTATTGGCCAATAGGATTATTTCTTCTCTTCCAAGTTATAAGAGATAAATATCAATTTAAAGAGAGCCAATCAAATCGCGCCACGTCATCAAGCATACTTTAAGTAGGACTCTTATTCTACCACTATAAATAGGGACCCTCCCTACACAATTCAAAGGACAACTCAAGAAGAAGAAAAACCGTAGGAGAAAATTCTCTCTACAATATTCAAGTCGTTCTTCATCAAATTCAAGGCGTTCTTCATCAAATCGAAGGAGTTCATCAAATCGAAGGTGTTCTTCATCAAATCACGGCGTTAAAGCGTTTAATTCGAGATTACGGTGCTAAACCCTCGAATTAACGTTATTAACATCAAATCGAGATCGAAGGAAGATTGAAGGGCCAAATCCATCAAGAACTCCAAGATCTTCAAGTCAAAATCCGTCAAAGTTCAGCGTTCGATCCGAGATTCAAGTCGCAAGACCCTCGGAAGACGTTATTCAAATCCAAATCAAATCCGGAGAAGATCAAGTCAACGACTCGTCTCCAAAATTCAAAGTCAAACGCATATCGTTCTTGAGAGAAGAATCAGAGGATTAAATTAGAGTTTGTAACCCGCAATATTTTATTTTAATTCAATAAATTATCTTTGTGCAAGTTTTTCTTGTTTGCCTAAATCGCAGATAAGAATTTGTTGTTACAAATTTTGGCACGCCCGGTGGGACATCTCTACCTCTCATCCCTTCTCTCTCTCGAAGATCCTCGAAGTGTTGCAGTGACTGCTCTACGTTCACAATGAAGATTGCTTCTTCGGATTCATCTAAGAAGCTGCAAGCATCCTCGGAGACTAACTCGACGCCTCAAACCATTCAGAATTGCTTACCACCTCTTGTCAACACAAGCGCAGACGTGGAAGGTTCAAGACGAGAGATTTCACAGCCCACGCCTCGTTCAACATCAAGCTACTCAGAGGTGGCATCCGTCATGACAACAAACGCTACAACCATGGAGGAGCAAATTGCAAGTTTGACAAAGGCCATTGAGGGACTCGCAAAGCATGTTCAACAACGAGATTCTCAAATTGCCGAGTTGATCAACAAGATGGACAAAGCCGATGCTAGTCAAGCTGTGGAGAATCAGATAGAGGTTCAAGACGAAGTCGAGACATCCACAAAGCAACAACCAGTTGAAAACGAGAAGGCTCTAGCTCAAGAACTTCAAGTTTCTCCAGAAGGGATGATTCATGTAGATCAAGTGATGACGCTGATCAGTGGAACCATCAAAGACAAGTTGGAAGGAAGCTCGAAGTCTCCATCAACCTATGTCAAGCCATACACGCAAATGATTGATGATCTAAGGATGCCAATGGGCTATATACCTCCAAAGTTTCAACAATTTGACGGTAAAGGCAACCCCAAGCAACATGTGGCACACTTCGTCGAGACTTGCAATGATGCCGGGACGTGTGGAGATCACCTCGTCAAGCAATTCGTCCGATCGCTCAAAGACAACGCGTTTGATTGGTACATTGATTTGGGGGCAAACTCCATCGATAGTTGGAAGCACTTAGAGGAAGAATTTCTCAACCGCTTTTACAGCACTCGAAGAACAGTCAGCATGATTGAGCTCACCAATTCCCGCCAATGGAAGAAGGAACCTGTCATCGACTACATCAACCGTTGGAGAAACTTGAGTCTTAATTGCAAGGATCGACTGTCTGAGACATCAGCTATTGAACTGTGCATCCAAGAAATGCAATGGGGACTCCGATATATCCTTCAAGTAATTCAACCTAAAAGTTTTGAAGAGTTGGCCACTCGAGCACATGATATGGAGTTGAGCATACTTGCAAATCAAATTGAAGAATCACCATTCCAAAAGTCGTATCAGCTCAAAGAAGAACATGTTGAAGAAGAACAAGAAGATTATGAGGATGGGGGCAAGTCTTTTGAAGAAACAACATCCTATGCAATGTGACAAGTCAAATCAAATGAAGCACTCCTTGACACGAGTTTAAAAGGTCTACATGTCCAAATCAAACGAAGCACTCCTTGACAGGAGTTTAAAAGGTCTACATGTCCAAATCAAACGAAGCACTCTTTGACACGAGTTTAAAAGGTCTACAAGTCAAAATCAAGCGAAGTACTCATTGACACGAGTTTAAAAGGTCTACATGTCCAAATCAAACAAAGTACTCATTGACACGAGTTTAAAAGGTCTATATGTCCAAATCAAACGAAGTACTCCTTGACACGAGTTTAAAATGTCAACATATCCAAATCAAACCAAGGCTCCTTGATACGAGCATAAACTATCTATATATCCAAATCAAGTCAAGGCTCCTTGATACGAGCATAAACTATCTACATATTCAAATCAAGTCAAGGCTCCTTGATACGAGCATAAACTATCTATATATCTAAATCAAGTCAAGGCTCCATGATACGAGCATAAACTATCTATATATCAAAATCAAGTCAAGGCTCCTCGATACGAGCATAAACTATCTATATATCGAAAGCAAGTCAAGGCTCCTTGATACGAGCGTAAACTATCCACAAATTCAAGTCAAATGCTCCTTCAGCATGAGTTTAAACTGCATATATTTCTCCTTGTCCACATGAGTATAAACTGTGCACGACATCCCTCAAAAGGATATATTTTGAACTAAGTTATGACTTGATCCCTTTACAGGGTACGTAGGCAACTTAGAATCTCTCTAAGTCCAGTCATGATTTCAAAAGTTATATGTGCTTTACTAGATCAAGCTCCAATTGAAGTTGAGCAATTATCGAGACTTATCCACTCCAAAATGCATTGTCCGTGAACAAGTCTCGAGGGGGCATTTGTAGACGCATAAAATTAATTAATTGGTTAATTAAATTAGCCAATTAAATTGTGTCTAAATTAAATTATACCTTGTCTTGCAAGACAAGTCATGGGGATAATTATCAATTAATTATTGGCCAATAGGATTATTTCTTCTCTTCCAAGTTATAAGAGATAAATATCAATATAAAGAGAGCCAATCAAATCGCGCCACGTCATCAAGCAGACTTTAAGTAGGACTCTTATTCTACCACTATAAATAGGGACCCTCCCTACACAATTCAAAGGACAACTCAAGAAGAAGAAAAACCGTAGGAGAAAATTCTCTCTACAATATTCAAGTCGTTCTTCATCAAATTCAAGGCGTTCTTCATCAAATCGAAGGAGTTCATCAAATCGAAGGTGTTCTTCATCAAATCAAGGCGTTAAAGCGTTTAATTCGAGATTACGGTGCTAAACCCTCGAATTAACGTTATTAACATCAAATCGAGATCGAAGGAAGATTGAAGGGCCAAATCCATCAAGAACTCCAAGATCTTCAAGTCAAAATCCGTCAAAGTTCAGTGTTCGATCCGAGATTCAAGTCGCAAGACCCTCGGAAGACGTTATTCAAATCCAAATCAAATCCGGAGAAGATCAAGTCAACGACTCGTCTCCAAAATTCAAAGTCAAACGCATATCGTTCTTGAGAGAAGAATCAGAGGATTAAATTAGAGTTTGTAACCCGCAATATTTTATTTTAATTCAATAAATTATCTTTGTGCAAGTTTTTCTTGTTTGTCTAAATCGCAGATAAGAATTTGTTGTTACAACGTCCACCCTTGCGGTTTCAAATTTAGTGGAATCTTCGAGATTATATGGAATATTATCACTTTTGTACCCGTTTTATCCTATTCAAACTCAACATTTTGAGCAAGATAATCATAATATGTGTTTTTTGGCTTGTATATATCAAATTGTGGTGCATCAAAAACTGTATTATTACACAAAATGAGTACAAACTAGAGCACATTCCACGAAATCTAGATTATTATCTTGAATTTGACACCATGAGAGTGGAGGTGTAAGAAAAAAATCATAGTTGAGGGGGTAGATGTAATTATCTAAACAAGAGGGTTTTTTTTTGTAAATTGACTATATCTCAGGGGTGGTTGTAATTTACCCTACAAAAATAGTTGCTTCAATTTTTCATATACGTAAATCTTACGAGGTTTTAGCATCCAACACCCATGTATAATGTCTAATGGCTAAAAAAGTCCTTATGTTAAAACAATTAGCACATACTCTCATGTGTTACATAGTCAACAATAGGGGTGGTAAACGAGCCGAGCCGGCTCGAAAAAAGCTCGAACTTCGGACGAGCTCGAGCCCAAAATTAGTTGTTCAACAGCTCGCAAGCCGGCTCACGAGCTGTCTTTTTTTTTTTTTTTTTTTACATATATATTAATTCTTATTCTTATTATTATTATTATTATTATTATTATTATTATTATTATTATTATTATTATTATTATTATTATTATTATTATTATTATTATTATTATTATTATTATTATTATTATTATTATTATTATTATTATTATTAACTAAATAGTAAATAATCTATAATAATAAATATATCTAGTATTTAAATAGAAACAAATCTATATTACTTAAATAATTCATAATAATATAAAATATTATAATAATAATAGAAAAGTAAAAAATATATAACTAGAGTTCATTATTTATTTTATAATTTTTTTATTTTCCTATGAATAATTTTTAATAAAAAATTAAATGATTTTAATAAAAAACTTAAATCATAAAAAAAAATTAAATAAGCCTGAACTCGAGCTCGAGCTCGAGCCAAAAAATATTGGCTCGATGAGCTCGAGCTCGGCAACATGGACTCGAGCTCGAGCTGGCCAAAAGAGCCGAGCTCGGCTCGTTCCCACCCCTAGTCAACAACATTAAGATCGGGCGCCGAAAATGGAGGCTCAAAACATGAGTTTTCTTCCACCATCTTCATCTTCGTGCGGCTGCGGCGGCCACACTAGGCCAAAATGCAACACTGGCGACGAAATTTCGCGACGAAATTCGTCACGTAGCGACGTTTTTTCGCCTTTAGCGACGATTTAATTTCGTCGCCAAATCATTAAAAATTCGTCGCGTAATGCCCCGTCGCAAAGTCAGCGACGAAAATCCAATTCCGACGCAAATATTGGCGACGAAACCACCCATTCGTCGCAAAAACCGTATTTTCTGAAAAAAATTATTTTTTTATTGTTAGCGACGGAAAACTAATATCGTCGCATGTATTTGCTACGAATTTTGTTTAATTCGTCGCAAGTTCACCGAATCTGTGGGCGACGAAATAGTTGTTTCTTCGCCCGGTTCTATTTTTTTGGCGACGAAAACTGAATTAGATTTCGTCGCAAACGTTTTTTTTTTTTTGAATCATTTATTTATTTTAATTATTTTTTATTACAAATAAAATCCCTTGTTAAAAAAAAAAAAAAAAAAAAAAACCAAAACCATATTTACTCAAAAATATTAAAAACCACGATTACCAATTAAATATCAAAATACAACACGAACATCAATTAAAAAATTACATAAAAACTTGAAACCATAAATGTATTAGTTCAAGAGGCACACTAATTTCATCTCGTTTTTATACTCCACCATTAAAACGCTCGAGCAAGTTGTTCAAAAGAGCTCGGGTTTCCTGCAATTGCTGTTCTAATCGATCAAATTTTTCATCTTTAACTTTATTTGTTTCTCGGTTTTCGTTCAATTGTTGTTCCAATCGATTCACTTGTTCGTCTTTCATTTGCATTTGTTCTTGCATTGCCTTCATTTGAATCTCCAGTTGAATCTCCACGTCTGATGGAGTCGAAGAAAATCTCGACTTTCCAATCCTTGTGCTTGAACTTTTAATTCCAAGGCCTTTACTCTTTCCCAAAACCTTTTCAATTGCAATCGAGTTGGCCGTGCTTTCGTCACTTCCATCACGCATGGTCTCGTCATAAACTCGCTCCAAATCAGCCTGAAAATGATTATGTACAAAAGTTTAGCAAAAAATTCGACAGCATAACATCTAAATACGAGCATACCCAAAAAAAATCCTTACCAGTACACAACAACAACTTGACATATTAAAAAAAAAAAATATCCATAGCCACACATCTAAACATATAAAGAATATCCATAGCCACACATCTAAACATAACCAAAACCATATTTACTCAAAAAAAAAAATCCATAGCCACACATCTAAACATACTACCGATTGAAGAATATAATTACACTTTACTTACCGAAATGAGAAGTTGTTCAGGAGTTGCTGTCCCGTTATACGGCTCTGTCTCTCCTTCCTCACTAATAGATGGTCCGGTTTCCCTCAACGCATCAATGCCCATGTAGGCTTTCTTATACGTGTCAAACACGGTAGGATTTTTGCCAAACTTTTTAAACTAAAAAATAGATTATACAATAAGTATGTATTTTATATAAACTTAAATAAATTAAAATTATAGATTAAGCCACTTACATGATTATAGGACCAACTATTGATACTTGTTCGACCCCAATGGTGGTCTGTTGACACTTTCTTTCTTGAGTCCTTGCATTTAGTGGACTTGGACTGTGAAAAATATTGCACAAATTAATACACATAAACATATGAAAATATAATCATAAATTAAAAGCATATTACCTTCCCATCATCCCCCGGAGTAGAAATAGAATGAAACTGATCACACAGCCTCTCCCAAGTTTGAGCGCTAATCCTAACCCCTCCAAAGTAAATGTTTATGAACGAATTCACGATCCCCCCATTTACGACACTTACAGTCTCTACATGGACATCTTATTTTATTATCAACGTCACATCTAGCGAAGGCAAAATCCATAAATTCCACACAACCATTTTGATATGCTGCTAACCGACGATCACCTAATAATACAACCATTTTATTTATTTATATATTTTATAGTCATAATTAGGAGTGGAAATCGGACGGATCGGATCGGATTTGGGTGTTTCGGAAAATTGTTATCGGAATTTTCGGAAAATCGGAAATTTTCGGAAATCTTCATTTTCGGAATTTTTTCGGACATTTTCAGTTATTTTTCGAAAATTTCCAGAATGAAACATACATTTCCGATTCGGGTAGTATGTTTCCAGAATTTTCAGTTATTTTTCGAAAAAAAAAAAAAAAAAAAAAATTCCACCGACACAGTAGCAAAGCAGACAAAAATGAAGAAAGAAACATACACATTCACCAAAACACACACACGCACAACAGACTCACAAACATAATTCCGAGCAACGGTTTTTCCGAGCAAACACATAATTCCGAGCAACATAAATCCAAGAACAATTCGCATAATTCCGAGCAACAATAATTCCGAATATATCCGAGCAACACAGGCTCATCAAATCAACATAAAACAAACAAACACATAATTCCGACAAAAAACCTAAAAATAGATCGATAATCGAACACCCACGTAATTTTGAACATAAACAAACAAACATTTAAAAAAACATAAAATTACCTTGAAATTGGAGGAGTAGCGGCGGAGGGCTGGCGGCGGACGGCGGAGGGCTGTCGGCAACGGCGGAGGGCTGGCGGCGGACGGCTGCGACGGCAAAGGATCGGCAGCGGAGATTGGGGGCAACGGCTGGATGACGGCGGGCGAACGGATGTCGGCGACGGGTGAGCAGCAGACGGCGGCGGCGGGCGGGCGGATGTCGGCGACGGCTCAGCAGCAGACGGCGGCGGTGGGCGGCGGTCGGCGACGGCAACGGCGAGGGCAGATCGGAGGAGATGGAGAGGGGGAGAGTTTGAGAGAGAAGGCCGGGAGGAAATAGATCTAATTAGGGCCTGATTGAGTAATAAGTCAATCTTTGCGACGTTTCCTATTTTCGTCTCCAACATATCCCAGACCTAGCGACGAATGAAAGAATCCGTCGCTACTAAATTCGAAAAAAAAAATTTGAGCACATTTCGTGCGACGATTTTGTAAATCCGTCGCCGGGATATAAAAAAAAAAAAAATTACTAAAACATTGGCGACGTTTTTACCTTTCCGTCGCAACATATAAATAAATTAAAAATAAATGGCAACTCCTAGCGACGTTTATGAACAAACGTCGCAACATATATTATTTTTTTTTTTTTTAAATAATATTTGCGACTATTCCGCCTGTTACGTCGCAACATCTGAAATATAAAATCACAAAATATGTAATGTAGCGACGAAAAACTATTTTCGTCGCCACAAAAAAATTTTTTTTTTTTTTTTTCCGTATTGGCGACGTTTGTATTATTTTCGTCGCTTGCTAGCGACGCTTATCCGGAATCGTCGCTAGGGTTTTAAATTAAAACTTGATAGCGACGATTTAAGCACAGGAACGTCGCAAACGTGCGACGAAAACATAACCGTCGCGAAAAAAAACGTCGCCAGTCTTGCATTTTGGCCTAGTGCCATTCTTGGACGCAGAGGCTGTCGATTGTTTCTTCGAAGTTTTCGGGCCATGGTTTCTCAGAAGATCAAATCAAAGGCGAAAAGTCTAGTTTTTTCAAGAAACACTGTGGAAGTTTCAGATGTGTGTTGTTCACAACTTGGAGATTTCGGGAGGACTGGGAACTAAGTTCTAAAAGGAAATGAGCTGGTGGGTGTCTCCAACGGACCATTTGCAGCGACAATGATGATGGCGTGTTTTTAAGTATTTTCTGTATTTTTGCTTTATTTTTTTAATTAAGGTAAACATCTCTTTTCAATTAAGTCAACAGGCCAAAATTATGTAAGGGGCGGTGGACTAAATAAAATACGACATAGGGGAGGTATGTGCTAATTATTTAGAAAATGGGGACTATTTTAGTTATTAGACATTAAGCAGGGGTCGGGATAATTACAGTTTTGGTCCCCCAAGTTTGCACGTTTTTCACTTTTGGTCCCCCATTTACCGCCGTCAACAAAACACACATTAATGTTGTCACATTTTAACACATTTAGTCCCTCCGTCTGTTTGACCGTTAAGTAGTAACGGTCAACGGCTGAATTTGGGGTTTTTCTTTGAGAAAATTGCAATAAGACCCCTATATTCTTTCAACATATTCTAAAAACCTCTAAAAATTTATCCAACCATAATTTAACCCCAATTTCATCAATTCACCAATTTTAACTAATGACCCCGATTTTTCAAAATTGGGTAATCCGACCTTGACTTTCTTTTTAACTCGGTTGACTCTTTTTTCGATTGATTTTTTTTGCCGCTGTTGACCGATGTTGAATGTCGGGTTAACATCGTTGACATTTTTCTCTTGATTTTTATTTTATTTTTATTTAAATTGTTGAGTAATGGAAAAATATAATTTAAAAAAAAAATCAAAGCTGATAATCGGCAAGAAAAAAATATCATAAAAAAGTCAAAATAAAGAAAAAAAGAAAAAGTCAACGCATCTCAATAACGGAAAAAAATTAAGATAAAAATTAACGGGAGGTGTTAGCCCCAAAAACTGTTGTACTAGAGTGGTTATCTCATTCTAAATTACTCCGCACATGCCTAATTCATCTTCTTCATATTTTTTTGGGAAGAAATTTGGGATGCACTGGCGGTTCCACGAGGAAAAAATTGAGGGGAACAAATTATAGATTTTAGAATTTTTTTAAATTGTAGTTAGGCCCTAGAATTTTGGATAAAAATTTTATTAGAAGTTTGTAATTTTAATATTATGATACTAGATATTGATATAGTATTATTATTGTGTTCTACGGTAATTGTGTTGATCAGAGAAAAAAAAAGTAAGAAGAAAAAAGTTCATAAAAGATCAAGAAAAATAAAAAAAGTCAACATTGTTAACCTAGAATACAATGTCGGTGAACGGCGTCAAAATCATATTAAATAAAAAAGTCAATGCCGAAAAAAAAAGTAAAAAAAAAAAAAAAAAAACGTCGGCCAACGGTTTGCGGAAATGCTGGTAAAAATCGGGGTCGTTTGTTAAAATTGATTAAATGATGAAATTGGGGTTAAATTAGTGTTGAATAAAATTTTAGGGGTTTTTAGAATATTTTAAAAGAATGCAGGGGTCTGAGTGTAATTTTTATCTATGAAAAATCCCAAATTCAGCCCTAATTCAACAGTTGACCGTTACTTCTTGACGGTCAAACAGACGGAGGGACCAAATGTGTTAAAATGTGACAACATTAGTGTGTATTTTGTTGACGGCGGTAAATGGGGGACCAAAAGTGAAAAACGTGCAAACTTGGGGGATCAAAACTGTAATTATCCCGCAGGGGTCTGTCCAAATAACTCTTAATCTTACCTATATATTATGGATTTTTAAACGCTAATAACAATAATTCGTAATTTACCATTGGGCTAAATTTGATGGGTTTGGGTTTCTTATGGTCCAATAATATAAATTATAATTATTTTTGAATGAAATTACTTAATTTTATTTTGATTAATGTTATATTAGGAATTAAAGGAGAGATCGATATTTGAGTCTAATATGTAAAGAGGCCGTACAAATTGGGGGTTATTATGATATTTTCCAAAACTATATGGGCATCGTTAGCAGAACAACATAAACCATAAAGGGGTAATATGTAAATATAAGTGTGAAATGCACATCTTTGCATACAAATTATAACTATCTTTATATATAAAAGAAAGGTTTGCCCCGATACTCTAAAATCAATTTTTTTTTAAATATTATTATAAAATATTTATTTCCTTTATTTTCTCCTTTTTTATAGCACATTCAAAAAAAAACATTTGTTTACTTTTCTATAAAACACGTTTTGGTTTTTTTTTATAATGTTTTCTTTTTCTTTTTTTTTCTTCTTCCTTTTTTTTCGTCCCACTAAAGAGGTCAACTATTTTAACATTTTTTTTAAAATATATTTTTTTTTCTCTTCTAGCACTAAATTTTCTCTTATTTTTTATAGGACATTTTTTTCTAACTATTTTGTTTTTCTTTCCTTTTTTTTTATCCCTTTCCCCATTAAACACGATCAACCGTAATTTTATTTTTTTTTGGCGTTTGTTTTTTCATTTTAATTATTTTTGTTTTTCTTTTGTTTTCTTTCCTTTCAGTACTAATTTTTTCTCTCCTCTTCTAAAGCACATGTATATGTATTCAATTATATTTTTAAAATGAGAAAACATTAAAAACGGATGATCCGGGGTCATTAGCAATACACCCCTCCTATAGATAAAATATAGTGATATGTCCATACCATAATTCTTTCTTTGTGAAAACCCCCTAGAATATTTATTTCCAATCTTACCCTTATACCACCCATTACGTTTTTTTTTTTATAATAATTATCTAGTATTAACAAAATTCCTATTAATAAGGCAACTAAATCCCACGTTTTTTTTATAATAATTATCTACTATTTACAAAATTCCTATTAATGAGGACCTAAATCCCACTAATTAGGATTAATTAGTATAATTATCTCAATTATTCCTTTTTTCTCTCTTTCTATAATAACAATTTAATTCCTAAAAACCTGCTTCCAAATTCCTAAAAAATTGCTACAAAAAAAAAAATAAAAAATTTCGGACTTTATTTTTTTTATTTTTTATTTTTATATTATTTTCGAACTTTATTTAGCCATTTTTTATTTATTTTATTTTAATATTTTTTAATAAAAATAATTTATTTATTATTTTTTTTTTAAACAAAAAATTGAAAAAAAAAATCTCTACAGGTTTGCAACGCCGAATATGACTATAGTTGAATATGACTACTCTATGTGACTATATTAATTGTAGTCATATTTTTTTCTTTATATTGTTGTTTTTTATATTTTGAACTTAAAAATTCCGATTATATGGCATAGTCATGTTTACCAAAATCATATAAAACAACGAAGATTTCCTATTGTTTATGAAAACAATCCAATCAATATCCACCCAAAAAATCATTTGAATCTACTTACTAGAAGTCAACTTGAAAACGAGAAGATAAATTATATTCAACAATAGTCATATTCGAATATGACTACAGTCATATTCGAAAAATACATAAATATGACTATAGTCATATTCGAATATGACTATAGTCATGTTACTGCTGCTGTTCAGATCTGGAGAAAAAAATCGAAAAGTACATGATAGAAAATTAACGAGAGAGAGGGATGGGAGTCGACGACAACGGCGGGGGCGGTGGTGAAGGAAAGAGAGTGAAAGAGGCGGCGACGGTGGTGGTGGAGGCATCTGGAAAAAAAAATTGAGAAAACGAGAAAGATAACGAAAAAGAGAAAAAAAGCCTTACATGGAAACGAAGGATGAGGCGGCGGCAACGAACGGCGACGGTGGTGGTGGTGTACAAATCTATGTGGAGACGATGGTGGTGTAAAGAGAGAGAAATCGATAGAGACAACGAACACGAGAAATTAATAAATTACTAACCGAGTGAATCAGCAATAGTCATATTCGAACCAGACTATAGTCACGTTAATGCTTCTGCTCCAGATCTGGAGAAAAAAAAATCGAAAATAACGAAAAAGAAGGAGTGGGATGCGACGACAACAACGGTGAGTGAAAGAGAGAGTGGGGAACAAACAATAAATTCATAAAATCACTAATCGAGTGAATCAACAATAGTCATAATTATTAACAGAACAGTGAGAAATGACTATTATGTGACTACTCTGTAAATCGAAATAAAATGAAATCAGATACAACTCGGACGACACAAACCCCATACATTTTGCTCTGAACAAAACAAACGCTCGTAAATTGCGAACCAAATATTATAATCCATAGGCTAAATTAAAAAAAAAAAAAAAAAAAAATCCAATTCCAAACAATTTCTGATATTTTTCACCCAACTTTTCTTCAACACCAATCACATAGCTCCTCTTCCACGTGGATTTTTAGAGCACTTATTTATGCAATACATAAATAAGCACAAACACCGTTAACTTCACACCTTCAAAAGTATACACACAGTTACATATACATATAGACAATAAGATTAGGAAAAAATACAGTGATCCAATTTTTGGTGATCGGATCTTCTAATCGAAACAATATTCTCGAGTCTCATGTCAAAAAGAAAAAAAAAAAGAGAGGAGATGAGAAGAGATTGAGAACGTGAGAGAGAGAGGGGGAGTGAAGGAGTGAAATAAATTATATCACGTTAAAAACCTAATCACATAAGGGCACTTTAGTCTTATCAAGTATGGTTAGGGGTGTCTCACTAATTAAGAATGAAACTTGGGTGTAGGCAAAAGTCTTTAATAGTCAATTGGGTTTAGTTCAAAATATTTTCCATTTGAGGGGGCTATTGCATATTTCCCCATATTATATTAAAGGATGCCACTCAGAGGATGACATGTGGATAAAATTAATAACAATTCTCTCCCTTTTACTGGACCCATTTTGAAAATATAAAGTTCCGGTATTCATAATTAATTTACTATTTAATGGTTAGATGATATAACATATTTTTTTATTCATAATTAATTCATAAATCCTTTTATTTTTAATTACTATGAATTACATGCTCTTTTTATGAAAATTTATATTAAATGAAAAACTCTAATAAATTTAATGAAGAAAATATATTATGAATTATATCTATATAGTGTGAAATAATTTGTATTAAGAAAAAAGGTCTATTAAATGTAATAAATAATATTAACTTTATATATATATATAAGTTGTAAGTAATCACGAGTAACATAAAAAATCATTTACATTACACTAATTAATGTTTTGTGTAATTTAAATAATTTCACCCTGAACATTTATAGGATACAATATTATACGATCAATAAAAAATATCAAGATATACTAAATATTTTTTTTCGAAAAAGTTTATACTAAGTTAAGATTTATTCTAATCTTATATATAAAAGGAAGATATTTTGAACTAAAACCTAGACCTAAACCTAGGGCTAATTTTGTAAATTAATAAATGTCTAATTTAAACACTAATTAATAAATTTCTAATTTAACACTAACTCCTATATATATTTGCATATACCGTAGGTATGTTTCTAATTATTTATATATATATATATATATATATATATATATATATATATATATATATATATATATATATATATATATATATATATATATATATATATATATATATATATATATATATATATATATATATATATATTTTTTTTTCTTCTCTACTCTAACCACCCACTAACTCATCATGGTAGAAGTTATCATACCATGATCTTAACTCCTACCGATTTCACTAATCTATTTAAACTCATGAGAACTCCACAAAAAATCACATTTTTTTTTGCCAAGCTTCTTCGTCTTGCTCATGCAAAATTTTGTTCGTTTTCTTCTTCGTTTTACAACATCTTAGAACATAAGCAATTGATTTCTACAGGTAAACAATACAATTTATCTATTTAGATTTTTTTTTTATCATATGTTTAAATTTTACATCACATAATAGTTGCTAACGATTTTGATTTTTTGTACAACTCAGACATAATTTCCGTTCACAATGACTCCCCGTGTGATAGCCATATACTTTAATTTCAGATAATGTTCATCTCTTTCATTATTTGGTTGACCATGGTATTTTTAATTTTCATAAACCTACTATGCCATTTATATATTAAGTGATGTATTTTTAATTTTCATATTCCCCCTATTTTTTGGTTCTTTTGGCGCAATATCACAACTTTTAAAAAAGAAAAAAAAAAAAGATGTTATTAAATTTATTCATAATTTTTTTTCTTCTACAACAATAGATTACTTCTGACTCGGTTTTAGCTTTATTTCAAATGTGGATTCTTCATATTCAAAGAAGAAGATCATTTTATGTGAAATAAACATAAGACTCTTGCATTATGATTACTAATTAGCCAAATGTTAACACCCCACAACCAAGTAACTACTATTTTAATTCGTGAAATTTTGTTTTTGGTGGTCTATTTGTGTATCATCAACATATGGAACGAGAGATGTATTCTTATTTCATTTGAGGCTATGTTGGATAATTCAACTTAAAATAAGGTGAATCTGACTATTTGACATCTAGAAAGTGAAGTTCCTGAATTTGGATAATTAAAGATGTATCTTGAAGAACAATGAATTTAGTCTTTATGTATTTTCATATATCTAAACAGTACTTAATTCCTATTAGTATAAATATGAGATTTATGTTTGTATTTTCAGCAAGAAAAAAAACAGCAAAAAGAAGAAGAAGAAGGAGATGATGAAGAACAAGAAGATGATGAAGATGGACAAGAGAAGAAGAAAAAGGAGAAGGAGAGAAGGAGAAGGAGAATGAGAAGGAGAAGGAGAAAAGGAGAAGCATGAGGAGAAACAAAAGGAGAAGGAGAACGAGGAGGAGAAGTAGGAGGAGGAGGAGCACGAGCAGGAGGATGAGGAGAAGGATGAGGAGCAGGAGGAGGAAGGAGAATGAGAATGAGAGAAAGAGAAGCAGAAGAAGAAGCAGAAGTAGAAGCAAAAGGAGAAGGATGAGGAGCAGAAGAATGAGGAGGATGTAGGAGGAGGAGGAGCACAAGGAGAAGCAGCAATAGAGGAGGAGGAGGATGAGGAGCAGGAAGAGGAATGAGAATGAGAAGGAGAAGGAGAATGAGAGAAAGAGAAGCAGAAGGAGAAGCATAAGTAGAAGCAGAAGGAGAAGGAGGAGGAGGAGGAGGAGGAGCAACAAGAGAGGAGGAGGAGAGGAAGAATGAAAGAAAAAAGGAGGAGGAGGAGAAGGAGGAGGAGGAGGAGGAGGAGGAGGAGGAGGAAGAGGAGGAGGAGGAGAAGAAGAAGAAGAAGAAGAAGAAGAAGAAGAAGAAGAAGAAGAAGAAGAAGAAGAAGAAGAAGAAGAAGAAGAAGAAGAAGAAGAAGAAGAAGAAGAAGAAGAAGAAGGAGAGAAAGAAGAAAGCGAACAAGAAGGAGCAGGAGAAGGAAGAGAAGGAGGATGAGGAAAAGAAGAAGAAGAAGAAGAACAATAAAGAAGAAGAAAGAAGAATCAGGAGGAAAAGAAGAAGGAAGAAAAAGTAGGAGGAAACGAAGAAGAAAAAAAAAGAAGAAAAAGGAGAAGAAACACGAGTGGGAGGGAATGTTTGTGAAGAAGAAACATGGGGGTGGGTTTGTGTGTGTGGTATTAAAGAAAGAAAAATGAGATCTTTTTATGTTTGTGTGATACAGATTTTCATTAATGGTATAGATGTCATTACTTATTTATTATTTAGGCGATACTGAAGTGAGAAACAATTAGTATTTAAAATAGCCGTCCCCTTTATTAAATTTGTATTATTTATCGTTTAACATATATTTTATATATTGACACTCGGTGTATATATATTTATATAGTTATTGTAGGAAGAAAAATACATGCTCCAATAAAATAAGGTAATAACAGCGTAATACATATATATATTTCAATATTAAAGATTTTTTATTACAATTTGTACTATTATTTATTTAAATAATTACTTTTTTTCCTTTGTTGAATGTGACCCCGTGCAACGCACGGGCACGATTACTAGTTTCTAAATAAAACAAGAATAAAGAAAAGGATACGAAAAACAGAGAAAATAATAAATATAATTTGTTAGTGGCAAAAATTACGTGGCCCCCTTATTAAGCATTAATTATAGTAGTTAATTATTCCTATTATAAGATGAGTAATTGGCAGCATAACAATTCAATTCTCAGTAAATACATACACGTGTCAGCTAATGAGTGGACGAGATTTCACTATTAACGGACGGTCCTTTCAGAATGCTCACCCTAAATATTATTATACAATATTTATTTCCTTTATTTTCTCCCTTTTTATAGCACATTCAATTTTTTTTTCTTTTATATAAAACACATTTTGATTTTTTTTAATTGTTTTCTTTTTCTTTTGTTCTTCTTTCTTTTTTTTTTCCGTCCCACTAAACAGGTCAACTATTTTAACATTTTTTTAAATTTTTTTTTTTTTTTTCTCTTCTAGTACTAAATTTTCTCTCATTTTTTATAGGACACCCTTTTTTAATTATTTTGTTTTTATTTCCTTCTTTTTTTATCCTCTTCCCACTAAACACGATCAACCATAATTTTATTTTTTTTCACGTTTGTTTTTTCATTTTAATTATTTTTTGTTTTTCTTTTTTTTTTTCTTTCCTTCCAGTACTTATTTTTCTCTCCTTTTTTAAAGCACACGTATGTACGTTGAGGTTCCATTATTTTCGCTATTGTACATATCATACGTGTTTACTATTTTTTATAATAAATACTAGTATATATAATTTACTATATTCTCAAAACCCTACGGCAGAAGAAGTAAACAATGGCGAACTTTTCTCGGAGCAGCGACGACGACGGACCTAACAGCAAAAGACCCTGCATCTACAGAACGGCGATCTCCCCCTCCTCTTCCTCCGTCCCCGCCGCGAATTCCGGCGAAGTCGGCTACGGCTACGGCAAACGCCGTGGCGGCTACAACTCCGTCATACCTCCATCATATGAGGCGATTAACCGTGTTGAACCTCCGCCGCCGTTTGGGCGGTTGTTTTATTTTAATGATATTTATTATGACGATGAAGAATTAGTAGCAGTAGAAGAAGTAGCAGAAGAAGAAGTAGCAGAAGAAGAAGAAGAAGAAGAAGAAGAAGAAGAAGAAGAAGAAGAAGAGGAAGAGGAAGAAGAAGAAGAAGAAGAAGAAGAAGAAGAGGAAGAGGAAGAGGAAGAGGAAGAGGAAGAGGAAGAGGAAAGAGGAAATAATAGGCGGCGCGTGGAAGAAGAACTACAATCCAGCGCAAGAGGAGTAAATTCGACGGCGGCGAGACCCGTTTCTGTGAACCTGATGGATCCGGATCTACTGGATTGCCCCATTTGCCTTGAACCACTTAAATTACCCGTTTATCAGGTCTCTCTCTCTCTCTCTCTCTCTCTCTCTCTCTCTCTCTCTCTCTCTCTCTCTCTCTCTCTCTCTCTCTCTCTCTCTCTCTCTCTCTCTCTCTCTCTCTCTCTCTCTCTCTCTCTCTCTCTGTTTTTTTTTTTTTAATATCTGGATTGAATTGAGCTGATTTAATTAATTTATTATTTCTGGATTATTACAATGCAGTGCTGGAATGGGCACATAGCATGCGAATCATGTTGCGCCAAGATGAGCAAGAAATGCGCGAGCTGCTGCCTGCCGATCGGGTCCAACCGATGCAGGGCACTCGAGAAGGTTCTAGAATCGCTCAGAATCTTGTGCGCGCACGCGCCGTACGGGTGTTCGGACCTAATAAGCTACACCGACAAACACGCACACGAGAAAACGTGCAAACACGCCCCTTTCTACTGCCCACTCCTCGGCTGCACCTACGCCGATTCCCCCCAATCCGTGTACTCCCACTTTGCCGTAACACACTGGACTTCCGTGAAGTTTGACTTTGACCGTAGCTTCCGCGTCTCGTTCGTCCAGGACCAGAATCACGTGTTTCTTCAAGAACTGGACACTTTAAGAATATTCGTACTTAGCCGTTTTAGTGAAAATGCCGGGAATTACGTCAGTGTTACTTTCATTGCACCGGCTTCGTCGAGGAGGGAGTATTTCTATAATCTTACGGCGAGATGCGGAGCGAGATCAATTATGGTGACGAGCGTAGCGGAGTGCACTGCGCGGTGGAGTGCGGAGGCTAAGGCCGAAAGGTTCGTTGTGGTTCCGACGGACTTTTTAACCTCGGCTGGAGAGCTCGAGTTGGAACTAACTATATGGAAGCTCGAAGCATTGTCTCTAGCGTAATTAGTAATTATGGTTTTAGCTATCGAGGCTTGCTCGTAACTTTTATTGTTTTATAGATTGTGTTGTTAATCGATAAACGTGGGCTATTATTATTTTTTATTTAGCAAATTCGGTTGCTTTAAAAGCTCATCCCTTTTTTTTTTCGTTTCTCTCTTCTTTAAAATAAAAAAAAAGGAGGGTATTTACTGGTTCCTCAATTCTGGATCGATGAATCTCAAATCATACTTGGTTCACCGCCGAGTAGTAAATAATATTCACCCTAATTTCATTCGTCGAATAGGGCCTTTAACTTGAATCTCAATATCTACGACTAGGGGTGGAAATTGGAATGGAATTTTCGAACCAACTCTTGAATTTATTGTTGAACCGAAGAGGCAATTTGAACCCAAACTAATACCCTGTTAATGAATTGTAGATGAGCTCATACATTTAAATTTCGAATCTTGATCGTTTACTTTGTAGTAAAACTATGTTTGTTTCGGTTATAAGTATCTTTCTCCGGGTAAAAAATTGTTACAAGTATAGGATTCTGTCACAATGGTAATAAATGGTTATATTCTAGCCATGGGCGTAGGCAGGCAGAAATAAAGACTTTCGCGACCCACAAATCTCGATGTGGGACCTCGTTCCGTATTCCAACTGCAAACATTGCTATGTACGCAATGCGCATGTCGTGGTACTGTGGGGATGAAAGATCCATGCATCGATCGAGTTTAGTTCGAGTGGGGATGAAAGATCCATGCATCGATCGAGTTTAGTTCGAGTAGAATCTATCGTTTCTTGGAATTCGTTTACGTAGCCTTCTAGTAAAGACTTTGGCATCCTACTTCCTTTGCTTTGGTCGAGAAAGGTATTTTTGATGAAAATTGGAAAATGTAAGGATTTATATGGGCAAATAATAGAACCTAATTTGGTAAAATCCATAATTTGGACCTTTGAAATTTTGAAAATCGAAATGTGGAAATTTGTTCCAAAATCGCAATTTTATCGGGCGAAATTCATCTATAATATAAAATATATAATAATAATAACAGCATTGACATTATAAGTATAACTTTTGAAAATAATAAGAAAAAACAGATATTGAAATTAGATCGAAAATATAATTCTTCGTAACTATTTCAATTCAATGCAATTACATTTGAACAAAACATAAATCAGAATTTTCGGAATTTAAAATAAAAGCGATAACGCATGTTACTATTTAACAACTTTTTTAATAGTTTTTCAGCTTTAAACAAACAAAATTAGAAGTATATTAATATAAATAACAATAAATTAAAAAAAAAAAAAAAAAAAAAAAGCATCTTCATCCCGTCTCTACTTTACGACTAATAAATGTCAGCATCCATTTTGATCAACTGATACTTGCGGATCATGATCAGCCCATCGTCTAGGATTTCTTCGTGTGGGACCGGCAACGTCATCTGCGGCAGCTTCGGTAACACTAACATTCACAAACAAACAAACAAACGATCAATTCCCAAATCAAACGTGCATCAAATCTAATTACGTATTAACTAGTTTTAATTTAATTACCAATACTAGTAGTAGTATCAGCAGTAGTAGTAGTAGTGTCCCCGTTTTCTGCATGTTCTAATTTAGCCTTTGCTTGTTGGACACGAGCCCTCCATTCTTCAAGCTCAACCCTAACTTGTTCGAGTTCAACCCTACGTTTTTCGACATCGGCTCGAGATTTAGGGGTGCTAGCCACTTGTGCCAATGCACAACCTTGACCTTCAATGCCGTACAAACATATCTGATTGCCGTAACACTTGACTAGTGTCGCGTACTTGTATAATCGGCGCGGAATGTGGCGCCGGGTTCGCACTTTTTGGGCACTCCTCCACACTTGCATTCCGTAAGAATTGATAAATACGCTCGTCCGGCACATCAACTTCTGCATGTGCACAACCTGCTGTTGTAGTTGGACCCACAGATCTCGATCTTGTTGGATTTGTTCCGAGATTTTAATTTCGAACATATCGTTGAATATTTCTTCCCCGACGGGCGAAAGGCCGATGCTTCTTTCCAGTTTACTTCGAGTCGATTCTATTGTCTCTTCGAATTCCTTTACGTGGCTTTCTAATATCGACCTTTGGTGAACGCAATCAAATTATATACTTATGCGCCAAAACGAATTTGTGTTTATTGTACTTTTCAATTTTGAACACACAAAACCAAAAAAAAAAAAAAAAAGACCTTTCTCTCAAAATCTGTAAATATAATTGTACTTTTAAAGATACAGTATGAATTTGGAATCATGGTAATCAAAATAGAGAGAGAGATAATTCAAATTAGTTAATATTATAAGTCAAGGATATATTTGTAATTGGACATAATAACCTTTCTGTAAAGAATATATAACTTAGGAACTCGAACCATTATTGAATCTGTAAATGTGGTATTTGATGATTTTGCTGATCTCTGCAGTAAAACAGCTGAAGATGAAGTTGATGACCTGATTGCTGAAGGAGAAACAACCGGTGGAGACACTACTGCCACAGGTGCTCCAGATATAAACAGTCCAGTGTCAAGAGAAGAGAGTGTTGAGCCAAGTGTTACCACATCTGACTCAATACTTCCTACGGAGACCACAGAAGCTGAAACGCAGCCAACTCATGATGTCTGCAGAAAGGAACCATCAAGTAGAATCCAGAAAAATCACCCCTCTACTCAAGTTGTGGGAGATATCTTTGATGGGATAAGGACCAGAAGAAAAGAGAGGGTGAATTACAGAGATATGGTAAGATTTGCAAATTTATCTTCTGAATGTGCACTAATTGGAACTACTTGCTTTGTAACTTCAGTCGAACCAAAGAATATTGCAGAAGCACTGAATGATGAGTTTTGATCAATGCAATGCATGAAGAACTGAATCAGTTCATCAGGAATGATGTCTAGTACTTAGTTCCTAGACCAAGTCATGTTAATGTGATAGGAACTAAGTGGATCTTCAAAAACAAAACTGATGAAAAAGGTACAGTTGTTAGAAATAAGGCTAGGTTAGTAGCACAAGGTTACAATCAGATAGAAGGTATAGATAGATTATGATGAGATCTTTGCTCCAGTAGCTAGAATTGAATCTATTAGGTTACTTCTTGCTATAGCATGTTTTCTTAAAATCAAACTGTATCAAATGGATATCAAAAGTGCATTTCTAAATGGTGTACTAAATGAAGAAGCATATGTAGAGCAGCCCAATGGTTTTGAAAATTCTACCAAGCCTAATCATGTGTTCAAGCTTAAGAAGGCTTTGTATGGTCTTAAACAAGCTCCTAGAGCTTGGTATCAAAGACGCACTGACTTCTTACTTGAAATACAATTTACTAGAGGAGAGGCAGACAAAACTCTATTTGTTAGAAGAACAAATAACCATATCATTATTGTACAGATATATGTTGATGATATTGTTTTTTGTTCTACTTGTGCTAACTTATTACAGTCTTTTGTAGATTCTATGTCTCGCACTTTTGAAATGAGCATGGTAGGAGAGTTGAATTACTTCCTAGGACTCCAAATTAAACAGACAGGTGAAGGAATTTTGTAAATCAAAAGAAGTATGCTCTCAATCTGGTCAAAAGGTTTGAGTTGGAGTCAGCCAAACACATGAAAACTCCAATGGAATCAAGTCAAAAACTGTCCAAGGATGATGTTGCTGAGGATGTTGACAGCACCCTATACAGAAGCATGATTGGAAGCCTTCTGTATCTAACTGCAAGCAGACCTGACATTATGTTTAGTGTTTGTGTGTGTGCCAGGTACCAAGCTAATACCAAAGTCACGCATCTACAAGTTGTGAAGAGGATTATTAGGTATGTTGCAGGTACAGTAGACTTAGGTATTCAGTTTTTCAAAGACACTAATACCAATTTGATAGGTTTTAGTGATTCTGATTGGGCTGGGGATATTAGTGACAGAAAAAGCACATCAGGTGCATGTTTCTTTTTGGGGAATAACCTGGTTTCATGGTTTAGTAGAAAACAAAATTGTGTTTCACTTTCAACAGCAGAATCAATATATGTAGTTGCTGGAGGATGTTGTGGCCAACTAACTTGGATGAAACAAATGTTGGGGGATTACGGGTTAACCAATGACACCTTGACCATATATTGTGATAATTCAAGTGCTATTGATATTTTAAAAAATCTTGTTCAACACTCACGAACAAAACACATAGATATTAAACATCATTTTATTCGTGATATAGGTGAGAAAAATATAGTGTGCATAAAGTACATTCCTACAGAAGATCAACTGGCTGACATCTTTACAAAGGCATTAGATTATGAGAGGTTGTCTAAACTTAGAAAATCTCTCGGGATGTGTACTCAATAAACATGTCCTGAAGCATGTTGCAGCACCTCATCAAACATCTTAAGCTGCAGCATACTTTACTGAAGCTTAGCTTCATTGAATAATGGCTTCACTGTGATATATTATTCTCTAAATAAGTACCTGGAAGTCTTTCACCTTGAAACGTGATCATGCTTCATGTAAACATTCTGAGAACAATCATAATTATATAAGCCACACTCCTCTATCTAGAATAGTCAAATTTTAGTAACTGAGGAACTTTCAAACTGAACACTTAATCATGTTCCATGTGAAATGTTTGACTTGAAAATAAGAGTTTAGAAAAAAAAAAAATATATATATATATATATATATATATATATATATATATATATATATATATATATATATATATATATATATGCCTGTTAGCCATTTTTTTCTTATTTTTTCTCTCACTATTAATCAATAAAAGATATGTTTATTATTTATGTGTAAATTTTCGTGAGTACTATTATTATTATTACAATTATTATTATTATTATTATTATTATTATTATTATTGAATTATCACAATTTATATGGGTCATGGGGTACATGGGCTAGTCTTTTTTCTTCCACTAAGTCCACTCCTTATTGTGCCATGTGTCATTTTTTTAAAACTGCTGCATAACTTTTATTCCGCTTAATCACACTCTCTCCAAGAAAATCGTACGACACTTCTTCACTTTCTCCACTTCAATTTTTCTACAAAAAGTTGGGCTTGTAAATTTCTTGCTTCTCTCTCTGAAAATTAACCCTCAAAAATCAAAAGCACAAGAAACAATTCAATTTTTTTTTCCTTCTCTCTGCTGTACCATGGCATTTTCTCCTATAAATCCGTTTACGGCCGTTGATGATGTGCACAACGATGCTGCAGCACCTGAACCAGCAGACCCTAATTTAGCCATCATCGTTCATCATGTCAACCTTGAAGCCATGCTGATCAGCTTTATTGAGCCCGGCGACGAGCTGAATCCGATTGACCCAGATGTTTCCCAGAACCTGGGTGGGCTCCACTGTAGGAAGGTTCCCTACTCGACGATCTAAGCGCATGAATCCCTTCCCAGATCTGAATACTACTGGGTCACAACGCCGGAGGGGAGCAAACTCTCCAAGAAGAGGCGGTAGAGGTGAAAGAAGAGGTGGCAGAGGCGGTCGTACTCCAGTTAGACAAAATCCACCAATAGGTCTCCATTTGGTTGATGAAGAAACAGATGATGGAAGAAGGAGATCCTACATTTACAGAACCAGAAGCCCAAGCTCTCTCCTAAAGCTCCACTGAGTCATCTTCTAAAGACTCGACTCCACCAGCATCAACTCAGGGGGAGATACTTCAGACTAACATGGCAGCAGCCTCTTGTCAACATCCTGCTTCCGAAGATGTTGCTGCACATGTTCCTGAAAATGCTGCTGCACCTACTGTCTGAGACAATGCCCCTCAGAGTGTTGCAGAGGATGCTGTTTAATTCTTACCAAGATGAGAAAATGCCAGATTTTTCTTGGATGTCCTCTGCTGAGCATGTAGATATCCCCACTGTTGATGCCCAGGACTTTGCCACCACAGAAGAAACCTCACTTTCTACACCCTCAACTTCAAATGAAGATCCTCTGGAAACTCTGGCAGAGGCAGTTGTTCAAGTGGATGCACCATCTTCCCAAGCTGAAGAGGAAGAGAAAAGTGATGACAACTGGGATGTGCCCCTTGCCTCTTTCCTCAAGAATCTGCCACCCTCAGAGTCAGACAGTGACTCTTCTGAGGACTCATCCCAGATGGAAGAAGATGCTGCTCCACCTGATGCGTCACCTGAGCCAGCATACATCCCAGATGAGCTTGAAGATTCAGAAGAAAAGGAACCCTCAGAGGATGAGGAGCTAGACTTGGATGGGAAGAATCTGTCAACCCCTTTTGAGGTAAACAATGCTTTCAGTCCCATTTTTTATTTTGAATCTGATTCATACATAGGTCCTCAAATCATGAATTGCCAATTTATTGAAGAAAAGAAAATTTCCAAGGATGAGTTTGATAGGCATAGGATCACTGCTTTTCTTTATCAAAGAAACATCCTTAGTCTAGTTGAGATTACCTGTCCTTATGATCCCTCTGTTGTGAAGGAATTTTATGCCAATTTACAAACCTCTTTTTTAAAGAAAAATTCTCCAAATTTTGGAAAACTTTTTGTGCGCAATTCTATTTTTTCATTTTCTCCCAAAATTATCAAATCTCACTTAAAAACTCCTACTGTGATTGATGAGGATAATTATGGTGATTTCACTGAGGTTTGTAAAACTCTTTCTGGAAATGGTCTCAAATCTTGGCATGCTCACCCCAAAATATTCAAAGTTTCTCAACTTACTCATTTTACTCTGTCCTTTTTAGACTCACAGTGATGAATTGGATTCCATCCAAAAATGTCTCTGTGATTACTAAACCTCATGCAGTACGCATGTACAAATTGGGGGTGGGGTTACCTGTTGATTTCGGCAAACTTTTCTTCAATAACATAGATAATCTTGCACATAAAATTTATTCATCCACTCATCTTCCATATCCTTCACTCATCTACTCCATTCTGCTTTCTCAAAATTTGGGCCAAGATGAATCAGAATATCTTCACACTCCACTTGGCATGATAACTGTCTCTCCCAATTTTCTCAAAGCCCCTCATGTCCAAGATCTTCCCTGGAATGGAGATAATTTTCTCCCAACTGAATCAGGTCAAAGTAATCTTGGTCCTGAAGGTGTTGCTCCTCATGTTGACAACACCCCTGACATCTTTGC
Organism: Erythranthe guttata; assembly: GCF_056151865.1. NCBI lineage: Eukaryota > Viridiplantae > Streptophyta > Magnoliopsida > Lamiales > Phrymaceae > Erythranthe > Erythranthe guttata. The sequence continues at coordinate 2,186,132 of NC_142544.1, read as the reverse complement.
TACTAATATCTTTGTTCCTCGAGATCTTTTGTTAAGACATCTTACTCACTCCCTAGCTCAGATCACCTATCATCAGTCAATGGTGGAGATCCTCCAGATAGCTCTTTCTGATCAAAAAGGGGTAAAACAAGCTAGTCATGAAGTTGAAGCAGAGACTTCTCATCCTTTGGATGCCAGAGGCAGAGGAGCGCATGGAGTTAATGAAGAAGAAGAAAAGAATGAGGGTGAAGAAGAAGAAGCAGAGGAAAACAGTGGGTCCAGTGCTAGTGATGGAGGAGCAGCAGCTGATACTGAGGAGACTTTGGATATTCTGCTTTAAAGTTATTTTTTGTTATGAACAATATTTGTTTTTGTTCAGTTTGTTATTTTTCCTCTAAACTTTTATGTTATGATTGCACTTTTGTTGGTTTATATTAGTTGAATTGTATTGGATTATTTTTGCTGAATTTGTTTTTGAATTGATCTTAAATATTTTGTTATTGCTGTATTGGTTATCAAATTCAGAGGGAGTTCAAGCAATGACTCAGGGGGATTTAAGCTAAAATTTAATTTTGATCAGAAAGTTAAAAAGGGGGAGTTTGAAACACGTGGAATTCCACAATTTGTTTTTAACTCTCTTATTTTTAAACTATATTTTAGTTATAGAATAAGTAGTGCTTAGTGGGCTAAGTATAATGGTTAGTGGGCTAAATGGAGGATATTATCTTATCTACTAAACTAACCCACTAACCCATGTTCTTGAGTGTTCTTGTAGTCGATTTTCTTGCAGATCATGGGCTGAGGAGTGGAAGCTTGGAATGTCTATAAATACCGGCTTCAAGACTCAAGGAAGTTGATTGATTCTAAGAAACAAAAACCGAGAGCTGAAGAGAATACATGAGAGTTTTAGTGTGTTTTTAGAATCTGTTGTACGCACTGCTCATGAGTACATTCTTTGTAGTCTAGATTGTTTAGTATATAGTTTTTATGTTTCTAGATTTGGTTGTAAGAATGATCAAGATAGTGATTCATTCATAAGAAAGAAGTTCTTGTACTTCTTCTCTTTGTATTCTTGTAATACTGTTTTAATATAAGTTTTACGTTATTTAAAGGGCAAGTTCACAAGTTTTACTTGTGAACATTTTTAAATCTGAGTATTGTTTTTATATTTCCGCTGCATGTTTATACAAGTTTCATAACACTTAATATAACACCTCTGTATTAAACGAATTCGAGACCATAAATTCTTTATGATTCAATGGCCAATGAGCTAATCCGACTCGTCAAGGAGAGCAACACGAAGCAATTTTGGATAGATGACGGCCTACTCTACACGAAAGGGCAGCGACTCTTCGTTCCGAAGTGGGGCAATGAAGGACCTCATAAAGGAATGCCACGACACTAAGTGGACGGGGCATCCGAGCCAAAGACGAACAATGGCGTTGCTCGAAACGGCCTATTTTTGGCCTCACATGCGGGACGGTGTCGATGTATATGTGAAGACTTGTCTTGTGTGCCAACAAGACAATGTGGAGAACAAACAGCCGGGAGCCACTCCCAATCCCCGAGCGACTATGGGAATCAATCTCAATGGACTTCATAAGTGCCTTGCCCACGTCCGAGGGGTCCGGGTCTATCATAGTGGTGATAGATCGCTTTTCGAAGTACGGGACGTTCATAGCTTGCCCGAGGGATTGCACCGCGGAGGAGGCAACCCGGTTCTTTTTCAAGAGCGTCGTCAAATATTGGGGATTACCGAGGATCATTATAAGTGATCGAGACTCACGCTTCATAGGACGACTATGGACTGAACTTTTCAAACTTTTGGGGTCCAAACTTTGCTTCTCGACAAGTTATCACCCACAAACCGACGGGCAAACGGAGAGGGTGAACTCCCTACTCGAGTACTATTTATGGCAAACTACTCGACGTGGCTCAATTTTCTTACAACTTGCAGCGGAGCGAAGCTACGGGGATGAGTCCATTCGAGCTTGCAACGGGACAAAAACCCCTTACGCCACAAACTTTGGCTACGGCAACCGATGGAAGGAGTCCGGGAGCATTGAAAATAGCTAAGTCGTGGGAGGAACAAGCCGACTTAGCCCGGGCGTGCCTTGAGCAGGCTAGGCGACGAAGGAAAAAATAGGCGGACGACAAATGGCGACCATGGGAATTTGACGTTGGGGCCCAAGTGATGGTGAAACTATTGCCCCAACAGTTCAAGGCGTTGCAGAGCATGCACAAGGGTCTTTTGCGGAGGTACGAAGGACCGTTCCCGGTGATCGCCAAAGTCGGTAAAGTTTTGTATCGCCTAGAACTTCCAAGTTCTTTGAAAATTCATCCGGTCTTCCACGTGAGTATGTTGAAGCCGTATCACGAAGATAAGGAAGACCCGAGTCGAGGAGAGTCACACCGAGCACCACCAACACCAATCATGACTAAGTCATATGATAAGGAGATCGAGAAAGTGCTCGGCCGACAACTAAAGCGACGTAGGGGAGTTCCACCAAGTATTAAATACCTCATCAAATGGAAGGGATTACCCGAGTCCGAGGCAACGTAGGAAGGAAGACCTATGGCAATTTCAAGATCGTCTCCACTTGTTCAAGGCAACGAGGACGTCGTCGGATTAGGCGGGGGAAGATGTCACGGCCCGCCAGTTTTGGCCCAACCCTTTGCCAGTTTTTCTTGGGTTGGGAAGTTAAGGAAGCCCAAAACTTAACCCAAATAGGGTTAGGCCCAAATGTAGAGAAGTAGAGATTCTTGGAGGATTCTAGAAAATATTTTAGAAAATATTCTAGAACCCTCCCATTGTAGATATTTTGTAGGAATTCTTTGGAGTGTTATAATGAACCACTCTCAGACGTTAGATCAAATAGATCTCCACCGTCCATTAACGAGGTGTACTAGTATAAATAGGGGTAGAGTCCTCATTTGTAAATCATCCAACAAATCCAACAAATCCAACATCCAAGCACTTAAGCAATAAAAGTGTTTTCCTACAAACTCTCTTATCTTGTTAAGTTCTTCCTTCGTTTTCCATCAACAAATCCGTGACAGTATGCTAGCCATTCCGAGTTACCAATCTCAATTTCTTCAGCTGTGCCATGACTAGAGCTACCATCAGCAGACCCACTATCATCAATGTCAGGAAATATCAGCCCTACAAAGGGACAAAGACAGGAGAAACAAAATAAACAAAACATAACAATAAAGCAGAGCATAACAACAAAATAAAACAAAATAAATTGGCTCTTACCAAATTTGTTCTGCATAACTGATTTCACTAAAGTAAATTATTCCCTTGTTCCTTTTATAAGGTCAAAACCTTCACATGCCTTTAAGTACGTAAGTCTCGAACGAGATTGAGGCAGTGTTGTTACTGGAACAACATCACGTACAGTTTGATCCACAACAACCGGACGTATTCTCCGATTCCCAAGAACGATACTTTCTATTTGTGCCACATTCCTCACACCATCCTCTGCATCCGACAATGGTGATGCATAATGTGTTCCTATTAGTGCTAGGGCTTCATTGGATCAATGGCTGCCATTCTACATCAGAATAAATAATCAAAACAATATTAATAACTAAAACGCACTAAAACTTGATACATGCTTGTACTACCCTTCTCCAATTTATAGACATTTCGACTGTTACATTCAACCATTTATACAAATTCCAAAACACCTACACAACATACAGACTAGGACTGTACTACCACCATTTGAACAAAATCAAATGACATTAATCAGAAGGTCTTTTAAACCAAACAGTCGTTATATACATATGTTTTTAAGTCTTTTTTCAACCATTAATAGAGTCTACAAAACAGAAATTAGAACATAAATAACTAAAAAGCCATAAAAGTTTTGGAATATATTTCTACAATTTAAACATATTCGAAACACAACTAAGCAAACATATCTATATAAACACAACTAAGCAGCATACAGATTTCAACCATTAATACAGTCTACAAAACAGAAATCAGAATACAATTAACTAAAAAGCCCTAAGAGAATTGAAATATATTTCTGCAATTTAAACATATTCCAAACAAAACTAAGAAAACAAATCTATATAAACACAACTAAGCATAATACAGATTTCAACTAGTCTTCTCCAATTTATCCAGATCCGTAACACATCAAATAAAGAAAATTAACTATAAAACACAGATCTGGAATGCTCTTCTCGGATTTATGCATATTAGCAATAAAATATCTTATCCTATTTAACAATCAAACAGGAATATACCAGAAATAAACTGAAATTAGGGCGCAAATAAAAAGAAGGGCAAAACGAAGAAATGCACAATCAGAAATGCAAAATAACAATTAACGAAGGAATTTACCTCAGATAGCAGCAGGTGTTAACCTCTTCAAATTGAGATAAAAATCAAAAAACAATTCTGCAGAATAAGATCAGACGAATTTCAGGGTATAGAAATGCAGTTTCGAAACAAAAAAAAATCAGAAAATAATTAATCAGAAGAAGAAGATAGAATAGAAATTCACAAAAGGAAACGGAAGATGAAATTAATGAAGGAAATTGTAGAATTACCTCAGATCGAAACTCAGATATCCGCGTCTTCAAAAGGGGATAGAACTCAATTTGAAATTTCTACAGCGTCTGATCAGTAGAAGTTCATAATATATATAGTACGTTCACAAGGTTTTATGGTAAGGGCATATTACAACAATAAGCCCATCAATAAGTACTTATTCATAAAGGGATCCAGATAAAAAAATCATTTACCAATAAGTCCACACATGGTCCAGATTTTCGTTAAAGACTAAAATAGCCCCTCATACTTTAATATGCTCATATTTCATCCTTAACTTAGTTTAACCTCAATTTGACCACAAATTTCACAAATTATTCATTTTTTACCCAAAACTTTTTTTTTCAAAAAAATAATTATTTTTCAAAAAAAAAAAATTTCCCGGCGTTGACCGGCGGTCAACACCAGTCTCCGACGTTGACTTTTCAATTTTTTTTTCTTCAAGATTTTTTCGCCGGTCTCCGGCGTTGACTTTTTCGATTTTTTTTTTGTTTTCTTTTTTTTTCGTTTAAACAGCAATATTGTTGTGATTGACAGTAATATTAACTATATTACTGTTAAACACAGTAAAATTAACTAAACTACATTTTAACACAGTAATATTGCTATATTAATCTCTAGCACAGTAATATTAACATAACAAAACTCATTATTATTGTATAATAGAGTAATATTACTATGTTGACCATTCAACAAATGTAAACATAATAAAAAGGCAAAAGAATTAATATTACTGTGAGTGACAATAATATTACTATAACAACAGTAATATTACCGTCAACCACAGTAATATTACAATAATAGACAGTAATATTATTACGTTACTCCGTGAATAACTCAAACAAACAAAATAATTATATTGATGTGGTTGACAGCAATATTACTATAACAACCAGGGGCGGTACTTGCAAGCAGGGGCGAGTCCACCCAAGGGCTAGGGTGGACTCAAGCCCCCCCTCACTTTCCATTTTTTTCCTATTATATATATATTTCATTTTATTTTTTAGTCAATTCAATTATATTATTTAAGACCATTTATTTTTAGTCCACTTACTCAAAGCCCTATGTGTATCTTATATTTATCTATTTATTTACTTCAAGACCCCAGGATATATATATATATATATATATATATATATATATATATATATATATATATATATATATATATATATATATATATATATATATATATATATATATATATATATATATATATATATATATATATATATATATATATAATTAAATTTTTAGCCAATTCAATTATATTATTTAAGCCCACTTATTTTTAGTCCACTTACTCAAAGCCCCCCATATATATTCTATTTATTTTTTTAGTCTATTCATATATATATATATATATATATATATATATATATATATATATATATATATATATATATATATTCTATTTAATTTTTTAGTCTATTTAATTATATTATTTAAGCCCACCTATTTTTAGTCCACTTACTCAAAGCCCCTCATGTATGATTTGCTCTCATCTTCTATTTCTCAACTTCATTACATTTCTTGAAAAAAAAAAAAAAACTTTGTTATCTCCCACAGTCACACTAATAGCGGTTAAATTGCCACCCACCGCGATCGTTTTAGCATTTGACAACTTCTCTATGTAAATTTGATAATCGACTTGATATTCATGTTTTTTAAATTTTCATAACAATTTGGCTTTTGCAATTCGTTTTGGTATTATCTTCTGAAAGTGAAGGAAAAAAAATTCATATCGAATTTTCATCTCAAATTTCTTTCGTAGCAAATTTTTTTTCGGGGGCGCTGCCCCCGAATCCCCGTGTGTTTAAGCCCCCCCTCACCAAACTTTCTGGCCTCGCCACTGCTTGCAAGGGCATGGGGGGATGTTGACCCCCCAAGAATTTTTTTATTTTTTTTAGATATTTGGTATTTTGTTTTTTAAATATTACTTTTGGCCCCCCAAAGTTTTTGTAAATATGTATCTTAATCCATTATTTATTTAGTTTCTTCTCCATAATCTTATATAAATTATAGATAAATATATCATATTTAACATGGAATATAAAATAAGATGCTTAAAACTTGTATTATTTTAAATAAAATTTATTAATATTATTTATTTTTGAATTTTTTTATCAATGCCTTGAGATCGTGCCATATATCCCCGAAATATTAGGTGCAATACATTATTAGAATAATTTTAATTAATTTAAAATTTTCTGTGATGATTAAAATATGATATAATTATAATATACATGATATTTTAACTAAAAATTAGTAATATAAACTTATTTTTTGCAATGTTTTGTAAACTAAATTTTTTTTGGGGCGCTGCCCCGAACCCTAAAATTTTAGTTAGCCACCCCTACATTTTGATCCTGGTTCCACCCCTGATATCAACAGTAATATTATTGTGTTTACAGTTTTATTACAATAATAGACAATAATATTATTACGTTACTCGGTGAATAACTCAAACAAAACAAAAAACCCAAAAAAACAATAATATTGATGTGGTTGACATTAATATTATTGTGTTTACAGTTATTTTACTGTCAACGACAGTAATATAATTACGTTGACTTGTCAATAAATCAGACAAAAAAACAAAAATAATAATAATAATATTACGTTAATTTACTGTCAACGGCAAAACAATTACATAAATGTAATGTCAACGGCATTACAATTACGTTAATGTACTGTCATTGACAGTATAATTACGTTAATTTACTGTCAGTGGCAGCACAATTACGGTCAACGTCTAGCGGCGACGTAAAAAAAATTAAAAAAAAAATAAAAAAAAAAACACTAAAAAAAATTAACGCCGGCGGAAAAAAACAGGCCAGAAAAAAAAGTCAATGCCCGGAGACCGGCGAAAAAATCCGGAAGAAAAAAAATTCAAAAACTCAACGCCGGTCCGGCGGAAATTTTTTATTTTTGAAAAAAAAAGTCAAAATTGGATTTTTGTGGTTAAAATTGGATTTTTGTGGATAAAATTAATTAAATTGGAGTTACAATTAAGAACTAGTTATAGAGGGTTGAGGGTTGAGGGTAATATTGTCATATACATGAATGTTTCCTTTATCTTATATATCAAAGAAAGATACGCTGGACAACCCTAAAAAAACATAATGTATTTCTGTAATTATTTATTTTTAATATTTTTTCTCTACTAATTTCTAACTATACATGAATGTTTCATTTATCTTATATATCAAAGAAAGAAACGCTGGACAACCCTAAAAAAACATAATGTATTTCTGTAATTATTTATTTTTAATATTTTTTCTCTACTAATTTCTAACTATAATTTTTAACAATTACAAAAATTAAAACTAATCCGTAAAGAATCCTACCTAGGGATGGCAATATTACCCGACACGGCGGGTACCCGCCCCGCCCCATTTTCGACGGGTAATACCCGCCCCGTTAAGAATTGGGGCGGGTAAGAGTTTTACAATTTATACCCGCAACGGGTAAGGGGCGGGTACGAGTGTAGTAAAATTTCCCCCCCACCCGACCCGTACCCGCTCCGTTTACCACCCATATTTTTTATTCACGTATAATACCCTTATATGTATATTTAATATAATGTATATTATATTTTATAAAATGATTGTTAATTTGCATTTATATTTTAATCGATTTAGTAATTAGCAAGTATATATATTTGCATTGAAAAAAACAAGGCTATTTTTTTTAGGAACATAACTAGAATTGATTTTTATATTCAAAGTAAGAAGGAAAAGCCAAAATGGAGGAGGGAAAAAACGGGTCGTCAAACGGGGCGGGTACCCGCGGGTGCAAAATGGGGCGGGGGCGGGTTCTACAATTCCAACCAACAACGGGTATGGGGCGGGTGAGGGTTGCTTGATTTTCCAAACGGGGCGGGTGCGGGGATTGCGATACCTGCCCCGTACCGCCCATGGTCATCCCTAATCCTATACCTTATTATTACTTATATAATTATTTATTTTTAATATTTTTTGTGTACTAATTTTTTAACTATAATTTTCAACAATTATTGATCTCCTAATTTTCATCAATATATCTCAAATCTTAAGAGATAAAGCTAGAAATTCAATATGAATAATACTACACTAGTAATTGTACCCGTGCGATGCACGGGACAACAAATTGCATTCTTTTGATGTTGTAAGAATATAAACAAACGTTTGATGTATCGTATGATCGAAATTCTATTATACTGGAACATTATTAAGTATACTACACACAAAAAAAAAGGACATAACTTTACTGTTGAATAATTTTCCAAATGAATTGAATCAGCTAATACCAGTAGATTGAAAATTTGAACCAGGAAAAAAATCATCAATTATCTCTTCCATGTTGAGCTTAAAAGTAATTAGATTTAATAACTAAGTTAACATAATCAAAACTAAACTATCGATAACATACCATCGTAAAAGGCCATCTATACATCTTGCATCGGAACTAAGCCCTTCTCCACTACCTCATTTTAAGGTTGTACGTTTTGCCACTGGAATTAACAATTGGAAAATTAAGAAACAAAAATAAATATAAACAATAAATTAAATATCGCATACAAACAATAAGTCTTGAAGGTCGACTTCCAATAGCTTGTGGCTCCGCCCATTTTTGGTTAATTTTCTCAAATCATCCCTTTCAATAACATGTCCAATAACATATAAAATGAAATAATTGTTATACATAAAATTTGAAAACTTTGGTATAAATTAATGAAACACATAATTTAACAAAATGAAATTACCTATAAGCCATGATGGAAAAAGATATAAACTAATTGCCACACATGCAATAGGATGAAGAAGAAGATAAGAAACAAAATCTAAAGTCGGGTTACCAAAAGAAGAAGCCTTAGAGGTATGGAAGAAATAAAATTCAAATGTTGCAGACATTCTGTAAAACGATGTCACAAAATCCGCTAGGGATGAAAATCAGATTTATTTACCCTTTTCTATAAAAACTAGTAGATCACCCGTGCGATGCACGGGGATCAGCTCTAAGATTAAAGTGTATTAATAGCTAAAACACATCGAGGAGGTGAATCGAATATCTCTATGAATGAAAAGAGGATGCTAATGCTATATATGGGGGTAATTTAAAAAAAAAGTTTTAAATAAAATAATCATACAAAAACTTTGAATAATTGATATATAATACGATATAATCCTAAAATTTTGAATAGCTGATATATAACACGATATAGCCCGAAACTTAAAAAAAAAATCCATTCCATTTGATTGAAGTTCTGAGTTAGACAAAAAAAATGATAAAATAAAATATAAAATACGAAAATTTGGGCTAAAAAAATAATAAGAGACATTATCTGACTCAAATGGTACAATCATCTCGTCCAATACACTCAAATCTTTAATATGAAACTTAATTATCAAAGTAGTATTTCATAACTCATGCATTGACATGGCCTACAACTCATCTAATACCTTGCAAGTAACATTCACATTTTTCATTGTATACACATTATTGAAACATAAATTAAAATATAAGAAAATAAATACGATTTATACTAAATTACCTTTATTAAAGAAAAAAACCCATTGCGATCGACAATAAGATTAGCATAAATTGCAAATAAACCTAACACGAAAAAAATAATTATACATGTAAATAATAGAAAAAACAAATGTGTATCTGAATCATAATATACAATTTTTCTGATTATCTTCATAGTCGCTGAAAAACTTATTTGCAGGCAACATTGCAAGTAACATAGGTCGTCGTTTCCGACTTGATAAATATTTGTATGCCACATATACTCTTAACTCTCAACATTGCAATGTAAGTAACATTATTCGCCGCTCCGACTTGATGAATATCTTTATGCCACCTCTACTCTTAACTCTCGACATAGCGATGTATAAAAGTCCATATAACACTAACAATAATTGTAAGACTAATACTTATACAAACACTTACACTAACACTAACACTAACGCTAACACTAACGCTAATACTAACACTAATACTAATACTAATACTAATACTAATACTAAACTATTACTAACAGAAATACTAATACTAATACTAATATTAATACTAATACTAATACTAATACTAATACTAATACTAATACTAACTAATACTAATACTAATACTAATACTAATACTAATACTAATACTAACACTAATACTAATACTAATGCTAATATTAATACTTTACTAATACTAAGACTAACAGTAATATTAATACTAATGCTAAAACTAATACTAATACTAACACTAACACTAACACTAACACTATCACTAACACTAACTTTAACACTAACATTAATTGTAATACAAATACTAAAACTAATACTAATATTAACTAATACTAATACTAATACTAATAATACTATTACTAATAATTTTACTAATATTAATACTAATATTAATACTAATATTAATACTAATACTAATACTAATATTAATACTAATAATAATACTAATACTAACACTAATAATAATACTAACACTGATACTAACACTAATATTAACACTAACACTAACATTAATACCAAAACTAAAACTGACACTAACATTAACATTGATACTGATACTGATAGTAACATTGATACTGATAGTAATACTAATACTAACATTGATACTGATATTAATACTGACACTGATACTAATAGTATTACTAATACTGATACTGATACTAATATAGTATTACTAATATTGATACTAATAATAATATTGATACTCATATTAATATTAATACTGATATAAATATTGTTGTTGATATTGATATTAATCCTGATACTAATATTGATACTATTACTAATACTAATAGTAATAGAAATATGAATACTGATATTGGTACTGATATTAATTTTTAAACTGATTATGACACTGATACTGATTTATACATTGATTATGATACTGATAATGCTACTGATATTGGTGCTAATACTCATACTAATCAATACTAATATTAATACTAATACTAATATGCTAATACTAATATTAATCCTAGTACAAATACTAATACTAATATGCTAATACTAATATTAATCCTAATACTAAAATTAATACTAATACAAATACAAATAATAATACTAATACTAAAACTAATACTAATACAAATACTAATACTAATAATAATACTAATACTAATACTAATACTAATACTAATACTAATACTAATACTAATACTAATACTAATACTAATACTCATACTCATACTCATATCATACTCATACTCATACTCATACTCATACTAATACTCATACTCATACTAATACTAATACTAATACTAATACTAATACTAATACTAATACTAATACTAATACTAATACTAATACTAATACTAATACTAATACTAATACTAATACTAATACTAATACTAATACTAATACTAATACTAATACTAATACTAATACTAATACTAATACTAATACTAATACTAATACTAATACTAATACTAATACTAATACTAATACTAATACTAATACTAATACTAATACTAATACTAATACTAATACTAATACTAATACTAATACTAATACTAATACTAATACTAATACTAATACTAATACTAATACTAATACTAATACTAATACCAATACTAATACCAATACTAATACTAATACTAATACTAAACTAATACTAATACTAATATTAATACTAATACTAATACTAATACTAATATTAATACTAATACTAATACTAATACTAATACTAATACTAATACTAATACTAATACTAATACTGATACTAATACTGATACTAATACTGATACTAATACTAATACTATAACTAATACTAATACTAATACATACTCATACTCATACTGATACTTGTACTGATACTGATTTTTATACTAATACTGATACTAATACTGATACTAATACTAATACTATAACTAATACTAATACTAATACTAATACATACTCATACTCATACTCATACTAATATTGATACTGATACTTGTACTGATACTGATTTTTATACTAATACTGATACTAATGTTATTGTTAATATTGATATTGATACTGATTTTTATAATAATACTTATTTTTATATTTATACTGATATTGATATTGATATTGATCTGATTATGATACTGATACTGATATTTATACTGACACTGATACTAATACTAATGTTAATACTAATATTGATATTGATACTGATTTTTATACTAATACTTACTTTTATATCTATATTCATATTGATACTGATCTGATTCTGATACTGATACTGATATTGATACTAATATTAATGCTAATGCTAATATTGATACTCATACTGCTTTTTATATTGATAGTAATACTAATACGTATTTTAATATTGATACTAATATTAATACTTATACTAACATTAATACTAATACTAATAGTGATACTGATTTTTGTACTGATACTTATATTAATTTTGATACTGATATTGATACTATACTCATACTCAGTGGCGGAACCAGGTATATATAGTTGGGGGGTCGGAATTTTAGATGGTATACTAAAAGTTTGTAGGGGCGTGACTTGCTCGACGGTACTTACTGTAGTTGATTTTTTCTAAGGATATTATATATGTAGATAATTACGTGAATGTGTGATATTGTTAAAAAAAATCAAATATTGATTAGAAATATAGAATCAATAATCAAATTTAAAAGAAAACTCAGTTGATAAAATATAAATATTATTTCTTAAGGTGGCTAATACATAATAACATATAATTAAAATAATATATTAGTAATTAGTAGGAAATAAGCAAAATCATCGGGGGTCATGGGCCCCTGGCTGCCCACTTCTAGTTCCACCGGTGCTAATACTAATACTAATATTAAACTAATACTAATACTAATAATATTAATACTAATACTAATACTTAAAAGTTGTACCTATGTTTCATTAATTTATTCGAATATATTTTTTTTAGGAATGAGAAATCAACCAAACAGTATTACGTAAAATGTGGGAAAATTTATTGTTGGACAATTACATGGAACATATTACAATAATGCCATATTAGTTAGAGGGACTCAGTGGTATCTAATGAAAATTTATTGTTGGACAATTACATGGAACATATTATAATAATGTCATATTAATTACATTTTTAGAGGGAGTAATTGGTAAGAATAATGATTTTACGTGGATTATAATATGACAGACCATTAAATTCATCCATAGTCTTAAATATTTTCTAAATTGAATAAAGATTGGATGGAATATATTTAAACATAAGTAGAAAATTTTGTCAAATTGTGTTAATTACGAAAACTTTAATCATATAGTAATTGAAATACATAATATTGATTTAATACATGCATTTATGTATAAATATACAATTATCATGTTACTTAGATAGATGAACTTTTAGTTGATTAATGATAAAATAACACTTTTTCATTATTTCATTAATTATAAAAAACAAAAGGGAAGAACGGACATAATAGCAGCGAGCGAAACAAATAAAATCTTAAATATATGATCTTATATAATGTACTAATATTTCTGTTGTTTTAATATGAACATGTAGTTGATTGATGAGATTTAAGTTATTTTACAATAAACATTCATATTAACAAATAAAATGAAACAAATACAATCGTACATGGATGAATTGTATATGTGCATACATTAAAAAACTTCAATGAACAAAAAAAAAATCAATCATATTTAAAACGTAGAAAAATATGAATTGCATATTTTCTTTGTATGGATTGCCGCAAACGAATATTTATTCCCCGCATAAATCACATGTGATTCACACAATTCTTCGAACCTATTGTAAACTCCATCCTCAAACTCGAGTGAGTTTTTATTGAAGAACTTCGACCTTGAACTTCAAAGTGAACTATTTTACTTCTAATTAATCTAGTTGCCTCAACAAAATGTTTGTTTTGTTAATATGCTACAAATATAAACAATAAACAAAACAAAAATCAATAATATAATGCATAATATATAGATGCAAATATATTAAAAAAATGCCAATGGAGAGAGAGAGAGAGAGAGAGAGAGAGAGAGAGAGAGAGAGAGAGAGAGAGAGAGAGAGAGAGAGAGATATTTTGAATAAACTTCTAGGTGGCAGGTGTATGATAGTGCCATAGTTTATGTTCGCCTAGTGTTATGGAGATAAAATCTCAAAAATCCGATAAATAAGTTCAGATAAATGTACTTGACCCATAAAACGCACAATAGAAATTCCATATAGTCTCTTATTTTGGATGAATCAAAGACGTCAAATTTCCTATCTTTGGAAAAAATAATCTCATATGCAATACAACCAAACAATAGAAAAGATTGAATTCAAAAAATATAAATCTATCACGGTATTTGATTGATGACAATTTTCCCTAGTCTTATGACATCTGCAAAACAAAAACAAAAACAAAAACAGACATAGTAATAAATACTTATTGCAAAGTACGCTTAGAGTGGATTGAACATACACATAAGACATTACGTACCGAAGACTTTGGAATCGTGATTATAAGCTGCAACCAAAACAATAACAGCGATAAGTAAAATATGAAAACGCAGACAATATAAAACTTAAAACATGTAAATAGAGGTACAACATGTGAATATGAAACACGCATACATTGTTATAAAGTGTCGCTCGAGTAGATGTAAATGCTGGTAAAAATTATATAGATGTAAGGTGTTTATATAGTTTTCAAAATATACACGTTCAAATTTCAAAAATTTGATTTGGGCGGCAATATCAAATAAAGTTTCCTAAAAATTAATTAATCATGATCGGGTCTAAATACGATGAGCATTCTTTCCATATTCAAAACATGTGTAGAATATGTAACATCGAATGAATATATATTTTTACATATAAAATTAATATTTTTACCATAACTGGACATAATTAATATGAAAAGAAATATTATAAAATAATTGAATAAGGAAATATAATTTGAGTAGATTTGATGCATTTGTTTTTAGCATTGATTTGATGCCTTCGTTTTTGGCAATTCGTGTTATTCTTACACCGAAATTATTGCTCGCAAAAAAAAAAAAAAAAACTAATAATTGCTTTGATTGCAATTATGATTTGATTTCAAAGTCAGCATATATATTGCCATTTACGATTTGCTAACTAAAGGGAAGTTAGGATAAATTGTAAAAGGAAAGTTGTTGGATTTAAATTAGATATTGCATTGTGCATTTATGTCACTACCAAATTCTCACAAACTTAAAATCAGTATATACACAATCAAAATATTTTTATAAATAAATGAATATCAAATATATATATATATATATATATATATATACATATATAAATATATATATATATATATATATATATATATATATATATATATTTATATATGTATATATATATATATATATATATATATATATATATATATATATATATATATATATATATATGTATTAATACAATCATCGTCTTAATATAATAATGTATTAATAAAAAAAGTATAAATTAATCAAGTATAATTGTTTGAACGTATAATAGAAATACGCAATGTCAAATTATTATTAACAAAAAATATTGTATATTTTTATTAAATAGTACAATGTAAAAATAAAATATTTTTGCTAATATACTTTTTTTATTGAATGGATATTATATTGCAAAATATTGAGAAAAAAAAACTGCATTCTTTTATTTTAATATTTTAATATTAAAAAAAAACCTGAAAATTATTTGAATTTCGTAAAAAAAATTGAGTATCCTGAATTTGTTCAATAAATATATTTTGAAATATTGAAAATATAAACTCGAATTTTTTTTCGAATTTATATAATATTAAATTAGTAAATAACATACATGTGGTAATTGTTTAAATGAGTGTATAAATGTTAAATAGGAAATAACTTAAATACATACCAAAATAAAATTGACAACTCACCAATTGAAGAATCCACCTCATCAATTGAACTCCAACTAAGCAATTTTGATAAATGACATCATCATTTGCCACATGTCAATCATTGAGGACATAGATTCTCTTTTTATATTATATATAGATAGAAAATCAGATTATTATAAATAATATCTAGGAGAATTTGATGAAATAAAAATTTGATAAAAAAATCAAAAAATAATATTTAGGAGATAAAAATCAAAAATAAAATTTAAAATAATAGTTAGGAGATAAAAATTTGATAAAAAATCGAAAATAATATTTCAAATAATGTTAATGAGATAAAAGTTGATAAAATATGAAAATAATAATTAGAATAATATTTAGGAGATAAAATATGATAAAAATCAAAATTATTATTTAAAATAATATTTAGGAGATAAAAATCAAAAATAATATTTAGAAGACAATAATCTGATAAAAAACGAAAATAATATTTAGGAGATAAAAAACTAATAAAAACATGATAAAACTCGAAAAAAATATTTAAAATATTATTTAGGAGATATAAATTTGATAAAATTCGAAAATAATATTTAGGAGATAAAAATCTGCTCAAAGTTGAAAATTATATTTAAAATTATAGTTAGGACTTAGGAGATATAAATTTGATAAAATTAAAAAAATATTATTTATTATAATATTTAGGAGATAAAAATTTGATAAAAATAAAAAATAATATTTAGGAGACAAAAATCTGATAAAAATAAAAAATAATATTTAAAATAATATTTAGGAGATACAAATATGATAAAATTCAAAAATAATATTTAAAATAATATTAAGGAGATAAAAATTTGATAAAAATTGAAAAAAAATTACAAATATGACATTAGGGTTTTTTAGGGTTGCCCTAGCGTTTCTTTCATTTATATATAAGATATCTAGGAGAATTTGATGAAAATCGATAATAATATATAAAATAATATTTAGGAGGAAAAAATTTGATAAAAAAATCCAAAAATAATATTTAGGAGATAAAAATCAAAAATAAAATTTAAAACAATAGTTAGGAGATAAAAATTTGATAAAAAATCGAAAATAATATTTCAAATAATGTTAATGAGATAAAAGTTGATAAAATATGAAAATAATAATTAGAATAATATTTAGGAGATAAAATATGATTAAAATTAAAATTATTATTTAAAATAATAATTAGGAGATAAAAATTTGATAAAAATCAAAAATAATATTTAGGAGACAATAATCTGATAAAAAACGAAAATAATATTTAGGAGATAAAAAACTAATAAAAACATGATAAAACTCGAAAAAAATATTTAAAATATTATTTAGGAGATATAAATTTGATAAAATTCGAAAATAATATTTAGGAGATAAAAATCTGATAAAAGTTGAAAATTATATTTAAAATTATAGTTAGGACTTAGGAGATATAAATTTGATAAAATTAAAAAAATATTATTTATAATAATATTTAGGAGATAAAAATTTGATAAAAATAAAAAATAATATTTAGGAGACAAAAATCTGATAAAAATAAAAAATAATATTTAAAATAATATTTAGGGGATACAAATATGATAAAATTCAAAAAAAATTACAAATATGACATTAGGGTTTCTTAGGGTTTCCCTAGCGTTTCTTTCTTTTATATATAAGATATAAGATATCTAGGAGACTTTGATGAAAATCGATAATAATATTTAAAATAATATTTCGGAGGAAAAAATTTGATAAAAAAATCGAAAAATAATATTTAGGAGACAAAAATATGATAAAAATGAAAAATAATATTTAAAATAATATTTAGGGGATACAAATATGATAAAATTCAAAAAATTACAAATATGACATTAGGGTTTCTTAGGGTTGCCCTAGCGTTTCTTTCTTTTATATATAAGATTATTAAATTTTATTATATTAGTAGTGTACTATATTTTCTTATTATGAATTAAATTGATTATTTTTTTTCACTATTTAAATAATATCCCGTGCATCGCACGGAGGAAAAATGCTAGTTTATAATAAATATTAAAGGGATGGGCTTATTGGTGAAAGAGATATAGCCCGTAAACCTAGATAATAATAATGCTTGGTTTAGGATCTACTAGCATTTTTTCCCCGTGCGATGCACGGGATGTTATTAAAAAAATGAAAAAAATAATCAATTTAATACATAATAAGAAAATATCGTACACTAACATAGTAAAATTTAATAATGTAGTATTATTCATATTTTATAGAATATTGGTTTATTTAAATCTTACATATTAAGATTTATAATCCAAATATCTAGATAAAAATTTAAAAATTCGTATTTCTATCTTTATCTCTTAAGATTTGAGATATATTGATGAAAAATCGGAGATTGATAATTATTAAAAATTATAGTTAGAAATTAGTAGAAAAAAAAATATTAAAAATAAATAATTAAAAAAATACCATTAGAGTTTTTTAGGGTTGCCCAGCGTTTCTTTCTTTTATACATAAGATGCTCAAAAACCCCAATATTAAAATCAGATCGAAAATAGAAATCTCACAAATATTTCGATTTCAATCCAAATTCATTCGAAAATCATAACAATACATTATTTACTACCTCTTTATTTTTTGGATTAGAAAACAAATTAAAAAGAAAACGTTTTGAAGGGATTAAGTTTTGAATTTTTTATTTTCTGAAAAATAAAATAAAATAATAATAATAATAATTGAAGTCTAGTTAGCGTGCGGGCGGTCTGAGAAAATCAGAAAAACATACCAAATGTTTTGTGGATAGAACCGAAACCACCGTACGTCCATTCTCTCTCTCTCTCTCTACCACAACCACTGGAAGAAAAAAACACACTGCACAGTCTCTCTCTCTCTCTAGAAAATTACCAAGACAAAAATAAACAAAGCGAAACGCAGAGTTGGGTTTTATTTTCGGGCAGGTATGTTTTTATCCATTCAAGAAAATAGTAACTGCGGTTTCCCCATTTGAATTTGGATTTTATATGTTTGTGGGCAAAGAAAATGTCAAATTGAGGAATGAAATGAATAATTGAATTTATTTGGATTAGATTCTTTTTCTTTTTTTTTTAAATATATTTCTGTTGGTGACTTCGTGTTTGAGATTATGTTGAAATAGTTTTTGTTGAGTTGCCATAGAAGCTAAGAAGCATGTAGCAAGTGTGTAGCTCAACTGAGTTAACTCAGCATCCCTGTAGATAAATTCAAGTGTGTTATGATTATATAATGAATTGCTTTCGAAGAATCGAAAAAGGGTTTCTTGATTTTATAACGAATTGCCGCTTTCGAAGATTTTTTATCTTTGTTGAAGTAAAGATCACGTTTTTAAAGACCATATAACGAGCTGAGATTAAAGAAAACGAAATGTTGATGGACCCGTTTTTTCGATTTACTTTGTTAGTAAACTAATCGAATCATTTATTAATCGAGTGTGTTATGATTATACAATGAATTGCTTCCGAAGAATCGAAAAGGGTTGGTTTCTTGATTTTATAACGAATTGCCGCTTCGATGATTGTTTTATCTTTGTTGAAGTAAAGATCACGTTTTTAGAGACCATAGAACGAGCTGAGATTAAAGAAAACGAAATCTTGATGGACCCTTTTTTCCGATTTACTTTGTTAGCAAACTAATCGAATCGTTTATTACATTTTTCGATTATTCAAGAAATGGCGACGAAGCTACTAGTATCTCCAATCTCTCATAATCCCACATTTTCGACCCAAGACCCGACCCGTATTAACACGTGGGCCCCGCATATCCGGATGCCGTCAAGACAGAGGAGCGTCGTAGTTCGATTATCCACTACTTCAGTACTTGTGGAGCATCTGCACCAAGATCCGCAGTCTCTGTTTATGCTAGCTGATAATGCTGGCTACTCGTTGGCTAGTTATTACACTTCGCTCGGTCTATTTGTTATCTCGGTTCCCGGTCTTTGGTCCCTCATTAAACGCTCCGTTAAATCTAAGGTACCGTAATTTTTTAGTTTAATTTCAATTTCCTTTTTTTTACGGACAATGGTTTGCGATTACAATTTATTTAAATATTATTGTAATCCTTAATATTGGTGTTCGAATTCGCAGGTTGTGAAGAAGACATTCGTAGGAGAAGGGGAGGTGAAGAAGCCCCCTAGCCAGGTGGCAGGCGAAATTCTTTCGTTCTTTACACGAAACAATTTCGCAGTGGCGGATAGAGGGGAGACGATAACGTAAGCGACTTGTAATAACCCTTGAAACTTTTATTCATTTATTTAATAATTAAAAAAAAAATAAAAAAATACGAATCTATATTTCGGTTTCAGATTCGAAGGAATGATGACACCGAGCCGCGGTCAAGCAGCGCTGCTAACGTTTTGCACGTGCATAAGTCTTGGAAGCGTGGCGCTTGTTCTTACGATAACTTACCCCGATTTCGGAAACTATTGGTTCTTGCTAACCGTTTTCAGCCCCCTAGCGTAAGTAGTGTAATAAATACGTAACATATTATACGTAGCGTATTTTTTTCTTCTCATTGTTTTTTTTAATTAAAAAAAAACAGAGGAGCGTACTATTGGACGAAAGCTTCTAGAAAGGAGGAGATTAAGGTAAAGATGATAGTAGCGGAAGACGGAAAACTATCGGAAATAGTCGTTCAAGGCGACGACCAACAGGTGGAGCAAATGAGAAAGGAGCTTCAGTTGAATGAAAAGGGCATGGTTTATGTCAAGGGTATTTTTGAGAAATGATCATTTTGCTTTAAGTAGCAAAATCTTTTTTCTTTTTCTTTTTTTAATTTAATTATTATTTTCTCACCACCAATTTTGATGATTATTGTATGAGAATGTAATATATATTTTATATATATATATTTTGTATCCATTGCATACATCGATTCGCAATAAATAAATAAAGTTATACTAAAAGAATTGGTATTGATATCGATTTTATTAGTGTTTTCGATGGGGTTTGTTTCTCGGTTTTTTTAATCTGTAGATTTGATTGATCTTATTATACTATCAAAATTTTCATTTGGTAAGTATGATATTGGTATATTGTTGGAAATTGAAACTCCATGAGTCATGACACCTGATGAAAATGTTTTGGGGCTGTTTATATAATTATTTAAAAGTTTCGGGAACATTTTTTGGTAATAATTATAAAATGGAAACCCGTTTCCAGTAAGAAATATCCAAAATCCATTTTAAATAAAAGTTCGAAATTGCATACGCTTAAAAAAAAACAATCTTATGTCTATTTTCTCACTTCTAGTGGTGTGTTTTACTTTTAATATTTTTATAGATGCTAATTCCATACTAAAATAAATTTATTCCGAATTTAATTTGTGGAATGATGATTCGGATTAAAACTTGTAAATATATAATTTGTAGATGTAAATATAGGCTTAATTCTACTTTGCACCCTCAAAATTGAGCCTTTTGGCACTTTGCACTCTTAAACAATAATAATAGCATTTTGCACCCTCAAAACACAATAAATCATTCACAATGCACCATGAATTGAATTATAAAGACAATTTTTTTTTATTGGTCTTTTTTTTTTCCAGGGTTCAAAATAACAATTTTTTTTGTTACTTTTTTCAACCTCCAACCTAATTTCGAGCGCACAGAGTGCGAAAAATATAAATCACACTGAATTATTGAAAAAAAACTATATTTTCTTTCGAAATAAAATAAAATAATTTTATTTATTAGTGAATTATTTGATTGATAAATCTTTTATTGTAATGGTGGAAATATTATGTATAAATATTTGGAAGAAAAAATGTCATTTTCAAGTTACTTGATAACGAAATAGCTTAGGATTTTCTTTTTAATAAAACATTTTTTTGTGATAATTTTTTTATTTATAAATATGTTGATGAAATTATTTTTATTTTTGCACTTTATAGTTTCAAAATGATTTATGAATAAAAAAAATTATTTGACATTTATGATCTTTAAAGAATACCACTAGAAAATAGAAATATTAAATTGCCTTTATTAACTTTAAAAATCCATTTGGGGTGCACTGTGTATGATAATTTGTGTGTTTAGGGTGCAAAGTGCTATTAATTTATTTCGAGGGTGCAAAGTATCGAAATAGTATATTTCAAAGGTGCAAAGTGAGATTAAACCTATAAATATGTAATCGACGATAAGTATATTAATTAACCATTATAATATATTTTAGACATTGTGAGTGTACTCCTATATTTTTAATATTTACACGTCTTCCCCACATCCCGTATCCAACTTTTTAGAGAAAAAAAAATGTTTTCCAGTATCCGTTTTCCTGTTTCGTCGTCCCAATATTCCCTTGTCTGTGCTATATAGTGTTTGACAAAAGTAAAAGTAACACACTAATTAAAAAGAAAAAATAAATAAAAAAACTTAAATGCGCATTTTAAAAAAAATTAAAAAAAGAATCGAAAAATAATTAGTGGGCCCATTTGGGTTTCTAATTATAATTAAACAGATAAAACAGAAAGCCCATATATTGAGATAATAAGGCCCGACCCGTTTTATGGTAAGAAGATCCGGCCCATATCACAATTGGTAAGTGAATTGGAAAAAAAGAGGAAATTAGAGAACAGCAACATAATAAAGAAGAGAAGAGAGAGAGAGAGTGGGTCTGTGGGGTTCAAGGAGAATAGAAAGCGAGAGAGAAAGAGAGAGAGAGAGAGAGAGGAGAGAGAAAGCCACGTGCACTGATACAGCAGGTGGAGCCGCCGTCGTTGTCTCCGATGAGGGCTTGAACGCGGTACGTGATGATTTTTCTAGCCCTCAAAAACCCAAATTAGGGTTTCTCACCAAAATGCATGCGCCTTTTTGCACCTTTTCGTGTTAGCCCTCCGCCTCGCCTCTCGTATCAACCGCTGGCTGGTGTTTAAGATTGATAATTGAAAAATTGAAAATTGAATTTGAGTTTGTTAAATTTAATTTACGATTTTAAATGACATGTTAATTGATTTCTCCTGCACATCAATTTTTAATTTTTTTTTTCTGATCCTGGAAGATTGAATTTTTTATATCGTATGATCAGCCCTTAGACAAATTATTTATAGTTTAAATGGTAAGTCTTGCTATCGAAATTGTGTCCTCATAGAATGATTCATTTAAAAAAATGATGATGATTGAAAAATTGAAGACTGCATAAAAAAAAATTGCTTGAGATATTCAGTTATGTTTACTTAGTTGAGGGTGACAAAGGCTTTACTCAGTTCTTTTTGTAGCTTAAATAGTATGTTAGTCCACGTGTTCGATGAATTAGCTATCGGACATTTATCTGCCCTTTATTTACCCTCCCTGCTGGTCTTTACACTTGCAACTGGTAGTTAGTATACGACAAGAGTTTCTTAAATTTTCCCTATGGTTAGAATAAGCTCTTGCCTTCCACGTGTTGGCGATAATTCACGTCACTTCTGCTTTTATTGTGATCTGTCCATGGAAAGAAATTGATAATCGAAAAGATTTCCAATTCGATTGGTCAATCCGATATATTTTCCGACACGTGGCTCTCCACCCATTTCCTTAAATAGTTTGTGGATTCGGTGCATAATTTATGGGGGCATTGTAAATTATGCAAGTTTGTGGCAAATGCTACAGACTGTTTAAAAAGGCCGTATTAGTTTCCACTACTGTATGTTTCCTACTCGTGTATCTAAAGTTCGGAATGCTTGGAAGCTGCAGTGATCGTAAACTCTTTTGGAAACTTATTTATTTATTTCAAAACTTAACATAAGTTCATTTTTGACTAATTATCTTATCAATAACTGCAAATTTGTTGGAAATGTGTATGAGTTTCTAATCCATTGAAAGAAACCTAAGATTCGTTTCTAATATCATGAATTTTTTTGCCCTTCTATTAAATGATATCAGTTTGGCATGAAAATATTATTTTCTGTCGTTTCTTATTTGAAAGTAAGTTGTATGATGATTGAAGTTCTATTCTAAATAAAGGTTCCAAGTGAAGTATGATGATGGTAATGAGAACTGAACAAGAGCATACTGAGACTGAAGGCAGTAAGACAAAGAAGAAGAAGAGACAAGATGGAACATCTCGCCCAGCGTGCTCTTGGGTGCATTTTAGGTATCACTACATTTAATTAATCTGAAGTAGGATTTCAACATAATTTCCATATAATATATATATATATATATATATATATATATATATATATATATATATATATATATATATATATATATATATATATATATATATATATATATATATATATATATATATATATATATATATATATATACACACACACACCCTTATATACATACATGCTAACGATTTTAAGGATTTTGTTTTAGTCGTGAATTTATCAAGGAGTACACTGCTACCCATCCCGAATCTTCAGGCTTGAAAGTGGTAAGGATGTCTATATTGTCTTAAAAGTACTAATGTTGAATTTATCATAACAACCTATCTTTGTTTCAGGCTACAAAAGCTGCCTCGGATGCATGGAAATTAATGACTCCAGAAGAAAAGGCCAAATACACTAATCGAGCTCGTGAAGTATGGGATAAGTACTTGAGCACTACACCAGCCCGTACTCCCAAGCCAAGAAGACAGGTATTTTCTTCTTGTAGCTTCTCCACCATTTTTGCACACTTATACATACTTATACATGATATTTTGCAGACAAAACTTGTTACAAGGTGCTCTCCTGGTCGATTATTAAATGTGTTGCAAAGACTCACTCCTGACCAAAGGGATGCTGTAAAGAGCATGGGATTTGGTAGTATCCTTAATCTCAAATGCCGCACTCTTCGCCGCAGTTTGTGCCTCTGGTTATTGGAGAAGTTCAATACCGTTAGGCGAAGCTTAGAGATTTGTGGTGAGCGCATACCTTTAACTGCTCGAGATGTTGAACTGGTGATGGGATTGTCATCGAGTGGGAAAGATGTGGTTAACTCTGGACCGGATGAGTTAATTGCTGAGTTACGCAAAAATTACAACGCAACGAATCGTGGGATTTCTGTGCGGTTGTTGGAGGAGAGGTTAGCAGTACCAGAAGCTGGAGAGGATTTTCAAAGATCCTTTCTCCTTTATGTGTTGGGCACTCTTCTGTGCCCCACAGCAAGACTGGATGTTAGCCCATCGTTTCTCCATTTCTTGACGAACATGGAAGTTGTCCACCAATATAACTGGGGGAAGTTTTTACTTGACCGGCTAGTTCGAGAGGTAGCCCGTTATCGTCAAGGAAAGCAACGTGCAGTTGGTGGTTGTCTTTTGTTTCTACAGGTGAGGCTTAATGCGCTCGCTCTCTCTCTCTCTCTCTCTCTCTCTCTCTCTCTCTCTCTCTCTCTCTCAAACTGTTTGTTATTCTGCTTAATTTGACATTTATTTTGTCCTGAAGCTCTTTTACTACGAGAGTGTTGCTGTTGGAGAACCATCTGAACTGTCGCCTGCTATTTTTCCATGCCTAGCCTCTTGGGGTGAAGAAGAAATTAGCGAGCGAGAAAAGCAAGAGAGAGAGCTTGGAGGCTATGGATGTGGAGAGGTATTTTTTGCATATTATATTTTGGTAGTTTGGCCGATTATTGTAGTAATGCTAATCAGTTTCAAGTGTTTCCCCGTAGGTAGTTTGCAAAGAAAGAGGCTTAGGGATGGGAACGCTGGCTTTTAGAAATCAGCCAGACAGCATTCATTCGGCATTAATGCAACCAGAGCTTGAAAATTATGCTCTACTTGAGCAAGGGTATCAGGTATATTATCTATGTGCTAATAAATTATTTGTTCCGTGATTATTCGTAAGTTTCGTTTTATATTTGTTAAGTTTTGTGCTTGTGGTTGATTTCTAAAACTAAATATTAGTAAATTGCGATGGAAGTGAGTCTCTCTGTTTCTGATTATGCACAAAGACCTAGCATTTTTTACACTAGTCATTATTGTATTAGGCGCTAGCCTGAGCAAATTTAGGCGCAAAATTATATATATAATATATCATTGTCGCATTTGGGTTCTGTGCTTTTTAAAATTTATTTAAAGCGTTATTAGCGTCTTTAAATATGGTATCAGATTCCTGATTTACCTTGATTGACTAATATATAATTGATGGGTAAAGTGTAAAATAAATTAATAGCACTGGGAAAAAAATCTAGAGGCTTAAACCTAATAAATAACACTGAAAAGAAAATCTAGGTTTCTTCATTGAGGCTCACGGCGGCGCCTCTTCACTCAGGTGCGTCTGAGAATTAACTGCTTGATCTCGTAAGAATTAAGATTTCAAGGTTGCACTTGATTTTGGTTGTATTTCCCTTTTTTTGTTCCGACTTGTTAGTTATGTTACAAGTCATTTTGCTTATATATGTTCTTTCTACTATTATCCATGACTGTATTTCCACAAAGATTTGAACATGGTCAGCAGCATAAGAATGGTGTAATCTTGTAATGATGGCTTTCTAGATTCGTAATGGTTTCATTTAGTGGTGGAAAATGTAATGGAATTTCTGATTTCCGCCGATTCAGATCCAAAATTTTCCGATCCCGAATATCCAGATTTCTCAGTTTTCTGATTTTTTTGGATCGGAATCGGAATATATATGAGATTCCGATTTCCCATCTGATTTTAATTTCCGAGAATTCCATTTTTTTTCTTGAAAATTACACTTACAATATCAATATTATTATGTATTTTATATTTTAGGTGACTAATAAGATGGAATTTTCCGAATTCGACCAATTCCGATCTGAAAATTTCTGATTTTGGAACAAGTTTTTTCATCCCAATTTTGATTTCCGATTTTCTATTTTTTTTAAACATTCGTTTTTCACTTCTGAATAACTCGGCATTTTTCCGGAAAGTTCTGATTCCGATCATATCCGTTCGATTACCGCTCCTAGTTTCATCAGTTGGAAATTGCTGTTATGTCCTGCTCCGACCGAATGGCAATGTTTCATGTAGACATAAGATGGCTGTCTTATAAATGGCCAAACGTTTCGCCTTTTCTTTATTCTCTTTGCATTAAATATCCCATCATATTATATCGGACACCACTCGTCTTTTCAATTATTTTACTATGCAGATACTGAAATTTTTCGGACTTCCTATTTATTGCAAATAAACCATTACATCTTGTGGATCTAGTCATCTTTTCATCTTTCTTGTCCTTGCCTTTATTGTTCAAGTGAGAAAGTTCTTGTAAATGGCCTGGATTTGCTATAAGTTGTTTGTGACTTGAAATCCTCGTTGACTTGTGAAATCAATTCATCATTTACTTGATCCAGTAGCATTCCCGATTTATTTCTGTTTTTGACCTGTTGATAATATTACATGACAGGTTGTTGGAGAAGATCAACTCAACGGAGGCATGTTTACGGCAGAGGTAACCGATGATTCCCATTTATAGATAATCTTCTCTATTATAAAGTTTTGTGCCAGTTAGGAAAAATAGATAAGCTACTCTATTTTGGACAGTGTGCATTTTATCTTATTTTATACGAAAGTTGATTATTGGCTATATGAGCTGTTCAGGAGAATATTCCGATGAGTGGCAACGAGGGCAACAATGCCGTCTGTGTGGACATCGAAATAGCGGACCCCGTTCGAGCACCATGCAGAAACGCCCAATACGGCTGTGAAGAAATCATTGACTACACCAAAAGAAAAGAGCACGAAAGTCTCTGCATTTCTTCGCCATGTGCTTGCCCGCTCCAGAAGTGCCACTTCATCGGCTCATCCGCACAGCTGTCAGAGCATTTCAGCAGTAAGCATTGGGATTCGGGCCGGCGTTTTCAGTACAACAGCCCTTTAGCCATAACCTTAAACAAGAACGAAGCCTTTTTAGTACTACAGTCCGAAAAAGACGGTGCACTCTTTCTCCTCAGTAAAGGAACAGAGAGCATCGGCTACACTGTGATGATAACCTGCATAAACCCTAGCTCTTCGAGCGAACAGTACTTGTACGACGTCGTGTCTGAAAGAGGGAACACATGTCTGAGATTGAAGTCGTACACCAACAATTACCCGGGTAGGGTCGAAGGCTCCCCGCCCGTGGATTTCCTCCTTGTTCCGTTTGATTTTGTGGGGCCCACTGGCAAGCTGGATTTGGAGATGTGTATATGGAACTCGACTGATATAGGCGCTGATTGAAGTTTTTGATTGGCTTAATAAAGGTTGCTCGCTCTCTCTCTCTCTCTAAAATGTTCGTGAAAGGTGTATTTATCGGATTTCGGGAAAGGGGTTTTTTTTTCTTTTTTTTATATATCATATATATATGTCTGTTTGTTGTACATTTAGTCAGGTAGGTGTACAATAGAGGCTGGCTGGCTGACTCAGGAAGAGGATTGTTCCTTTTTCTTGTTTTACTTTTTTTTTTTTTTGTTTTTAAAATTATGAATTACAAAAGGCACAAATCTTCTTTGACTTGTGCCGTTTATGTTATGTTTTGGGGGATACATTTTGTAGATGTGGTTACTTTGCAGCTATAAGAGTAATACATACTTTCTATTGAATGCTTTGAGTTGAGTTTATTTTATGCTACAATTAATGGGTGATTATATATCGAGTGGATCGTTACCATTCATTCACAGAGAAACACATACACACATGCTGGTGTGTGTAGATGAACGGTAAAGATCTATCAATTGTAGATTCAAATATCACCCTAGATTTAAATAGATGTGCATGGTTTGGCATAATAAGCCGATGCAATGAAACCCCTAGTTTCGGCCCTTGTGATCGATTTTTTTATTTTTTATTTTTGTTTTTACGCATAATTTTGTACTTAAATATTAATTAATTGATTACACGGTTATACAGTTGATCTAAAGGAATAAAAAAAATTAGGTGGATTGAGTCGATTGTCTTTTTAATAATTAAGTAGTTTAGGATGTGTTTCTTGTATCAATCTTATTAGAGTGTGTTTTTCATTATTGAGCTTTTTGTATGATCTCTTAAAAAAATGGATGTTTAAGACTTTAGAATGTACCTTGAAATATTTGATCTTTTGCAATTGATCATTAAATTGTGTAGATTAGGTAAGCAACAAAAATATTTTAAAATTTGCTATTCAAACATGTTTTGAACTTTTTAGAAATCGCAAAATTACCCATAAGGTGTCCGACAGGTGTTTTCGAGTGTCCGACACAAAATGTGTCTTAAATTCTTAAAAAATTTCGTGCTACATAACCCTAAACTCTTAGAAGTTGTCTCTTCTTTTCTTTTTTGATAATTTAGAAGTTGTCTATTCTCACCCGAGTAAACTTTAATTTTAATTTAGTATAACATAAGCTCCAAAGGTATATTTACAAATATATAAAGTTATAAACTCATAAACTATTTACTATTTACTATCAAACCGGGTCGAAGCGGGTACACTCAGCCGGTTGGGTGCCCATTGTCATTCTTAAACAAATTATGTGCCCAAATTGCAAATGAATAATCTTTTTTTTTTTTTATTATATTTATTAGGGCAAATTCCACTATCCCCGTACTTTGGTCCGGTATCAATTTACCCCCTTATATTCTCGATTGCATCAATTTTCCCCCTTGCACTTGAAAAATTATCCCAATGTGTCCCTCGTTGTTAGCACCGTTTGGTCTAAGCTCTGAAATTACAAAAACGCCATCCCTTCCAGTTGAAATAATTATTAAAAAAACAAAAAAATAAACAAAGTAAAAAAAAAAAATCAAAACAATGAGAAAGTATAGTCCACGACGACAACCACAAATTTTTTTTTATAATTATTTAAACTGGAAGGAGTGATGTTTTTTGTAATTTTCAGACATTAGACCAAACGGTGTGAAGGTCAAAGGTCTCAAAACTAACAGCGAGGGACACATTTAGACAATTTTTCAAGTGCTGGGAGTAAACCGATGCAATCAAAAGTAGAAGGGTGTAAAGTGATATCGAGTCAAAGTATGAGGGTAGAAAGTGGAATTTACCCTATTTATTATTATCATTTTGAGTACCAAAAGTTCAATTAAAAATTGAAATCTTCAAGTGATGCTATCGTCCTCACAGATTCTCCGGCGGTTCTGCTGCTCCAGCGCCGTCGCCGGTTCTTCTCCATCATCATCGCTTTCTACTCCCCAGAAGAAACGCCTCGTTTTCCTGGGTTCCCCTCAGGTCGGTCAAACTCTCTCTCTCTCTCTCTCTCTCTCTCTCTCTCTCTCTCTCTCTCTCTCTCTCTCTCTCTCTCTCTCTCTCTCTCTCGATGATAATTTCTGGGTTAACTTCATCTCAGGTTTCCGCTTCTGTTCTTGATGCCCTCTTCAATGCATCTTCTGCCCCGGATTCTATATTTGAGGTACCTTAATTTTTCTGATTTCATTTTTATTTTTTTATTTTTTGTATATCTGATGATTCATATAGAAGATTATCATATCAAAGTAGTTCAATCAATTTCCAGCCAAGGATCTTATCACATTGTATTGTATGTTCTTCGCGCATCTCTAAGTTTCGAAAAAGAAGCCTAGAAACGTAATTTTAATTTCTCGAAGCATTAATTAGTACAAGAAGGTAAAATCCAAGGTCATATGTGAATTATGACCAGATTCAATGCAATCCATGTTGATCCAAAATGTTTCAAACATCGTAAAAAAAAAAAAAAAAAAAAAAAAAAAAAACTCGTGCACGAATCGTTTGTTTACATAAAACTGTTTTGTACAACTTTCTTGAAAGTCTATATTCATACTCCAATGCTTTTCGATTTTGATTGTTTCTATCTGTTGTCTTCGAACGTGTAGCACAATTACTTGAACTTACTACGATTTTAAGTGTAACGAGAAATTATAGATAGAAAGAAGAAAGCATGGGTATAATCTAGTTCGTTCGATCAACTGTTCAATTTCTCACATTACAATGACCACCTATTTATAAATAAGTGAAGAAATAAGAAAAAAAAAAAGAAAAAGGAAATCAGTCAAATTTTGATCAAAGAACAAATTTTTATTTAGTTCCAGTTCTTGAATGAACATATTATATATATGTATATGTATATATTTGAACAGTGTTAACAGTAAGTAAATAATAAATGTATTAAAAACATTTTAATACGGTTCAGATTGCAGCAATTGTGACACAGCCACCGTCGGGAAGAGACAGGGGTAGAAAGGTATTGCCTTCTCCAGTTGCACAACGTGCTCTCGATTACGGATTTCCTTCTAATTTCATCTTCACTCCACTTAAAGCCGGTGAGGTAATTAATTACAAAGTAAATCATTAACTAGTCTGATATATTTCAGAATCTCGATACTCGTATATTTCTTTCGGTTAAAAAGATTCTCATATATATAAACAAATATTATGATTTGCAGGAATCGTTTCTTTCGTGCTTTCAAGCTCTGGAGCCCGAACTTTGCGTCACTGCTGCGTACGGAAATATTTTACCGATAAAATTCCTCAAGATCCCATCAATGGGTTAGTCTTTAAATACGTTGCCGTAAAACGATAATATATTTATAAACGAAACGAGAAAAATGATGTTAAGTGCACTCTTGTAGGGACAGTGAACATACATCCTAGTTTGCTTCCACTTTATCGAGGGGCAGCCCCCGTTCAGAGAGCTCTGCAGGTTCGTGTTCCCTTTCGTTTGTGTCCCTTTTATTTGTATTTTGTTTTTATTTTTTTAACTTGGTGGGAAAATGCATTTCTTGTACAGGATGGCGTAAGAGAAACGGGAGTTTCGTTAGCGTTTACCGTTCGCCAACTGGATGCGGGCCCCGTTATTGCTTGTGAGAAAGTGGAGATTGATGATCAAATAAAGGTATTTACGCCATGCATTTAAGTTGCTATTTTAGCTTAAATACTCAGTTCTGTGACAAAGCTTTGCGTTTTATCTTATTGCAGGCACCGGATTTACTTCAGTTGCTATTCGGTCAAGGTCCGTTTTTTATGTGTGTGTGTGTGTGTGTGTGTGTGTGTGTTTGTGTGTGCGTGTGCGCGTGTGTGTGTGTGTGTGTGTGTGTGTGTGTGTGTGTGTGTGTGTGTGTGTGTGTGTGTGTGTGTGTGTGTGTGTGTGTGTGTGTGTGTGTGTGTGTGTGTGTGTGTGTGTGTGTGTGTGTGTGTGTGTGTGTGTGTGTGTGTATACTTGATGGTTTGTTACAAAATGTAGGAACGAAACTTCTGATCGGTGAGCTCCCGTCAATATTTGATGGTTCCGCGAAATCTAAAGCGCTTCCCCAAGACGAATCTAGAACTACGCTAGCTCCAAAAGTAAGCTGACATTTTATATTTATACCCGAAAAAAAATTTGTTTGAAATGAATATCGTCCGATAAAAGAATAATTAATTAAATTGTAAGAAAAAAAAAGAAGAAACTTTGAATCAACCCTGTTTTGTTTCTTGATCCAGATAGCTCCAGAGGAATCGTGGCTATCGTTCGATCAAAAAGCTATCGTACTTCACAACAAAGTAAATAAAGCCTTTCAATTTATCCTCGATTTTGTTCTTTACAATATCTGTATCTTATTTACGTGCGACTCTTTTCAGGTTCGTGCATTTGCAGGTTGGCCCGGAACCCGAGCAAAAGTTTCGGTTCTTGATCCAGAAAGTGGGGGCCACAGTAATACAGTAGAACTCAAAATCATTACAACAAGAGTTTACGAGAGTAGTGAAATTCCGAGTGGCGAAGCGGATGATCTGTTCTTTAGAAAAGGCTCGTTGATATTCCCATGTGGTGGCGGTACAGCATTAGAGGTGATCTTTTCATCTTTTATTTTTTTAAAATAAATAGTTCGAGCGTGGTTTACGTTTTTTTTTATTTATTAATTTCTTTTTTTAATGACAAATAAATCATATTTTTATAGGTGTTGGAGCTTCAGCTTCCGGGTAAGAAAGTTGTAAACGCGGCCTCGTTTTGGAACGGATTGAGAGGGCAAAAGCTTAAGAAGTTGTGAATCGCTTTATCGATCAATTCGTTTTGCAATACTAGGTAATAAATGACCTTATTACCCCCCTCATCATCTCTTAATTGTGTCTATTTATTTATTTTTACTGTAGATTAGCATTTAATTAGTTGGTTAAATTGAGTAATTTGAAGGAGTGTTAACAGAAATGGATTCAAATTGCTGGTTTATCGGCATTATTGATTATTTGAAATTTTTTTTTTTTTCTCGTACGACTCGTGGGCTAAAATGGAACTTTGCACCGTATCCAAATTATCGATCGATTAATTACATGAAGATTGAAGTATTTTATATCACTTTTAGTCATTTCCGTCAATTTTCCGTTGGTACTAAAGGAACCAAGGATGTGTCTATCACCGCCTTAACTAATGGACTAACGATAAATTGACGGAAATGACTAACAATGTTCAATTATCAAAACATGAGAGACCAAATGTGTTTTTTGTAAACATGGGGGACCAAATGTAAAATTAGTGCAAACTTGAGGGGTGGAGATTGTAATTTCCCTGAACTTTTCATACCGAACCTCATTAATTAAAAGACTTGATTAACTAATAATCTTGCTTAAATTTCATATTTGTTTGAATGAAATAAAACACTACGGGCAAATTACGGCCACCCCTGAGGTATGGCCAAAATTACGATAACCCCCTCTTGTTTGGGTAATTACAGTCATCCCCTTTTTTTAAATATTTTTACATAATTACTTTATGTAATTCGATTATTTACTGAACCAAATTGTATATTCAGTTTGGTAAACGGTATGAAATGTTGGCGTACCGAAGTTTCCGTTCAGTTTTACCGATTTAACATCCCTAAATTTACCTATGGAGGGGCATGTTCGTAAAATAATATATAGTTTATGGGTGATTGTAATTACCCGAACATGAGGAAGGTTTTCGTAATTTGATCATAACTCGGGATGGCCGTAATTACTAATTTGCCTTGAAACAAAACAAGTTAATTTTTAATGGTATATTGAAGTTAAGAAGTAACAAATTATTTATTTATTTTTTTAAATTTAATACAATGACAATTTTGCCCTTATATTGTTGAAAATATTCTAGTTAGACACAGAATCAAGCAACAGAAGCAATTAACCAATAAACAAGCGAAAAGCAAAGGCACACACATCGAACCAAAACCAAAGTAAACACTAAAACCACTTTATTACAACCTTTTTACCCTCTAATTATCGTATCATAATAAACTAATCACAATTATCCAAAATCATTCTTTACCCACTAATCATGAATTTGCAACGCCATGCACTTCACTTTGTAAGCAATTATTAATCTTCTAATTTAAGATTTCCTCTCTCCATTTTAAAATATAGGCCAAATTACAAGGAGCCCCTGAAGTGAGGCTTATTTATGAAAAAAACCTTTCTTTTGTTTGCATAATTACGAGCACCCTTTTGAATTAACGGGCTGCAAAAAACCTTATCAGAAACCCTTATGACAAAAAAAAAAAAAAAAGGATCACAAATTCAATCTTTTGATTTTCTTACATTTGGCCCCATATGCAATATGAAGCCTTAAACATAAATCCTTATGAAGCAAAAAAAAGTTAGTTAACAGTAAAAAAAAAGTTTAAGAATAGCTTTTTTTTTTAAATAAATTATAAAAAAGATTAGAATTGTTTTTCAAACATTACAATTAGAGCCCTAAGGATATTCTGCTAATTACAAAATGGATATTACTTGGAATCTATTTAAAATTCCATTATTATTAACTCACATAACTGAGGGTAAATTCGTTAGACGAAAAGTAATTAAGCCTTGCCTCAGGGAATCCTTGTAATTTGATAATTCCAATGAGCATTTATTGTATTTTTTTCTTAATTTCGCCCTTACTCTTCTTAAGACAATTGATAGGAAAACAATTAATGAGAGGGTTACTTTAGTTATTTTATGATGATTTTTCTAAAATCGGGTATATTTATTAGTTCTCTTAATACGTATACATCAGCCCAAAATGATAAATAAAATGGAAAGGAGGAAGTAGGTATTATTTAGTAACAATTCTTTATACATCAAAAAGATAATTAGCTTTTCTATTGAGGCCCTCAAAATAGTAGTATAAATACCAAGAACCCCTTCTTCTTTGCTCTCTGCGTGAAATCAAGAGCAAATAAATATATAAAAATAAGAATAATAAAAAAATAAATAAATGGGTGCTCTTGACTATCTATCAAACTTCTGCACTGTCACAAGCCCTAGAAGCAAAAGGAAATCAATGCAGGTAAAACATATCAGCCATGCACATACATACATTGCTTGTAAAACACACAGAAAACATGTGTGTTTGTGTGTGAAATGTGGTTGTATATATATAGGGTTTTCTATTTTATTTTTTTTATATCGTACGATCGAGATTTTGATCATCGATCTTTATTCGTTTCTAATTTGTCAGACAGTTGAGATCAAAGTGAAAATGGACTGTGATGGATGTGAGAGAAGAGTCAAGAATGCTGTTAAAAACATCAAAGGTTCATTATATATTATATTTATTAATATAATATCAATTACCTCTTTTTTTATTTATTTACTTATTTCTACATGCACAAATATTAACTATAAATAAGCAATATTCTATCTTTTATTTATTTATTATTATAAAAAAAAGAAAATCATGAGGGCTGTTTGGCTTAATAACTTCTTTCAGGAGTGAAAACCGTGGAAGTTAACAGAAAGCTAAGCCGAGTAACTGTGAATGGATACGTCGATCCAAACAAGGTCTTAAAGAGAGTGAATAACACAGGAAAAAGAGCTGAATTCTGGCCTTATATTCCACACAATTTAGTTCAATTTCCACATTTATCTCAAGTCTACGACAAAAAGGCTCCGTCTGGTTACGTAAAAAACGTGCAGGCGTATCCTATTCAAAATGCAACTGAAGAAACAATCACATATCTATTCAGTGAAGATAACCCTCACGCTTGTTCGATTATGTGAACTTATTATAATTTAATCTTATTATTATTATTGTCTAATTTTGTTCGGTATTTTGCTCCTTATGGATGAGAAAATAATTAGTGTAAGTACTTGAGGCATATCAGATGAATAAATCCATCAGTTTAGTTAACTTTTTTTGCCATAAATTTTGTTTTATAATTTTTCTAAAACTTGTTGTTTACATTTACTTTTGGGTAAATTACAGTCACCCCTAAGGTGGACGTAAAGAAGATTTATAATTGAGGAAAGTAGTTATAATTATTTAAACATGAGGGTATTTTTGTAATTTAACCTTACTTCAGGAGGTAGCCATAATTTATTCTTTATTTTTTGAAGCATGTTGACTTCAATTAATTCGTTTTTTGGAACAATGTTTTCCACAGTGGGGTTTACTATTAATAAATTATTCCATTGCACTTTACTACTAAGCTTTTTCTTTTGACTTTATTCTAAAAGATTAGTGATTCATGGAATGAGAAAAGAAAAGGTTGTTACTTTTGTATGTGTTAGCTTAATTGTTACTGCATGTTGTTAATTTATGTAGGATAATGACTATAATATTTAATTAGGGGTTAAATATGTATTAAAGAAATAATTAATGGAAATAAAATTAGTGGAACATATTGTATTTTTTTTCTAGATACTAATTATTAGAAAATGCCTTCTTCAACCATCCTTTAGTTACAAAATAAGTACATATAATGCTCAAAATATTATTATTGTAGCTTTATAAACTGCGTCAAAATATTATTATTGAATGATCAAATTAGATTGGAAGAACATTACTACACATAGATTCGCCACTATTGGTTACTATCTTTTACGATACTATTTTCCAAAAAAATACGATTTTGTAGATGTTACACTTGATAAAATACACTAGACAATTTTGCATCGTAAATCTACACATATAGTCCGCATACAAACATGTGGACGTGCGCAAACACCAGAATGAGTAGCTATCTATACATAACACTTTTATTGTAGGATCCTAGAAAATAAAGATTTGCCAAGTGCAACATCCAACAAACCCAAAAACTCTAACAGGGTGTTTGGCTACACTTGTAAGATGTTTAATAGCTAGCTTATAAGTTCTTCCAAAATGTTTGAAAGAAAAACGCTTATCAGAAGTTTAAAATAAGCTGAGCCAAACGAGCTCTAATTCTTATTCAAGTATAATTAGTGTGAAGAGGTTCGACGTTGACCTATCCGTTATAGCTAAAATTGTGGTGTCAATACTATTCGAAGTGTAACTCAAATCTTTCCCGAAAAGCAGAGGTGAAAGAGAAGGCAATGGTCAAATCAACAAGGAAAACGAAGGTGAAGCGGAGATTCCGAAAGAAGACTTCTCTTTTAAGTTGCGTTAACAAGAAAAAGATTCTTGTGCTTATACCATCCGGACTATCATATAATAATTTAGATGTGATTAAAGTGATTTTCATTTGCCAAAATAAAGTAGGGATCTATACCCTCATTCATATTAAGTGGTTTATATAATTAGTAAACTTCTCTTTCATAAGAATATATAATTAGCAACCTTACTATCCCGGAAAATAGTCATTTTGCACCTCACTTTTTCATTGGCTTCATA
Organism: Erythranthe guttata; assembly: GCF_056151865.1. Taxonomy (NCBI): domain Eukaryota; kingdom Viridiplantae; phylum Streptophyta; class Magnoliopsida; order Lamiales; family Phrymaceae; genus Erythranthe; species Erythranthe guttata. The sequence continues at coordinate 2,148,355 of NC_142544.1, read as the reverse complement.
CGAATCTCGTAAAATTTACAATATCGTAAAAAAACCTAGAAACCAATATTATCATAATGAAACGTCATTGGCGAAACTACATATGAGCTCGGGGGCCGTCGTCCCATTCTTATGTACGCCTTTTTGAAATAAAATAAAATACTTAATTTGTACTTTCTAATTCAAGTTTCGATCAAATTTTATTCTATAAATTCATATTTTTTTTATTAAACAGCTAACTATGAAAGTCCATAAACTAAAATAACGTTAAAAAATAGAAGTAACTGTTTTTTTTTTTTTAGTGACATTCTTTCAATTATGTAGGGCTGTGCGTTGGTTGGTTTGGTTAAAAACCAGCAATAAAACCAACCCAACCCATCCAACCCACTTTGTCAAATATTGGAAACCGTTATCGACCCAATTTACATGGGTTGGGTAATGGTTGAAAACCAATTTAATGGGTTGGTTGGTGGTTTGGTTGATGGGTCATCCATCTAAATATTTTTTTATTTTTTTTAATATTTTATTACTTGTTACAACGTTATATCTTTTATAAATTAAATGCGACTAGTTCAATAATATTCAAATAAAAAATTCAAAACATTACGGGCATATACATTGCAATTAAACATAAATAGTTCAACGAATAATAATCGTCCAAATATTTAGACTATATGTCTTAAAATTAAAATAGTTCAAATTAGATAATTAGGTTAGATTTATTACTTTTAGGATTTTGGTCAATATTAAACAATTTAATAAATGTGATATAAAATAGAAATTTGAAATTAAAAATATTAAATATTTTAATTAAAATTAATAAATAATAAATTAATGAATAAAGTTGGTTGGCCGATATTAACCGACTAACCAACTTTTTAGCATATTAGAAACCATTATCGACCCAACTATACATGGGTTGGTTGACATTATCGACCCAACTTAAATGGGTCGGTTGATGGTTGATTAACCATCACAAATTGTGGGTCGAAAATGGGTTAGTTGATGGTTAAAACCGATCCATGCACAGCCCTACAATTATGAATTATATTTGATTCTTAAATATATCAAATTTCTATTTAGTACTAAACTTTTATTATTTTAGTAGGTCATGCGTCCATCCACAAACATTTCTTAATTTTTAATTTTAAGAAATTCTAATGATCATATATAATGGAAACACTAAATTTTAACTTTTCTCTAATTGAAGTCTACAAATATATACTTATTTCGTCAAAAAAAAAATTGTTTTGTTTTATAACCTAAAAACATCCTCCAAAAAATCGGTGGCGCTGCCCTCGAACCCCTGACCGAAAATCCTCTTAAATTCTTGGCCCCCCAACCGGAAATCCCTAATTTCGCCCCCGACTATTGTAAAAGTATGGAACCTTGACCCATCGCCTATAAACCCCCCACAATTCCTTTATTAACTTGACAAAAAGCTGGGCAATTTTTTCCTATTTCAAAAGGTAGTTCAACATTTATTCTAGTTTAGTATTTATGTAGTAAAGTTTGCAATTTTAATGAATCAAATCAAATGAAACGAAATACTTTAATGTTATTACATGCACAAAACAATAACAACGAAAAACATGACAATTTCTTTCATGTATGATAATTAATTAATTAATTAATACATCTAAAAGGAGTAATTTAATTTAATCCATTGCCAGATATACATACAACATATTACACACAGTAAACACATTGTGCGTGTGTGGAAACACACACAGTCATGCATAACTGCTTGTTCTGTAGACTAAACTGCATAATAAGTTGGTTGTCTGAAATATTCTACTGCCAGAGTACTAAAGTACTTTAAACAGTTTTCACAGGCAACAAAAGGAAGACTAGAAATCAGTTATTGAGACCACAATTCATTCTTCACATTAACAAAAACTGAAAGAGAAACAATGTGGAAAATGGCTGAGGATGAGTATAACAACTTCAAGTTTGTAAAGATTGAGGTTTGTTAATATTGTATACCTATTAATTATTATCTCGAGTTTCTTGATATTATTAACATTTATAATAACAATGTGTGTTTTGTTATTCGTTCGCAGACGCACATTTTGAAGGTCCGTATTCACTGTCAGGGCTGCATGCACAAAGTGAAGAAACTTCTTCGAAAGATCGAAGGTGTGGATTTTTTCCCACAAATTATGCTTTCTACTAAACTTCAACTCTAAATTCAAAATCAATCTATTATTAGCATAGAATAGTAGTCGCGTTTATTTTGTTTCGAAATATTTCATTCAAATAAGCCGATTTCTCCCCCATACAGAAATGGAAATGTAAGATGCTCCTAAAATGATATTGTATCCATAAACACTTAATAATTAGCCATGATTAACTAAATAATTGGACTTCGTTTGATGTTTGGTAAATCCAATAGCTTCTCGGGTCGACCCGTAAGTATTATGTTATCATGCCTTGTCCTTCTCGTAGGCAGATTTTTTGTTCGACCTTTCGGGGTTCAATAAAATAATAGGATTTTCATATGATTATTTAATCGTATCTTGGTTAGTCCTATTTTGGCAACCAAACGAGGCCTTGAGATATTCTCTCTCATTTTGATTCAACTGCTAATAAAATACCTCTTACTCCAAACAGAGTATAAACTTTCTGTTTTACTTTTCAACCACAAAATTAGACTCCGACACCTAGGGCTAGGCATTTGGGATCGGGATTCGGGATCCCGTCCCGTCCCGATCGAAATTTTACTATTTGGGACTAAAACTTCGGGAATTCGGGATTACGGGATTCGGGATTGGGATTAGGAACAAATACGGGATCGGTATTAGGGAATTGGTTCAATTCCGATCGGGATATTTTAATCCCGAATTAGGAAAAAAAGAAAAAAAAAAAACTAATAAAAAAATACACACACGCACACACACACACACACACACACACATATATATATATATATATATATATATATATATATATATATATATTGTGAAGGAGATGACAAATACAATACAAAATATATTGTTTCAACTTATTTTTAAATTTTTAAATTTTTTTTTGTTCCAAGTTTTGTGGTAAAATTAAATAAGGCAAGAACAATAGTATGTATATAATATATTCAAGTTGGTTTAGTATATAAAATAATAGTAATGGAAAAAAGATGCAATATTTCTTAGTTTTTAGGCAAAATATGGGATTTCCCGATCCCAATCCCGTTTCCCGAAATATTTAGGGATACCGATATATTCGGGATTTAATAGTTTGGGACGGGATTGGGATTTAAAATTTCTATCCCGAATCCCGAAATCCCGATCCCGAAAATCCCGAATTCCCGAAATCCCGTCCCGAACTCACCCCTACCGACACCTATCCTAAGCATTAATTAAGACAGCCCTAAATCACGCTTTACGTTTTTTTTTTTTCATTTTTTTTTTTTTTTATCATACAGGGGTGTATGAAGTGGAAATAGATGCTGAAGAAGACAAGGTAACAGTTACGGGAAATGTCGACCCCACAATATTAATCAAGAAATTAGCCAAATCTGGCAAAAACGCAGAGCTTTGGGAAACAAGCCCGAATGACTGGATCGAGAACGACACATACCTGAACGGGATGCAGAGTCCGATGTATAGTTTCAATTCCTCTGAGCTCGAGAATTATCTAAGCAACAATCAGAAAGCAGAAACAGAGATGAACGAAGATTTCTCGGACTGGAAACAAAATGACATCAGCGATATGGAAAGTATTACCTACACTTCACCCCATCCAGGTTACTATGCTCCTGCACAATTCGACAGGCTCGAGAACTTCTACACGGGGTGGCCAGCTTATGCGTATCAATACAATTTACCTGCGATGATGGATAATAACATGCATGCACCGTCGTACAATTATACATATCCTGTGATATACACCAACATGCAGAATATGTATCCGACGAACAGCTTGATGCATCCACCTAACTGCTTCACTTACGAGAATTGGAACGGTCATACATTCGGAATGTAAGATTCGACTCTATAGTTTACATTTGTTTCTGCTTTTGTAAGATATTTTAAATTCTGGCTGGGAACTAAACGAAATATATTTAGATATTTTCTATCGAACTAAACGAGATATATTTATTTATTTATTTTAAGGATAATTCTAAAATTAAGTGCTTAATTGCTAGTATTACTGCCTCGTAGTAAATCCAAAGAGCTCTATTGATTTTAAAATTCAACTACAAATGACAAAATGTACATTAGTGAAAACATTATGTTATATCGTCAATAGGAGTACGAAAGGATGCTACAAGATATCTAGTTAACTAAAACTTTTCGCGTATTAGTGAAAATTGGAAGCCTAGATTTCACCTCGTTTACTTGCACATGCACACGGGGACTAAGTTTGCTTCTTGTTGTGAATTGAAATTGGAGGGACAACCAACGTTGGTATTTCGTACTTCAGTTCATGTATTCATGCACTCTGTGTCATCCAAAATCTCTACCACTGGAGCATACTGCAGAAAATTGAAACATTAATGAACATAAGTGAAACGAATATTGATTAAAGTAAAATAATCTACATCATCGTATACATACCTCGTCGTCTTCGTCAAAATAAATTGCGTCAGCTGTACTGTTCGGCTGAAAGTGCCAACCTAAAGTGTCCTCAAGCAGTGATTTGAGTCTTCTCGTCTTTCACAAGATAAAAGGAAAATTTAAGCCATACGTTATTTCATTTTTAAGGGGCATTTTGGAGCTATCGAATAATTGAACTATCACAAGCAAGTTTTTACATGTTGTGACCCCAAGATCAAATAACTTTGTTTTGTATTTTCTAAGTCAAAGCCAGAAATTGAAATCCACCATATTGCAGTTATTTAATAAAAAAAAGTAGGATCGGCATTATTAATATTTGATATTATATTACAATAATTCAATATAACTATAATTCCCTTAAAATTGTATAATAACTTGTCCTTGTAACCCTCAAATGGCAATGACAAATAAAGAAGTAAATCCCTACTATTCAAGAATACATACCGAAGAGAGAAGGTCCCCATCAACAACTGGAGCTTCTAGTACCAGGGAAAAGAAATCCTGCAATTAAAAAGGTATAGCACAGTAAGCCCAATACTTATTTAACGAAGTAATACTAAATTTAGAAAAAAGGTTTAACGAGTGTAAGTGGTAAATTTCAGATTGATTGTTAGTCAAGTAGTATTTTGAACCTAGATTGGAGACCGCATTATGATTAAGATCATCTAATACTAACTGCAGATAAAAGAGTATTTATTTCATCCCCGTGACATTACCTTGCAAATGCAGTGCAGAAAGCTATCAGAAGATAACCAGGACTCGTCCAACAACGCTGACACTCCTTCAGGCATAGCACCGATCTCCTTTTGGTCCTTTTGAAATCCACATTTCAGCTGATAATATATGACCTTAATAAACTGTTAACACACAATTTTCAGAATTCAGAAGGAAGATTTGACGAAAAGGATGAGAAATATCTCAAGTAACAATAGAATGCTCCTATTGTATCGTAATTGAATGCTCCTATTTATTTTTCTTTTTCTTATGTCGAAAATAATGTCGTAGTTTCCTAAAGCGGCATATTTGCAACAATAACAGATAGATAGATATGAACTTCAATAGTATACCTTGGTGAATAGCCGACTCCTGGTGCGAAGAGGCTACAAAAAAAGGAAACAACAGCGGTGAGGAATTGCATATGAAAAATATTTCTAACACGTGTTTCAAATCCATAAAGGAGAACCTCCACGAGAGAGATATTTATAAAAACTCTTTACACAGTGAACAGAATTATAAATACTGAATAAATATATTTTTTAGATCTGCCTTGTCAAATTATAGTATCTCTGAAACGAAGTACAGGTAAATTGCCAATCATATCCATGAATAGACTTAACAGATGTACAAGACACTCATATAGGTTAGCAACGAGCTACAACCCATATACTACACAAATTCAAACACTAGCAGAAGTTCAAATTCCGCAGAACCAAGTTATATTTGAGAATCCCCGACTATTTATCTTTATACTCAGAGCTTTAGCAGAGAAATCTGTAAGGCAACCTATAGAACAATTTCACTGAATAAAGAAACAACATAGTAGTACTGCGTACAAAGTAATGAAGTTTTTGCTAAGATTAGCGCTTCTCCAAGACACTCTAAACTAAATATTAATTTTGAGATAACTATAATTTTGTTGCAAGCCAATTTTCAAATTTGGGGCCAATCTTCATATAATTGATAGATTCTAGAGCATTTAGGATGGACAAAGGTTTCTCTGCTATGTTGATCATTTTTGCACGGAAAACAACTAACAGAATGACAACTTTTTATAGAAAAGAGAGTGCAGTTTGTCAGATAAATATGGCGATTAATTTAAAGATCCGACGATGGGGACTTACAGCTTCTGTGCAGCCAAATAAGAGACTCGCTAAAAGCTTCCACTGTAAAAATGCATCAAGTGATTGTCCCATCTGAATATTTTTGCATAATTTAGTATGTGAATGTTCAAACAGATCCATATTCATGCATAGCAGAAAAGATCAGAGGGCAGAGTTCTTTATTACCAGAAATGCAATGAATGCAAACTGCAGTTCTCCTAAAAGTGCATTTTCATCACCTCCATATTCTTTCATCAATATTCTTTCCAAGAGATGCGTCTGAAAAAGAGAAGAATACTCCCTAAATCAGCATACTACAAAATCTCCAATTTGACAAATAACAACATTCAAATACCTTGTCGAGATTCAAACTGGTAAGCTCTTCCACACCTATGCCCTTTTGCTTGACAATCCGAGGAACTGCAGTGTAATAACAACCTCTTCTTTGGGACTTCTCTTCAGGCACTGAAAGCTTGCTGTTCTTTAACTGCTCGGCCAATGTTTTCTCCATGGACGTTTTAGTTGACTTCGCAAACATATCAGATTCACAGGCAATTGTGATTTCTCCTCCAATAGGTTCTGTAAAGTGTACATCCAGTAAAAATCACTAAACATAAGGACAGACCTAGCGGCATAATACACATCAAAATTCCAGGCCTACATTGTTACACGAGAAATTCAAAAACAATTCAACAAATGCTAGACAAAAGAAACACAAAGTCATCCTCGGAGAAAAATATTCAGTTTCTCCAGTGAGTGGAATGGTCGCAGCTTTACTATAATAGCTACAGCCAACAGGGCCTCTGTGAGAACTGAGAACTAATTCATTTTGGATACGTAGAGGCACATAATACCCATAATTTTTTTTTGTATTCGCCATGCATAGAGTCTGCATATCTACACCAAAGGTGGTCAATAAAGAAAAAGGCCAATTACATTTTCTACGAATTTAGTTGCAGAGATAGGATTAGAGTTTCTTCATTTATTGTTTAATGTCTAATGCCTCTATTGATGTAACTAAACTTTTATTCATCTAGAAAACTATTGGTTCTTCATCTCTTACGCAAGTTGTGGCAACAACTACAAAAGTCAAACTAGAACATGAGACTTAATCCAGACTCCACCTCAGACAGACAAAAAGAATATGAATGTCATATGGCTACAAACAAAATACACATCACTGTAACCCCCCAACATTTAATTTGCTATTTAAGGATCCGATTTCTTGCTAATTCACACTGTTTAGTAATCCTCTCTGCTTAACATAATCCCAGTCATTTATTTGAAAATCCAACCGAGGAATGCAACAAACTATGGTCCAAAAGGAAGTAAAAATCAACTTATGATGCAATTCTAGGATCGGGATTCGGAAAGAGAGTAACAAAATATCAATTGACCAAATATGAAATAACCTACCAATGCGCTCAATTGTATCTTTGGTGATATAGTTTGACAGATGAATCCAATCGGCATACTGGCTCAATGTGTATGGTCCTAGCTGCTTATCAAATTCCAACTTCTTAACCGCATCAGAGTATCTTGCTTCCTGAATAAAAAAGAAAAGGTTACTTAAAGCATCAAAACACCGAAATGGAAGTAAGTGTGTTAATCAGGAAAAACGTTTCCTACCATTCTTTAAGATGGTGACCTAAACTATGTCTATATCCCCAGAAGTTCATGAGATCTAAACTAGAACAATGGACCAGCCAAATTGAGCTTACAGATACATCATTCATCTCTATTACTCTATATACTAAGGCAGCTAACCATGGGAAAATAAATTCAATGATCTTAGTAGCTTTCTGAGTAAACATAAAAAATCCATCTCAAATAACGAAAAATGGAAAAGCATGATTACTCGCATAAAACATGATGCTAGTAGACGAGCATATTCTACGCACACACTAATAGAGTTTTGAAGTACAAGTCAACTTCTCAAAGTACTTAAAAGGCTCAGGCTTCAAACAACGACGGATCCCTAAGATATGACATTTTAATAGCCACTTTATGTGCATATACATCATCAGCGAAAACTCAAATAAGTAGTTTCACGACGACTCACCTCTTCTTCTGACAATTTGACAAGATGCTCTTCCTCTTGATCCCATTTCCGAACAATAACCTGCCACACAAATTTTGATATATAAGGTTCGTCGTGTACGCATGTTTTCTTATTGGATGATGGAAATTAATCTATCACAAATCAATAACAGAGGGTAATAAATAAACTCCATGCATAAGCCAGTAATCGACCAAAAAATAACCAGCGGGAGAGAGCTAAAATGATAAAAACTCGTACGGAAAATCTCATCTCGGCCACGCATCCCTATTGGCCATGCTCAGTAATGAGTCACCTTATATGAAAAACATGCTCATAGTTACTGCAGTTATTACTAGATACTGGCTTCAAATGATCCACCTTCGTCAGTGGTAAACAAAAACTGGTTCGATAAGACACAATAATGTAAGAAACTTTGTTACTTTCAGTTTATCCTACACCATAACCAGCAGATTTCATTATTAATACTATGCAAACATGCGAGGTTAATGATTGATTAAAATCAAATGTCACCTTTGATAAGCATATTTATAAGACATCAAATAGGTGTCCAAATTTCTAACTATCATCCTACAATTCACCATTAATAAAGTGATAAAATGTATCGAACAAACAATCAGGCAAATTACAAAAGATTTTAGGCGGTCTGCATGTGAGATAACTAACATAAAACTAGACATAAAATTCATATACACAGACAAATATTTGAACACAGTGGCACTTTAAACAATTGGCATCACAAAGAAACCATCAATAACCGAAAGATGTAATAATGCTAAAAACCTGTGAAAGGCTGGCATCAACGAAGAAACCAACAACAGGAGAAAACTCTCTGCCTTCCCTGCACAATCATATATACATTACAAATCAATATATACATTACAAATCAGCTTATCCAAATTTACAACTTAGGTGGTGTTTGCAAAAGCTTATTTAAAAGTAGATGTTATAGATTACGAGTTAAGTTGGTTTTAAGTGCTTATTTGGAAAAAGTTGGTGTTTGCAAATTGGCTGGAAAATCAACTTAAACAGAAAAAGCAGGGTCATGGGTGCTTAACAAATTATAACTTAAAGTTGCTTATTTTAAGAGAAGCAAAAGCAAAAAGTTCATTTTGCAAACACTTAAAAATATATTATGAGCAAAAAAAAAGTTTATAATCTATTTGTAAAACCTTTTGCAAACACCACCTTAATCAACATTACAACAACTCTACTTATTTCTTGTAATGGAATAACACAAACTTGACACTTGCAATCAAAATAACAGCAATTTAAGAAAAAAAACAACGAAAAACCTGTTCGACGCGCTGTAGTAGATGAAGTGAATACTAGGAGGAATCATCTTGATTCCCTTAAAATTAGGACCCGATGAAAACATCTGCAAACCAGTAAATCGAATTCAACATCAATCATATCGAACTCAATCACAATTCAGCAAAAAAAAAAAAAAAATTAAATTAAATTACTGGAGAATAAAATTTCGACACACAACACAAACCTGGGTATCGATGCCGATGAGTGTGTACTGAGGAACGTCGAGAAGAAGTAGGGTAGCGCCATGCTTCACGAATTCCAGAGCTGCCTCTGCGTCCATTGATGGTGATTTGAGTTTTGGCGTATGTAGGGTTTTGTTGTGGGATTTTAAATTCTCAAGGTTTTTCAGCACTGCGTAATTGCTAATTGCTTTCTTCTTTAGATTGTGTGTGTTGATTTTCCAGAACAAAGACAGATGGTTCAAGCAAATAAGTCTAGTCGTATTGAGCAATGTTTTGAAAACCGGACCGAACCGGCCGGTCCGACCAGTCAACCGGGAACCGCTCACCAATCCGGATGAAAATATAGTTGTAGGGTTTACTTTTTTCCTTTTTTGTTTGTTTTCTTAAAAGAGAATACAAAAATTAAATGGGAAAAAGTAAGTGGCAAAAAAATAGTCACAAATATACATACAACTCATACAAATTTAGGTGGGTCTTACTGTATATTAATCAATTCTAGTTTATTCCATTGGTTCCAAAAAAAAAAAAAATCTTCAAATGGTTTAATTAATTTACGTATAATTATTTATTTATTTTTTCCATATATTCAATGATATTTACATAATTAATAATTAAATTAAATCTTATAGATTCATGTTAAAGATAAGTATTTTATTTTTAAAATATGTTCCTACGATAATCACTTGAAAATTATTTATAAATAATAAAAAATACAAAATAAGTAAAAACCCAGTTGGACCCCAGTTGAATCGGTCCAACCAAGACCCAACTAGCTCTCCGGTTCGATGTCCGGTTCGATTTTAAAAACATTATTGAGTCTTTTCATAAGTCCACATTTTATATGGCTTATTTGAAATATATATTAAAAAAAATCAATTGTTTAATAATTCCAAAATGTATATTTGACCAAGTATAGCGTTTCGTAGACCGTATTTTTCTTAAAATAATGTGTGTAAAATTTAATCGAAACCAAAATATATGCACTATTTGTTTGTAAGGGGAATTCGCTATAGTGTTGAGAATCACTTAGCTAAATTGCCTACTTTAAATGAGGATTTGATAATTTAATATTTAGGGGTAATATGCTATAAGTCCCTCAAACGAAACTTAATTTGAACTAAATGATAAGTCGAAATTCATTTTTTTAATTAAATCTTTAGTTTCAAATAATATATGAGCCACATCCCTAATTTTTTTTTTAATCCCTATCTTGCCCTTTTAACCTAAATTCTCTAACCTATATATTCACGTTTCTCCAATTCAGATTTATTTCGTTCTTTTAATATTCTCCCACGTTCTCTCTCTCTCCATCTCTCAAACGGTTCTGCACATCTTTTTACAATTTTTTCTTCTCTCATCTATCTATCTCTATATCTCTCTCTTGTTTTCAAGACTAGTAGCACAATGAAGGGGCAATAATAGACGAGGCGGCGGCGGGGTCTGTGGTGGTTGAGGCGGCGGCGGGGTCTGTGGTGGTTGAGGCGGCGGCAGGGGCTGTGGTTGTCGAGACAGGGGTGAGGGGTTGTGATTATTGAGGCGGCGGCAGCGGGCTATGCTGCTATGGTGGTCGAGGAAGCGGGGGGTTGTGCCGTTGTGGTGGTCGAGGCGGCGGCGTGGCTGTGGTGGTCGAGGCGGGGTGAGGGGTTGTGATTGTCGAGGCGACGACGGCGGGCTATGTTGCTATGGTGGTCGAGGCGGCGGGGGGCTGTGCCGCTGTGGTGGTCGAGGCGGCGACGGGATGTGGTGGTCGAGGCAGCGGCGTGGATGTGATTATAGCGGAGATTTGATGGAAAACATATATTTTTTTACCATTTGAATCTGATTTTCTTGATCTTCAAGAGATTGTGCTTGATTTGTGTTCAAAGTGGTAGATCTAGGTTTTCCCAAAGTTGGTAGGTGACTACGGTTGTGACGGCTGCAGATGTTGGCTACTAGGGTTTGACGGCTGATGCGTTGAGGATGCTAGGGTTTGGTCGTACAGCGTAGTATACCATAGTACACTGTAAAATACCATAGTACACCGTAATTAATATACCGTAGTACACTGTGGTATACCATAATCTACTTCAGTATTGACAACAAAAAAAAAAAAAAAAAAACGAAAATAGTATCTAGAATAAAATATTTTTTTAATAGTTGTGTGTAAACCATAGTACAACATAGTATACCATAGTATTTTAAAAATTTGCTGAATTATTTAACGAAACCCGAAATTCGAAACATAAGGAAAAAAATTGTTTATAATAATGTAAAAAGTGCTAGAGTGAAAATTGAAAAAAGAAAGATGAGTGAAAGGGTATTTTCGGAATGAATTTAATAAAGGATGTGAAGCAAATGTTTAGTTGAACTTGTCATTTAGTTCAAATTAATTTTGTCATCAGGGACCTATATCTTAAGACCCCTAATATTTATATTTACAACTAGAGTTGTTTTTAGTTTCTGATTTCCAATTCGATTTTAATTTTTGAAATTATTTTCAAAATATAGGAAAATGTAAAAACATTTCTGCAATGACATACTCGCAACATCAATATATTTATTTATTTTATATAATAGATAACTAAATAACACCAAAATTCCAATGTTCCATTTTTCCGAAATCTCTTAAAACGAAATTGAAATTACTTAATCATTTTAGAAAAAAAGAAAATTAGAATTTCGCTGAAAGTTAATTTTGAATCACATCCGTCCGATTTCCACCTCCAGTTACACGCAAAAGAAAGAAAAAAAATCACCTTCAACAACACCAAAATGTTATATTTATTCTTATCGAGCAATAAGAGAGAAGCAAGAAAATTAATCTATTCATTAATCTTAATTCTTAATCACTCATCCCCATGATTAATTAATTAATTAGTAATTAATCAATCCTGCAGGAGATTCCCATCACAATCGTACAAAATCTTGCCGGAAAAATCAAGCGGGCGGCACTTCTCTCCTTTCATAATCCCCTTCTTCCAAACGGCGTCGTTTTCATCTTCTTCTCCGCAATCAACACCAAATTCTTCACCCACATCTTCTCTCTCATCCTGCACTTTTCTCCAAGAAATCATCCTCGCCGCCATTAAAACGGCTTTCCCGCCGCTCAATCTGCCCTTAATTTTCTCCACCACCGCCGCCGTCTTATTTCCACCACCACCGCCCAATCTCACTGTTTTCTGATGATTTTTCTTCTCTCCATGAGAGCCGCAGAGAAAACTCGCCATGGTGAATAGTGAGAAAACCGCCGCTAGAGCAATGAAGAAGGTGACCGGAGCTGGTAAAAAACGAAGCTTTTGCATGTGGAGTGTAGTGATTTCCGGCAAAGGTCTAACCATGGTTGGACTTGGGTTAAGGAAGGAAGGAAGAAGAAGTTGCAGAGAATGTTAGAGAAAGGAAGAAAGAGTTGAGAAGGCTTTATTAGTGAAGCTTCTTTCACTCCCATTATAAAGAATTTGACTTGGAAATTAGTGGTAGTGGACCATTATATATGGCAAATTACGACGATCCCTGACTTATGGTCAAATTACGAAAACTCCTCTCCTTTTTGGATAATTACAGTCACCCCTTTAACTGTGTATTATATTACGAAAAAAATCCTCAAACTGAATTATGATCATCTTGCTTCAAAATGTGGAGATCGAATGGGATGAAACGGGTACAAACTTGAGAATATTCCATATAATCTAGAAGATTTCACTAAATTTGACACCGCAAGAGTGAACGTGTAAGAAGTTTATAGTTAGCGGGTGGTTGTAATTACCCAAACATAAGGGGGTTTTATTCATAATTTGACCTAACTTTAGAGGAGGTGGCCGTAATTTACCCTAATACATATGTATAGATTACGTTCGCTTACTGTTATTAAGTCGAATTAATCAAATAATAAGAGTTAGTAATATATCGGTCGCCAAGATTCAAACTAATTTAGGTGATAGATAAAAGGTGAATTGCAGTATTAAATGCTATTATTCAATAAAATTAGTAGTTGTCGTACCAAATTCCGCTAATTTAATAATATGAGTTAGTAACATGCTCGATTGTCAAGATTTAAATTAACTCAGGTCATATACAAGATCACACCCACAATTAAATGTTAATTTCCGATTATGTTAAAAGATGTTCGGCACTATCCATTGTGATTAATTTCGATTAAAATGGAAAAAAGTGTTTTAATCCATAAAATATTATAGATTAGGATATAGTTATTGTTAAATTTGGAATAGTCTAAAGAAATGATAATAAATCTAAATGCAAATTGCACCCTTAAAAATTTCTAATTTTCGCACTTTACTCCCAATTTTTTTAAAAGTGAATGTCCTCGTTCAAAATGTTATTCTTGTTGCGCATTGCTCGATAACAAAACTCCTATGGATTATTCATCGGAATTGAGTATTTTTGTTGCACGTTGCCCATTTAAATGTTATTTTTGTTGCACGTTACCTCTTAAAAACACTATCTTTTACACATTGCCCCTTTAAAATGTTATTTTTACTGCACAATGCCCTCCAAAAATTATCTTCTGAGACAAAGTGCAACCAAAATAATATTGGGAAGGGGGAATACCCTTTTTTGAATTTTTAGCGGGAGGGAGTGCAATAATGGAAAATTTATAGGGAGCCTAGTACATTTTGTCCTAAATCTAATACAAGGAACTAGACATTATTAACTAACAAATTAGTAAGCAGCACAAAATTAATACGATTCAATCTGATTAAAATTAATTTGATCCATGTAACGAGATCTCATAGTCTACTAATTCTTATATTGAAGAAATTTTTTTCTCATAATTATTTATTGTTAAAGGAGTTAGTTATATAATTATTATTTTTAATCAAATTTACACTTTATGAATATAACATTTATAAGCATATGAGCCATGGGGTCCCTAATTAATTTTGGTTCTACTTTTGGTCCAAAATTATCAATTCACACTAAAGTCGGATTTAAATCAGAGGTTTCAAATATGATAAATGACGGCAAATTTGATGAATTTGTTTAAATTAAAAAAAATCTTTAAATATTTGAAAAATAGATTTATTCCAACAAATTTAAACTTGTTGATATTACAGTTAAAAGATCTCTATAAAATTAATACATTCGACACTAGTAAAATTCTATTAATTTAGCGAAGCGTTAAATTACTGAAATTAATAATCTAATACATTTTTACCTAGTCAGAAACAAAGAAATTATTAATTAAATGAGGTTATTAATTTTATCGAGTAGAACCCTGAATTTTGAACTGAGTCAACGGACACATTGTCGTGTTCTGCCACTCACTCGTGTAGAAAGATAATGGACTTGACGTTGACTTGGGTCAACGATTGGGTTTTGATAAAATTACTGATTAAAATAAACCTACGTGGATTGTACTTAAAGATGGGGTTGTTAAATGGTGACCATCACAATTGAAAATAAAAAAAATAAAAAAAATTGTGACCAATTAGCGACTACTGTACAAAGGTGGTCTTACAAGTGAAGAAAACGTGTATATTAAAATAGCAACTACTGCACAAATCAATAAACGGGCCTAAGCAAGTTGTATACGTTTTCTTTCCAACCGATTTCTTTTGGCTTTTAATTATTAATTTATTGTGGCCTGAGTAGTTAGGAATTAGGATTGATTAATAAATTTGAATTAAATTAAGTCCTAACTGATTACCTTCGTGAAATTATTACGTACATAATAAGGTATGGTTGAGGCCACGTGAAATTATAATTAATTATCAAATGGCCATCTATATTACATACACTAATTTACTTTTTTTTTTTTTCTTTTATCTTTTGTTTATTAATATAATTTATCAAAATCCATTTGTCAGCTATAAACTATGAATAATGGAGTATGATGATATATATATATATATATATACCCTTGTGCAAATTTGAAGGCAATAATTAAAATTGTTGGTTCGTTGGGCCCAAATAGATTAATTATATCTAGACACGGCCATGGGCTGGTTCCGGCCGGTTCACGGTTCACTTTTTCCGAAACTGAAACCAGCCCGTACTACACACAGTTTAGCGGGCTGGGCCGGCTGATACGGTATAATTTGTGAAGAGAGGATAATTGAAGCAAGAAGAGAAGTTGAATAAGAGAAGAAGACTAAGTAAACAATTACGTTCTCATATCTTTCCCTATTATCTACTGTAGCTATATATATATATATATATAGCCTTACAATAAATATAGTAACTGCCAAGCTAAATAATACACGGATAATTAGGAAATATTATCAACTAATTAAGCCACTACTTATCTACCACTAATGATATACTAACTAAATCAAAACACTATCCCATGTATTCCTAACCACCATTCACCAGTACCCACGTACATTGTTGCAACATATCATTCCCCACCGCTCGAAGACTCCTTGTCCTCAAGGATATAACCTGGAAATGTGTAAGGGGTCGTTTTGATTGTTTGGTGGATCATAATTCTCGAATGGCACATCCTCGATCATATATAACTGGGGTCGTTGACAACGATGGTTTGGTGTGAATTTTTCGTCGCAATAGTAGCACAGGCCTTTCTGTCTCCGGTCACGGGCTTCATGACCAGTTAACTTTGTGAAGGTGGGTGGCGAGATCTTTGAATTGTCAATTGTTGACTGGTTGTTTGATGTGGTGGGTGGAGGGCCTAAGATTCCCGATGTGAAATTGGTTGTGACTCTCGAGCTTGTCGGTGTAGTTTGTGAGCGAATGGGTTGTGGAAATTTTTGTTGCAGCATGTTTCTTTCCTCCACGAGTCTTGCAACGCCTATCGCATCTACTAGAGATTTCGGCTGTTTAATTTTCACGTCAAGGCGAATCTCATCGGAAAGACCTGCAATAAAACAGCCGATTAAAAAGTTTTCCGGAAGACCGTTCACTTGGTCGGATAATTTTTCGAAGGCCTCCTGATACTCAACCACTGTTGTAGTTTGTTTGAGACGCGTGAGAGCTTCAGAAGGATTTTCATAATCGGTTGGACCAAAGCGGCTCAAAACAGCCTTGGAAAACTCGTCCCACGATAAGGGTCCTCGAAACTTTGTTAACCACCGGTGCCACTGCAAGGCAATCCCCTCAAGGTGAAAGGAAGCGAGTTGAACTTGTTGCGTTGCTAGAATATTTTGAAATTCAAAATACTGCTCCGCCTTATATATCCACCCCATGGGATCATCACCAGTAAACCTCGGAAATTGTAGCTTCAGATTTGTACTTTGAAGAAGAGTTGGAGATGCGCGTGTTGTCGCTATGGCTGGATTTTGCTTGCCTGTTTGTGAAGATTCTCCCACAGCAAAGGGGTTAACATTATTGTCGGGAGATTTAGGTTGGTTGGAAGAAGTCCTTAGAGCTTGAAGCTCGGTGAGGACAATTTGAAGGGTATTGTGTATTTGATCGAAATTCGATTCATGTTTGGCAAGGATTTCGAAAACTTCGGTGCGAAATTCGGCATTGGATTTATTTCGAGTTTCCATGGAACCTGGCTCTGATACCACTGATACGGTATAATTTGTGAAGAGAGGATAATTGAAGCAAGAAGAGAAGTTGAATAAGAGAAGAAGACTAAGTAAACAATTACGTTCTCATATCTTTCCCTATTATCTACTGTAGCTATATATATATATATATATAGCCTTACAATAAATATAGTAACTGCCAAGCTAAATAATACACGGATAATTAGGAAATATTATCAACTAATTAAGCCACTACTTATCTACCACTAATGATATACTAACTAAATCAAAACACTATCCCATGTATTCCTAACCACCATTCACCAGTACCCACGTACATTGTTGCAACATATCATTCCCCACCGCTCGAAGACTCCTTGTCCTCAAGGATATAACCTGGAAATGTGTAAGGGGTCGTTTTGATTGTTTGGTGGATCATAATTCTCGAATGGCACATCCTCGATCATATATAACTGGGGTCGTTGACAACGATGGTTTGGTGTGAATTTTTCGTCGCAATAGTAGCACAGGCCTTTCTGTCTCCGTTCACGGGCTTCATGACCAGTTAACTTTGTGAAGGTGGGTGGCGAGATCTTTGAATTGTCAATTGTTGACTGGTTGTTTGATGTGGTGGGTGGAGGGCCTAAGATTCCCGATGTGAAATTGGTTGTGACTCTCGAGCTTGTCGGTGTAGTTTGTGAGCGAATGGGTTGTGGAAATTTTTGTTGCAGCATGTTTCTTTCCTCCACGAGTCTTGCAACGCCTATCGCATCTACTAGAGATTTCGGCTGTTTAATTTTCACGTCAAGGCGAATCTCATCGGAAAGACCTGCAATAAAACAACCGATTAAAAAGTTTTCCGGAAGACCGTTCACTTGGTCGGATAATTTTTCGAAGGCCTCCTGATACTCAACCACTGTTGTAGTTTGTTTGAGACGCGTGAGAGCTTCAGAAGGATTTTCATAATCGGTTGGACCAAAGCGGCTCAAAACAGCCTTGGAAAACTCGTCCCACGATAAGGGTCCTCGAAACTTTGTTAACCACCGGTGCCACTGCAAGGCAATCCCCTCAAGGTGAAAGGAAGCGAGTTGAACTTGTTGCGTTGCTAGAATATTTTGAAATTCAAAATACTGCTCCGCCTTATATATCCACCCCATGGGATCATCACCAGTAAACCTCGGAAATTGTAGCTTCAGATTTGTACTTTGAAGAAGAGTTGGAGATGCGCGTGTTGTCGCTATGGCTGGATTTTGCTTGCCTGTTTGTGAAGATTCTCCCACAGCAAAGGGGTTAACATTATTGTCGGGAGATTTAGGTTGGTTGGAAGAAGTCCTTAGAGCTTGAAGCTCGGTGAGGACAATTTGAAGGGTATTGTGTATTTGATCGAAATTCGATTCATGTTTGGCAAGGATTTCGAAAACTTCGGTGCGAAATTCGGCATTGGATTTATTTCGAGTTTCCATGGAACCTGGCTCTGATACCACTGATACGGTATAATTTGTGAAGAGAGGATAATTGAAGCAAGAAGAGAAGTTGAATAAGAGAAGAAGACTAAGTAAACAATTACGTTCTCATATCTTTCCCTATTATCTACTGTAGCTATATATATATATATATATAGCCTTACAATAAATATAGTAACTGCCAAGCTAAATAATACACGGATAATTAGGAAATATTATCAACTAATTAAGCCACTACTTATCTACCACTAATGATATACTAACTAAATCAAAACACTATCCCATGTATTCCTAACCACCATTCACCAGTACCCACGTACATTGTTGCAACATATCACCGGCCCGCCGGTTTACTCTCGTTCCGGGCCTATTCAGGCCGATTTCAGGTCGGCCCGAAAATTTATATTTGTATATATATAATTTTTTTTGAAGATAGTTGATGGATAAAATAAATTAAAAGAATTATTTTTAAATATGAAAAAAACAAAAGAAAATAAATAAAATGACTTGAATTTAATTTTATAGAAAAAATGGGGTGTAAGAGTATTTATCGAAAAAAATGGGGGAAAAATTAGAAAAGAGCAAATAACGGCCGGTTCAGTTTTTAAGCAATTTCAGCTTTTCTTTTAATTATTTTTTTTCTTAAATTTCGGGTGAACCACCGAGCCGACCTTGCGGTCACAGTTCACCTATTTCTAGAACCGCCCCGCCCCAGGGACACGGGCCGGTTCACGGTTCCGGGACCGGTTCACCGGTCAACGACCGGTCGACGTTAACGGGCTGGTTCCGAGCCGAAAACCGGCCCATGGCCGTGTCTACAGTTATATCCAGCCAATTAACTATTTCCATATGAGGCGGTCCAATAACAAAGCTAACAGTACTTAGCCTACTTGGATGCGGTCGAACTTTAAGAGTTAGGAGAGTTTTGATCGGTTGATCCAGGCCATTGATTTCCATCGAGTGATCCGAGCCATTCACTTTGCGGTATACACCTATCAGGCCACTGATAAGTTCTAAACAAGAAAAATGATAAGGAAACGACTTGAGTCGTAACAGAAAATTGTTCATAGCTTCTTTGTAATTGATTTTCAACTCCTAGAAATAGTTTCCTCATAGCTTATAAGATAAATAATTAATATTTCCAAAATACATCACAAAAACACATGTTTATAAGATAACATACATTATGTCATTTTATTGCTACATGAGTACAAAAACACAAACGGAAGTGACTAACGCCGTTACATTGTCTTCACATTAAAATCAAAAAAACAAAACGGAGATTACGAGTGATTAAATTAAATAGGAATAGAATTGGAAACGGCGGGGTACACAACGGTGGCGGGATGGGCCATGATACGGCGGCCCTTCATGTGTCGGAAGCAGTAGACGAGAGCTCCGACCGGCCACTCCACCAGCGCCGCCGCCGCAAATGCCAAGAAACCCAGCGTCGGCCCCACCACCTTGCACCTGCATGGGTTGCTCCCGGTCCCACACTGCACGCATATCGGAACACCAATCGCCATTTATTTATTAATTCGAAATTTACTTCGAAATTAAGATAAACTGTTTGATGAAAACTGAACTGAGAAACTGATGTTTATGTAAGGGAAGTGTTTTGCTACGTGGCGGCGTGTGTTTCGTGACACGTGTTGCTCTGCCATGGGAGCTTGACACGTTTTTCTTCTACCCTATTACACGTTTTCAATTTGCCGGATTTTTCGTATTTGTTTAATTAATTCACCAAAAGAGAAATGATGAACCACCGACTCACACCCATTTTTCTAATAATAATAATTTAAATGTTAAAATAACCTTACTAATAAACTTTATGTATTATTAAATTCAACAAAATTCGATTTTTATTTTTTTTTGGGTTAAATTTTGTTCTATTTTTTGGGTATGTATTTGGATTTCAAATGTAATTTTAATCAATCTTGTTCTATGTATTATTAGCTTCATATATTTCTATTGTACTTGAGTTTTAATAGTAATATATTCAGTATTTCCTTTCATCTTTCATTTACTTTCCATTAAATTTACGCATGAATGAGTTACAATTCAAATCTCAAAACAACTTTAATAATGAAATTTTTAGATATCTCGCATGTAACATCCAACTTAAAACTGATTTAAGTTAGATTAGAAAGCCAATTCCAAGGACTACAAATTTAGTATTTTGAATTCCGCCAAATTCAGACCAAATAAGTTGTCAAAATCACATACGTGTAGCAACAAAATGAAAAACGACATTTAGCACTTCCAATTTTTTTGTCTATTCTAATTTGTGAATATCATCTTTGCCCCATGTGTTGCAACTCTAACTTCGACAGTTCTTGCAGATGCTACACTTGATGAAATACACAACTAAGCAGTTTTCTATGTTGGATTTTACACACAACTACACACATATACATAGAGATGCATGTAAATATATGTATAGATTATACACATGTACAGTAGGATATATATGGACCCTACGAAGTTCACCGAGTCTAACATAGAACAAACCAACTTCGACATTTGTTGGACATTTGTTGCGAATAATTCATTCTTACCAATGTATGTAAATATTTACTATCTTAAAATGGCATCAAATTGAGAGAGAGTGACCCTACAAAGTTACACCATCATCCACATGCAATTCACCTTTCTTGAATTCCTTATATAATTAACTATGGAAAAAAGAGGTTCATACTTGAACTAATACCAATTCTCCTTTCCAATTATAACCATAAAATTACCTAACCAAACAAGCCCTTATACCAAATTACACACATATATACATATACACTAAGTGATCGACCATGCATCTAGATAAGTTCACTCGCATCTTCCATTTCTTTCTTCCTCGTTAATATCACGTCGATTAACATTTTTTCGAACATCGAGAAAATTAAGATGCGCGTTTTAGTATTCAAACGGACTCCAATTATCCTACTAACGGTTCTCGTTTTCCAACTCTCAGTTTCGGTCACCACATTTTCTACTGAGGTTGATCGTGAAATATTCCCCGAGCCAATTAGCATCAAGTGTGGGGAATGCCCTTGTGCCAATCCATGCAGCCACCAGTCGCCGCCGCCACCACCGCCACCGGAAAATCCAGGGCGGTACTGTAGTCCACCACCACCAAGTCCCGTGTATGTGGCGGCAGAGATTACTCCGCCGCCTCCACCGAGGTTTAATTATGTAACTGGTGCTCCTGGAAACTTGTACCCAACTGATGATCCATTTAATTTGATGGTATACTCTAATGCAGCAATTAATCATTATCTTATAAATGTAGGGGCATTTCTATTGGTGGTTCATTTGTTAGTGTTTTGATGAATGATTAGATTCAGGGTTAGTATAGTAATTTCAAGAACTAGCTGTTAATTATGCTTTAATATTTTAATTAATGAAGCTTTGCTGATTCAAGTTCAAATACAGGGAGTTTAATATGACAAAATAATATCTTAATGAAATAATTCTTTATTCTTTATCATAATAATATGATATAGAACAAATAAATTGATGCTCTAATCCCAAATATTTAATGGATTAATCATTGTCAAAATAAATTGGCAATTATATATGAACTGTAGTGCAATAAACCAGTAATTACTAATCGATAACAAGTTTGAGAGGGATGAATTCCGATTCTTAGAAGAATTCAAATTTCCAAATAGAAAGAATTATATAAAGGATTTACACAAATGAATCTCACATAGCCTTACTATCGAGTGATTTGATTGTATTTCGACGCCATATTGCAGTTTCGGTATCAAATCTCAGCTCCCATGTGGGCCAGTAGTGCAAATCCTGCTTCAGTGAGAGTACTCGAGGCTTCCCGTTTAAGTGAATTGTTTTCACACGAATAAATTCACCGTGCTCTATTTCCTACAGAATTCGTATTTTGAACGATTTAAGTTTCAAGAATATGAGTAATATAGTAGCAACATCTTGTACTAATACCACACCTCATCCTACATGATCAGATTGAAATGAACACTTTTGGAAAAAAACCATTTTTTTGGAAATCAAAAAACAAAAAAAAAAAAATTGAAATTTGGTCGGAATATGGAATGAGAAAAAATTGTTCCAAAATCAAAAAAGTCGGAATAGAATTAGGAAATTCCATTTTTTAGTCGCCTATAATGTAAAATACATAATAATATTGATATTATAAAATGTAATTTAAAAAAAACAAATTGGAATTTTTGGAGATATTTTCGGAACATAAAATCAGAATTGGAAATTGGAATCTAATGCGTATTCCAATTCCCATCCAAAAAAAAAATCAGAAAATCGAAATCGAAACTTTTGGAATTCGGAAAGAAAAATATTGTTCCAAAATCGGAAAAAAATTAGATTGGAATTGGCGGAATTTGAAAAAACCATTCCAATTTACATCCCTACCAACACGTCTTGACAAGTAACAAATAACGCACAATTGACTTTTTTTTTTCTTTTCTCCGATAAAATAGACGCATACCTTTGAAACAGCGACTAAGGCATCTAAATCCGGAGTCGGCTTTCCGTTTACTTCCACAATCCATTGAAGAGCATATAAACCATATCTATGAGCTGGACTCCCATGACACCACCTGAAAATTTTATTTTTTGCACCATTAACAAAAACTAAGTATAACCCAATTACATTTGACCAGTTTGTAATAAACAACTTTATAGTTAAGCACGAATTTGTAATAAAAAATATTAATTAGCTTGGGTTTAAGAGGTATACCTTGCAACATATACACCGTGGCCTTCTTCAGGCAGAAATCCAAGAGCTCGTACAGCTGAATGAGGATCTTGTACTATACAACCACACCAATTTATGACACGTGGCGTACCATTCCCATCCCTCACATCAGTCCCCACCGGTATATCCATTTCACGACCCTGAAAATTAAAATATTATAGTTAATCCTTGTTTGGTTGGGAAAATTAGTTGAACTTTCTTTGATATTTGGTAAACCCAAAAATTTTCCGGGTCAACCCAGAAATATTTTTTTATCATGGCTTATCTTACTGGTCGAATAATACAAAATTGGGGTTTTCGTGAGATTATTTGATCTTTATATTGGCTAATTGTTATGACAAAATTATTAATAGAACGAAATAAAATATAATATATTTTCTGTAAAAGCAAACCTGGCGAAAAATTGTCAATTCGAGCTTTTCATTTTTTTCTTTATATCGGTCTAGTTGTTGGCAAGCATCTTCTATATCACGGAAACATGTTACTGGTGCTTTATTGATCGCCAAAACCATGTCACCTTGTTCTAGTAAATTTTCGGCTTTAGATCCAGCTAAGCAGCCTTTAACCCTTAGAACTTGACGCCTAATCGGATCTTTTTTCACCAGTGCCTGAAAATTAAGAAACCCAAATCATTTTAAGACGTGATATATCCTGAACTATATAAAGGAAATCAATAAGACAAATAATTTCCCACATGTTTGTAGACAATAAGCTCGTGCAATTATAACCCGTGTAAGAAATAAATAAAAGAACATGTTTTACCTGGATCCAAGAGTCGCTCAGACCAAAACTACGAGCTTTGGAGAGTAAGGTGGGATAAAGTTCGACCTCTAATATTCTGATAAGTGGCATAGGCCTTTTGATTCCATTTATGAGAAGGGTGCGATCAACCGCACCCGAAATGATTTTGTCGAGGATCTGGCATATTGAGTAAATTGGAATACCACGAACAAATTGATGGTCTTCAGATGATGTACAACCATACTTGAGCTGGACAATTCGAGTACAGGCAGCAATTAGAGAATGCTTCAGATAAGCTCAATATATATAGGGTTTATTGCATTCATCACCCCTGTGTTTTCTCTAATTGCTAAAAAACTCCCCGTGCTATTTTAATAGCAAAAACCCCCCTACAATTCAATGTTTTTTTAGAAAACTACTCCCATAAAAACTCACTATTTGTGTACTTAAAGAAATGCATTAAAGAAGATTTTTGTTAATATTAATAACACCGGGAGTTTATTAGCAATTCGATATATATTAGTAAATAGTACATAAATAAAAAATAGAGGGAACGCAAACCTGTGTTGAAAAGCTCCCCCAAATAGCTCGAACCCTACCAAGGTCATCCGTAAGAACACCAGAAAATGTACTGCCGAAATCTGAAACGAGATGTAAGAAGAATCAGTACGATGAAATTTCATCCAGTGCGCTGTAATAAGTGGAAAAGGACAAACAATTTCATATCTGGTCAACGATTTTTGTTTCTAACGCACCAGTATCAAGCTCGATTACTTCCATATTGGTTGCTCTGTATCTAGGACAATCAGCAGAGCCAATATTAAGAGCAGCAGAAGGATTTGTGACAAAAGATTTCCTGGAGGTTGCCTGTAGACTCCTACTTAACCCCACTAGGCACACAGAATCTCCACGGTGCAGTGCTGGTTCTGATAAAAACATGTACGATCAAAGTTGTTTGCAGGCGAGAGAGTGGGAGAGAGATAAATACAAAAAAAAAAGAGCAATAAAAAGAATAGGCATCGTAAAAAGAAAATCCACAGAAATTTACTTATTCTTCTATGACCACTTGTTAAGCAATTAGACTACATACCAGGAAGAAGTTCAGCAGCTCGAACTAAAGAAGCACCAGCAGCAAGAGCAGAAGGATCATATGCAACAAGTGCAAAATTGTGCACTGGGTGAAGAAATACAACCTGTCAAATTTTTTTACCAAACTGCTTAACATCAATTTGGTAAACAGCCTTTCACAGCTTAAATAATAAATACATATATATAGGAAAATACCTCGCCAGGAATTTCAATTGGATAGGCAGCAAAGGACAGCATCACATCAGAAACGGACACTGCAACCGTGTTTTTATCAACAGCAACCAATCCCATGGTTTGAGAGTGATATATAATAACACCGGTTCCAAAGAAATGCTGCGAGTGCACACCATCAAGCATACAAGAAGACGGCACGTGAACCTACAAAAATAAATAATAAAATATATAAAAGTCCACAAAGGCGACTCAAAAGGATGAGTATCGAGCATTAATGACAAAACAATATCCCTCAGTTTTAGTCATCAAAGCATCATAAGAAAGAACTCGTTCAACTAAAAGGTTGCTTCTTTACTTGTTTATCGGATAGTAACAATGCTACTGATTCCATCAGACCAATTATTGCATTCTTATAGCCAATCCTTTTTTTAAATTTTGAATTTCATAATTACAATAAGAAACAGAAACACAAAAGCGGAAGTAATATTAAATATTAAATCTATACAGAAGTTACTTTGTGATTATATTACCTCTAACATGACAAGGGTGGGTTCAATTGCATGCTCAGCTACAGAAGCATTAGTTGCAACAGCAGCTGCCGCACCTTGATAATCTCCCAAAACTGTATCTGTTCCAGTTCCATTGTCCTCCAATCTTTCTTCCCGAGGCTCATGTAAGGAACATTCCGGCAATAATACACCGTCAGCAGCGGATAATTCCTCCTCCACGCGCCTTTTCTTGGTTCCAGAATCAGTTTCGTCTAGAGAATGCGGTCCTTCATCAATTTGTTCGCAGCTAGTTTCCATACTAGTGAAACCATCCATCGACTCTTGGACAGGGCATTGATGTGCTGGCTCCATTTGTGCCAACTCAGCGGCGCACGACGGAACTCTACTGCTTGCTAAGTCGTGTTCGCTGGGCACCTGTGGAGATAAGAATGGAGAGTCTGGTGGCAAAACTGGCTTTACTATCCACAGGCCAGAACTGTCGTCACGAGTATATATTTGTGGAGGGGCGTACCACTGATGGCGATCAACTGTGACTAGTACAGACTGCAGACACGTAAAAAAAATTACAACTGAATAGTAAGTATTAAATGTTCCACAATGACACAAGTACTAGGAAACTTGTGATGATATTTTTTTGACAATCATAAAATTTGACTAGATAAAGCAAAAGGCAGACGAGAAAAAAACCAGGTAAAAATTGATTATGATAATACTTTTAGGGTGCATTTGGATGGAGGGATTTGGGGGAGGAATTTCAAATCCATAATAACAAATCCCTTGGACTTGTTTGGATTGAGGGATTTGGAGATGGATTTCAAATCCACACCCCTCCTTTTTAGTTGATTTTGGAGCAATAGTGGTGGATTTCAAATGACTCTAAATTGGAGTCATTTCAAATCCCTTCCCCAAATCAAATCCCCCCTCCAAATGGACCCTTAAGTAACTAACTTCAATCAAACAGAGAACACTCAACTTGATCAGTGATCCTACCGGTTCGATCAGTATGAAAAAAAAAAACTAGTTGACTCGTAATATGACACACACACACCACACACACACACACACACACACACACACACACACACACACACACACACACATATATATATATATATATATAAATAAGAGTAAGAATTTAAGAACAGACGAGGACATAAAGGTAAAAAATTAGGTAGGTGAAAAACCATTGCGTTTGTGGCACAAAATAAATTTAATTCAGGAGCAAAAAGCATCTTAGAATTGCTAATAGAATCTTCGTTTTCTATTTTTGAATTTAATTGTTCAAGACATAATTATAGCATTGGACTAGCTGCAGTACGGCAGAGGGGTTGAATTTTAGAGTCACCAAAGCCCATTTTCAAGCACTAGCTCTGTTGTATCCATTTTAGTGGACAAGATGTAACTACTTACTACTATTATTCTCTGCAATGAAATACTTCGGATTATATGTGAGTGGATTTTTGGCATTATTTATCAAAAAAATATCAATAATGAGCAAATAATCCAATACTGTATTTCACATGAACTACAAGTACCTTTCTTCTGTGGCGATCAGAGTAGCTTATATATTCAAGTGGTACTCTTGCACCTCTTGATAACTTAGATAGCACAGAAATGAAGTCTTCGAGTTTTGATATGTCTTCACCAGCAAACTTCTTAATAATAGCATGCCGTGGAACTCCAGCTCTGAATAGCATGTACCTGCATTGTGCAATTCGAACAAATGCACCGTTTTTATTAGAAACGACAGTTGGTAAAAATGATTATACACAGTTCCCGCTCAGGATAATATATCATGAGGAAGCTTCAATATTACTTAAAGAGCAACAGATAACGAAAAATTTGGCTTCAACATGCAAACTGAAAATGATAAGCTAGACATCTTTGAGTATATGTTTAAAGTAACAAACAATGCATACCCTTGTTCCGCAACATAGACAAGACCACACTGAAAACGGAAGTTTCTGGCCTGCATAAAAATAAAAAGTTTATGGCATTAGATAACAATTTACAAAGACAAAATATACGACATAATGAGCATTATAACGAAGATGAAAAATCCCAAGATCCAATGATTAAGATATAAGCCAACCTGTTGATAAGAAAGAGGGTGTATGATAGCACCACTGAGTTCAAGAAAGTAGTCGGGCGTGACAGAGTGCAAATCCTGAACCTGAAACAGTTTGAGGAGAAAAAAAATGCAACCATTAAGTCAATATAATCGGCAAAGAACAATAAATAGCTCATCCACATCATCACAAAACTAATATCTGAACTTACAAGAAGTCCCAACCCAACTTTTGTTATAAGTTCAAGAACCATTCCACCATAATATGGTATGGAAAAAGGATTTTATATTAAATCCATCTACAAAGAAGACAAATGACGTATGCACTTGCAGTAGTATCAAAGAACAGAACCTTGTTTAGAGGACAGCTTTGGGATTTTAAAGGAATAGAATTGAACAAACTAACACTTCCCAGTAATAAAACTCGCAAGAGTTTACAAGGAATAGTTTATATCTCACCGTCAAATCCACAGTCAAAGGTTTGCCTCCCCTTTCAATCTGAAGTTCAATTTTATGGTTGACACTGTCATCAACCAAACTCTCCATCTTCAGAAACTGTGTGGTCACCTGTAATCAAGGTTCTTGAAAACTCATTATTAAAGTGAATAAAAAGACCAATCATTTCGAAGTGTGAGCATAAAGTATAAGATTTGTAATTCAAATTTTCATACAAATATCATGAGATCTCATTAAAGCCCTGCCCCATGTATAGGTGATTGGTAGCGTCTATTTAGGCTTTTAGCTTAAAAAGTGAACCAATTTCTGGTATTTCGTTAACCAAAAAAATTGGAGGCCTTCAAATTTAAATTCAGGCAGATCTTAATTGAAATATTCTTTCTAAATCTAACTGAGAAGACTTAATTTACACCACGATTCTACACTTATTACAAGACTTCACTCAAGAATCAAGATACAAGAAAATCAGAACAGTTCAAGCAAATCTATCTTAATTGGGGTTACCAAAAAATGCAATCCATAGATATAACAAATAAAAATTAGGGAGACATACCTCTCCATTCAAACGTATAAGCACGTCACCTGGCTCTAAATGCTTATGGGCTGGACCATATGGTACCTGAAACCAACAACAAAGCATGGCGGCATTCATATAATAAAACAAACTCAAAGATGATATAATGAGAATATTCCACTCACCACAGAGTCAACGACAAGCATTCCAGTTTCCCCAAGAGGAGAAGCATGACGTACTAACTGAAGAAAGAATAAGAAAAACGTAAGTTTTTCTTATCAATCCATAAGCAAAGACCGGGTGGGAGGATATGGTAATCAACACGAGGTTAGAACTTGAGAATAAAAATATAGATACCTGCTCTGTTTCACTTCTGAGACCAAGCCGGCGTGTGTCATCGAATCCTTTGTGGAGAAATGTAGCCTATATCACAGGTATGTGAATACAAGTCAATCAAAAATGCATCTGAGATCTCCCAAATATAAAGAGCAGAGAGACAAATAAAGACTATGTTTGTTTTCTGAAAAGATTATGTTTTCTGAAAAGATT
This sequence comes from Erythranthe guttata, assembly GCF_056151865.1. Taxonomy (NCBI): domain Eukaryota; kingdom Viridiplantae; phylum Streptophyta; class Magnoliopsida; order Lamiales; family Phrymaceae; genus Erythranthe; species Erythranthe guttata. The sequence goes on along the minus strand of NC_142544.1, from coordinate 2,118,711 downwards.
TTCAGTAAACAAACTGACACCCAATTTTCCGTTCCTAACAGTGCAACGGTTGAAAGTTTTAAGTCATTATTTACGAAATTGTAGCAGATTCCTGTTTAAATCCAAAGCAATTCAGACTAAAGAGCTCATACAAAAAGACAATAAAGGTGTACTACATAGTTTTGAAATTTGATGAATGAAGAGTACTACAAAAAAATATAAGTAACGACGAAGAGAAAAACTCTACAAGAAAAGACAAACAAACCTGAAGCGTACCACGGGGAATGGTGACTGCCTCCCATGAACTACTATTTGAGTCTCTTCCTTCCTGCAAGAATCTTAAGGCCCTAACAACCTGATATCCAAATAAATGTAGCTCTTATTAATAGGTAGCAATATAATCAGTCTGTCATTTACAGAAAATTCAGGCCTTACATAGATAAACAAATGCAATTTCTGACCAACATAATTTCAAACCGGGAACTGTATAACTTAAACAATTACATGAAACATAGCATCAAGCAAGAGTACAAGCTTAAGATCAAGCTATGGTTCCACAAATCAATAATGAGGAAGAAAAAATACCCATGTGATTTAAGCAGCAGCGAAGAACATAAGATTTATAAGTTTTGTAAGGGGAAATATGGTTCGGAAAAACATCTTCTTACTCGTTCTAAAGGCAAGAAAAATGCCGAAGCACTAGAAGTTTTACTCCCAGCATTCAAGGCAACTGCTCTACCTTGCCAGTCAATTACAGGGGACCCACTTGACCCTCCTTTTGTTCCTGAAGCTGCCTGTGTAACAAAGAGAAGACGAAAACACAAATATATTACCAGATATGCAAATACCTAAGCACAAAACTGATAAGTAGAACTATAGAGCAACTCAGTCGTTACAACGGCCGAACTAATTATGTTGAAATTTCAAGCATATATGAAGATTACAGATTACAAGTAGACGGTAAAATCATTGTCCAATAACTTTCTCAATAAGATGCTATCAGAGATCTAGGTTAAGCATCGCTTCAAATCTGGATCTTTAATTGTGACTGTTGCAGCCAATTATATTGTACATTATGTTTAGCTTTAATACACACTATGTATAGCTTTAAAATAAAATATTTTCTTCACCAAGTTCTCTCATATTCTCCGAAAGTGGCTAATTATTCTCTCAAGCAATCAAAAACACTAATCAAGCAAATGCACAATGGACATCCAAGAATTAATTATACATACAAGAATATATATCTTGTAGCAAAGTAACTAAAATAACTGCACATATCAAAACAGTATCCATTATTGTGAACTCAAAAGCTTACTTGCATGTAGAATGTATTGAAGTCATTGTAGCCATCCCTGCATAAATGGTTAAAGTTCACCATCAGTAGCAGAGTCTGTAGAGACGCTTTCAGTGTGGATCATAAAACAAGTGATACACAAATCACAGTGACCAAGCAATTATATAAGATATATAAGGCTCGTTTAGTAACAACGCTACCATGAAATCTTCAAGTGTATATACAAGTAAAACAATTCACTCCACAAACTGGACACGAGTAAAACACCCTCATACTAAAATTATGGTCCTATTTTGATCAAGAATTAGATGAAGTTGAAAAAATGTAACTTTTTTTACCATGAATCCCTTAAAAGTTAAAAGTAATGGGGTGAGGGTAAGTTTCGTCACATCAATTCAATTCAGGATAATGCTGGAAAACAAATTTCATCCCATTATAGGAAATTGAGTCTTATTATGAGAGACGGGGAGAGTAGCATAAGGCCTCCAATATTCGTGGTTGCCATCAATCAATCATGATCAACTAGAGAAAAAAAAAATTACGGCAATGTTTCAAGTGGATGTTACACTATAAAAGAACTTACTAGAATTTCCGTCCACTCCTTTACCAAATATTCATATATACTGAAGAGAAAAGGTCAGATAACATAGTTTGACATAGAAAACATACTTTTTATAGTGTGGAGCATCTCTATCCAAACGGGCAATAGTGCCTGCCAAAATAGACACCTGCAAATTCACAAAAGGGAAGAAAAAATTCCTGAACACAAAATCCATTGTTCTTCTGGGACCAAACTGGGGAATAATAAAATTAAAAAACTGGAGCTTATATTTGGGAAAAGGTCAATATGTCTGTAAAAATATGAAATGGCAGTTTTGGACATATTCACCGTTGTGCATTTGAAAACAAATTGTGAACGGGTATAGGATACAAACCATGATATATTTATATACCTTTTCTCCACTATCATTTCCGACAACCCTAATCTCAAGCCCAACACATGCAGCCTCAGGAGCGAGAGGAATTTCTTCATAGGTAAGAAATTGTATAGCAGAAGGATCATAACGGAAGAAACCGAAATCATGAACCTAGAGAAACAAAAAATGAATGTCAAATTTTGAAGTCGAACTCAACCTTCACGTTTCTCAAGCTCAACCAGAATACTCTTAACTTGCATACATTTTCATGTAGGAATGAGACTAATTAATTCAACAAGCATTAGGTCGGTGAAACTGTCCCTGTAGCTAAAGATACTTATATTTAGCTTAAACCACGATGATTAAACCCTATTTCATAAATATCTTAAACCCCATTCACAAAGTATATAGATTTAGCATAAACCGAAAAATGATTAAACCCTATTCGTTATTCATAAGTTAAATTATGCAACATGACTTCATAATTTACAACTAAATGATTATAGCTAAAACAGAAGAAACATACTGTAAGCAAACTGAATTATGCATCCTGTTCTATTCGTGAATCGCGTTTTTTACATCAAGAATCAGAATAATCTCATAATTGCATAGACAGAATAAAAATTGATAATGAAATACAATTCACTCATGAATTAAATTCACCGTAGCGAAAACTAACAGGGTCTCTATAAATTGGATACACCGGAATTTCTTCTCTGTTCACGAACATAGCTTCCGCCACCACCGGCCCTACAAAATAGAAATTAAATTTTTTTTTTTAAATAGTAATCCAACCACTCCATAAAAAATTAAAGCGAAATCACAAAAAAAAAAATAAAAAAAAAAATAAAAAAACATTAAGATTTTCAACCTGGCTTAACAACATGGCGGTTGGTGAGGATGATCCCCCGTGACTTATCAACGACGAATCCAGTGGCGTAGGACGCACCGGCGGACTCGGTGTCGAAGGCGCGGCAGGCTGTGGTGCGGAGGACCACGACGGCGGGAACCACCTTGTTGAGTGCCTTCCGCCAGTCATCGGCGGTGGCGAGGCTCTCCTTGAACGGCGGATCGATCTCCATGGAAAGATCCTCCTTCATGCTCGCCTCCATCCCCGCTAAAGCTGCCTCTGATCCCATACTCTCCATCTCAATTTTCAACACCGCCTTCAAAAACCCTTACTTAATACAATTATTCACTCTCTCTCTCTCTCTCTCTTCCTCCAATTGTGCAATGAGTTCGAGAAATAGATTCCGGTTTCAAATTGAGTGAGAAGGGAATATGAGAACCTACGGGAAGGAATATTCCGGCGAACTGTGCGGCGAGGGGATTTTAATGATTTTAGCACTCTGTTTAAGATTGGGAATTGCTGATTTTTTTAAATTTATTTTCTGGATTTTAGCATTTTGTTTTTCCTTTTCCTTTTTTTGTTTACAGCTTTTACTACATTATTTTTCTTCATTCTCCTTTTTCAATATTCAAATATATATTTACTATTTAGCAAACAACATATATTTGGCATTATTTCCATGTGAAATAATGTCATCAATAACTCGCAAGTCGTAACAACTCTTGTAATAATTAAAAATCGTATTGCCCTATCTTTACTCCATCAATCAGATCACTTCCTACACTGTTCAAATAAAAAAAATATTGTTATGTAGGAGATGCCTAACGATTGAAGCAAGTGAACATGTACTAATTGGGCCCACCTTCGAATCATTTTGACAACGATTATTAGGTCGAACTTGTCACACATAGTTAGTTAACCTAGCGTGATTTACGTCTCTCGTATAATTTGTTGCGAAAGAAGAAAAAAAAAAACAATATTTAAAATTATATGATGACTCATATGTGTCATTATCAATTGCATAATCTAAAGTAGGTGTGCTCCTCTTGTCACCTTTCATAATAATTTATTTAGTGGATTGTTATTTTAATTTAGTATACAATAGATATACACCCCTCACATGGAAAATATATAGGCATAGGTCCACTCCTAAAAATTTTCCTTTGAGATATCTCCTGTAGAGGCAAAAGTACTATTGTGTCTTTATTTGTAATTTTTGCCCAACTGCATTCAGCATTTTTAATATACTGCATTTATCATTTTGGACCTGCATTTTCGTATTTTGTACTGCATATATCATCATTTTTATTTTTAATTATTTTTTATTACTGTATATATATTGTAACTTTTTTATTATCATTGTATTTTTTTATAAAATAATTTTTTTTAATTTTTTCGGTTTTTTTAATTTTTTTACTTTTTTTATTTTTTTATTTAATTTTTTTTATAAATTCAAATTTTGGTAAAATTACTGAACTGAAAATATACCACACATGACTACAGTTTACTACAAGTTTAATAGTTATATGTAGTCATGTACTGCCTTTTTACCCCAAAATTCATATACACCAACAAAAAAAATTCACAATTTATCTTGATATTATAAACCACTTAACAAACAAAAAATGAAAAAATACAATCATATGCATATATTCTTCAAACATGAACAAGTATTACTGCACATTAAAAACCTATAGCATACATATAACTGTATGCGAGTACAAGTGACTATAGTTATTTACAATTATCTATAGTTATATATAGTGACATAAAGTCTAGACTACTGTAGCATGAATCCAACTTCATAAAGGCACTTCATCGAATCTTATTATCTGCATGTCATAAAATTATAATAAAAGCAAAACATGCGACAAAAAAATACGAGTTATATTACATGAAAAATACAAAAAAAACATGATTTTTTTTTTGTTGATAAATTTACTGAACTGAAATCGGGTACAAATGACTATAGTTGTTGGTCGAAAACCTACACGCAAGTGCACGTATCGTACAAGTAATATAGTGGACAATTAAGTCCGGATATCGAACCTACAGGGAATATTTAATTACTTAATCCTAGACGCTAAATTCTACCAATTATTATCAAGCCCACCCTACACAGTCGAGTTTTGAGAGAATAAACTAAATTAAACTAAATTAAAAACAAGCAAAAACAAGAAAGCAATTAAAAACGAAGATTTAATCAAAGTAGACAAGCCTAGGATTTTATTCTTCCCCCTATGTGATTATTACTCCCCCAATTCCCTCAATTATGCAAGCAATTAACCCGGATTATTAACCTGAGATGCTAAAATAATCATAACCCGCTTCCGCGTGTATTACGATTCTAATACTCTAGATTCAATTACTATATTCCTATGCAATTAATTCTAGAACACAGCATTAAGCACAAATCTCAATAATGGCTACCTAAGAGATTAACTATATTCCTATGTTAATACCACAAAGGCTCTTCTACCACAGTTCTAATTATTAACCCGATCTTCCGATTCATGCGATTAACAATAACATAAAAGCACATAAGTTGATCAAGTTCATGCACTTAATAAAACAAGTAGAAGAAATAATCCGGAATTAAAACTTGCATAAAATCATAGAATTGGGTTCATAAATCCCACATAGGGTTCCAAATAAAATCCTAGAAATAAGTAGTTTAGCTACTCATAATTAAATCAAAAACGCAAATAAAATAAATCATAGACGATAAATCTTTGCTTGGAGTCTTCGAATTCTTCGTTATTGCTTTGTTGCTCTTGAAATTGCGTAAAAAGATGGATCCCTAATTGTGTGCTTGGCTTGGTCTTATATAGGGTGAAAAACTTGGGGAAGAAGGCAGTTTCCTTGTACAATTAAGATTCCCTCACTGCGCCAACTCGCCATTCCGGACGGCCGTGTGAGATTTATGCCTAAAATCCGCACGGCCGCGCGGTCTATTCTCCAGAATTCTGCTTTTTTCACTTTTGGCCCATATTTTCTCCAAAATTGCAGTTTTGACCCCATACTTTTCCAATTCTTCAATTTGTACCTAAAATACAATAAATCAACTTTTTAAGCACCAATTATCGTTAAAACACACCAAAAGCTCAAATAAAAAGATACGATAAAGTGTAAAAATATACACTTAACACACCCCCAAACTTGAACTTTTGCTTGTCCTCAAGCAAAAATCTACCAATAAGCAAATAACTCAACGATAACATCTCATCACATAGATCAATGATCAACTTCACGTTTTCAGAACTTGTAATTATAATGACAATTCCTTAGACATTCGCAAGCTCAAAATTCAACAACACTTAGTCACTCACCATTACAAAAAACCACAAATCATACAATTGCTTCAAGTATCCCATATTTGCAAGTTAAAAATAGAGAAAATTTATACTTACATGCATATGCTTGACTCCAAATACTCACCAAATTATTCTACTCTACTAATATCGAACATTAAGCTATTGGGATCATTGGGGCTTTGTGGCTTTCAATTGTTAGGCTCTTTGGTTCGAGGTAGGAAATATGGGTATGTGTGGCTATTCTTCTTGAATTTAGGTGATTACGCCAAAATTTGAAAGACAGGCGTTTGAAACAATGAATTCACCTATACGGACTTTAATAAACTCGATTCTCAAAAGTTCAAAAGTCTCCACTTTTGCTTTTGAGGCAATGGATCGAGTTTTCAAAAAATAATTCAACAACTAGTCCTTATTTCTCCCTTCTAGTCTCTTCTTCTTCTTCTTTTTTTTTTTTTTTTTTTTTTTTTTTTTTTTTTTTTTTTATATATATATATATATAGAAGCATAGATATTTGTCTTCTTTTTTTTTTTTTTTTTTTTTTTTTTTTTTTTTTTTTTTCCGAAGAAGAAGAAGGACCTTAAGAAAAATTTCGACTGAACTTCCAAGGGGTAATTTTCAAGAATCTCCACCTATTCTACCTTACACATTGGCTAAAAGAAAGAACACCTTTTCTCCGAGGCTCAAATCAAGGTTCTAAGGATAATTTCGATAAAAAGGTCGGCTTGAAAGGCTCAAACGGTTCAAAGAAGGCCCAAATCATATCCCAAATCACTCACTACTCAATACTTCGTATCATAAATTTCCTAGGGTGAGTTCTAAAACCGAACATAGCATGATATAGCACAAATTAATTCCAAATTTAAAATACAAAACATTCAACCAAATCAATGCACAAAATGTGATTCCTAGCAATAATTTGCTTCTAAGTCCCGTTGAATCGAAAGCTAAACAAACATCAAATCCTTATCACACAAAACAAGCAATTTCATCATCAAACATTGATCATCTCTCATCATCACAAATCATCGATGCATTCAACTCAAGCAAATTTTTTTTTTTTTTTTTTTTTTTTTTATTCCGGAAAAAACGAGAAAAACAATAAAATCGAATAAAACCTAATGCATGCAAACTAAAACAAATAAGCGCAAAATAACATGTTTTTCACCCCCAAACTTAAAATTTTCGTTGCCCTCAACGAAATTAGCACAAAGTTTAAGGATAGAAAACACCTGATTTAGTCGGGGTCGATGTGATCGGGGTGCTCCTCCCTCCTTCTCTCACGCTCATCCTCATCGGACGGCTCGGGTACGGGCTAAAGAACGGGTGCCGGCGGATGCCGGCTCGATGCACACGGGCGTGCCTTGAAAGATGAGATTTTGAGGAAGTTGATTCGACTCTCTAGCCTCCCTGTCAATACCAACACAAAATAAGAATCGGAGAGTGTGTGAGTGAATTATGTGTGTGGAATCGAAGAATTTTTGGAAGAGAAATTCAAAAAATTCGAAAATTTGTGTGTGGGAGATAGAAAGAAGGAAAGAGGAGGGTTTAAGAAATAATGGGGGAGAAAAACGAATTTTCAAAAATTTAAAACGCCCAGTAGAGCCTCGGACGGCCGTCCCGCGTTTTGCCCTCTTTCTCGGACGGCCGTCCGAGCGTTCTGCTTCACTGCTGCCCATGGGACGGCCGTCCCGTGTTTTGGCCTAGTTCTGGGACGGCCGCACCGTTTCTCGAATTTGGGCAGATGCTGCTCCAAAATTCGGACGGCCGTGCGAGATTCCAAGTCTTTTTCGCACGGCCGTGCCATTTCACGATTTTATACAGTAGCTTCCCGAAATCTCACACGGCCGTGTGAGTTTTACGCCCTTTTCTTGCACGGCCGTGTGAATAATTGCAATTGGGCCCCTGAAAATTACAAACTTCTGATTAGTGCCCCTGAAACTTCTTATTTATCACTTTTTCGACCCTGAAAAATAAAATTCAAATAATAAATTAGAATGCATGCTTATGATATTAAAAACGAAACGAAAAATTAAATAAAAATACGAAAAACAATAAAGCTCGGGTTGCCTCCCGAGAAGCGCTAAGTTTAAAGTCTTCAGCCGGACGTTGCTTCTTTAATTTCAAGCAAAAGTGACCGAAGTCACTTGGCAATCTTCACTCGCTTCCCAATACGGTTTGAGCCGGCTCCGTTTTACGTTGAACGTACGATTTGAATCGCGCTCCTTTATTTTGACCACCTCGTGCGGAAGAGTTTCTTGGACAATAAACGGCCGCGACCACTTTAATTTGCACCTCCTTGGAAGTAACCAAAGACGGGATTTGCACAATAACACCAATTGTCCTTTGTGCAATTCCTTTTTGATTTTCTCCTTACGACCACAATAGCTTGACTCATCCTTCTCTCGTGACTTGCTCGAGCTTTTGGGTGGCAACATCTTCCTTGCATTCTCATCGTCGTTAAGACCTCGACTCGTATGATTTTCTCTCGGAGGATTTAAAATTGAGTCCATAAAGTAAACTTGCTCCTTCCGATTCCCGTTTCCGCCATCATCTCCTGCACTCAAAGATGCTTTCCCATTGTCCAAGTGCAAAACATCAAATTTTTCATTATTTGTAAAATCCATAAGCTCAATAGCAAAACAATCATTATTATCACATGGATTTTTATTAGCACTAAAAACATTGAATTTGATTGTTTGATCATGCACAGTCATTGTAAGATCACCACTAGCACAATCAATGAGAGTTTTCGACGTGGCTAAAAACGGTCTCCCTACGATAAGAGGTATCTCCCTATCCTCATCTATATCTAGTATCACGAAATCAACAGGGAAGATAAATTTATTGACTTTCACTAGCACATTCTCTAAAATACCTTTTGGGTAAACTAAAGATCTATCGGCTAATTGAAGAGTTATAGCCGTCGGTTCAATTTCTCCTAACCCAAGATTTTTAAAAGTAGAGTACGGCATAAGATTAATGCTAGCGCCTAAATCAATGAGCGATCTAAAATTTTTACCTCCTATAGTACAAGGAATAGTAAACTTACCTGGATCGCCGAGTTTTTGTGGAAGAGGCCGAGTAAGAATTGTACTAATTTGCTCCGTGAGTTGGATCATCTCGTTCCCTTGCAATTTCTTACTTTTCTTCACGAGGTCCTTGAGGAACTTCACCCACTTTGGCATCTTTTGTAGTGCTTCAATGAAAGGAATATTTATGCGAATTTCCTTCAACTTGTCCAAAAATCTTTGATATTCGGCATCGAGCTTCTTCTTTATAAACTTTTGAGGATAAGGAATAGGAGGGACTTGTGAAGGCACCGTCGATGGTGGCTCGTCATGAGATGATTCTTTTTCCTCATTCTTTTTCGGCTTCTCGATTACCGTGCTTCTCTTCTCTTTTCGTGGGGCTTCCTCCAATTGCTTACCGTTCTTCAAGGTGACTGCTTGGCATGTCTCAACCTCGATCTTTTTCGTTAGCAATCTTTGTGGATATGGGATCGGCTCGACCCATTCGGCTACAGTGACTTGCGGCTTGATTTGAATTTCTTCCCTTTTTTCGCTCTTGACATCGATAGCTTGGCACGTCTCGAACTTTTGATTTCGAGGATCTTCCGTATTCGATGGCAATGCTCCCGGCGGGCGGTTCTCTTGCTTCAAAGCTAATTGAGCGAGTTGATTCTCCAAATTTCGCAACGAGGCTTGGGTAGCGTTCATGAATTGGGCCAATATCTCATCCGTGTTTGATTTTTGGGCCGGTGGATTGTTGCCTTGATAGCTTTGTTGAGGAGGGGCTTGATTTTGGAATTGACCTTGAGGTCTTTGATATCCTTGGCCTTGTTGATTTCCTCCATATTGCCCTTGTGATCTCCACCCTTGATTTTGAAATTGGCGAGGCGCGTTGTTGACGTAGTTCAGCGACTCCACATCTTGTTGGCATTGGAGTGTGTAGTGATTTCCCCCGCAAATTTCACAACATGGAGATTCAATTGCTTTGACTTGTTGTGGTGGACTTGCTTTGATGTGCTGCAGAAGGAGTTGATTTTGTTGAGCAATTTGGGTCACTTGAGCTTGAAGGGCCGTAATTGCATCTAACTCCAACACTCCGGGAACTTTCTTGGCTCCACTAACCGTCCTCTCGCTTGACTTGGCAAACCGATTTTGAGCTATTTGATCCAACATGATAAACGCATCGGGTATTGATTGACTCATAAAATTACCTCCGGTTGATGCATCTAAGACGGTTCGTGCATTCTCGTTAATCCCTTGGTAAAAGATGTGGATTTGCCGCCATTGTTCGACTCCATGTGTTGGACACTGCCGCAAAAGAGTTTTAAATCTCTCCCATGCCTCGTATAATTGCTCGCCTTGCTCTTGGACAAAATTGTGAATTTCTCGCCGGATTCTCTCGTCCTTCTCGGGTGAGCTATAGACTTTCATGAAAAGGTTGAGGAGTTGAGGCCACGACGAGATAGAGTGGGGTGCTTGGGACATCAACCACTGGCGAGCTCTTCCTTGTAGGGAGTGCTTGAAGAGAATTAATTGAAGCGCCTCTTGGGAAACGCCGTTTTGACGGTGGGAATTACAGGTATCTAGAAAATTTACAATGTGAAGATGGGGATCTTCACCTGCCAACCCACTAAATAGCCCGTTATTTTGGAGCATCGTCAAAAGGCCTTGCTTGATCTCAAAATTGTGCGCCTCAATGGGTGGATATTGGATGCTCGGGCGGAATCCGTCTAGAGTTGGGATTATGTAGTCTTGAAGTGCTCGTGGACGAACTGCCGGCTGTGCTGGAATTTGAGGGGGTGGGTCTTGGACTTGGTTTCCGTTGGCCTCGAGTAAATTGCCCGCGGCTCGTCTGCGTTCTTCGTCCTCCATTGTGTTGTGTTCGCGTTGAAGTTTCCTAGCCGCTCGAAAAGTACGTTCGATTTCGGGATCAAACGGTTCTCTAGCAAGATCGAGTCTTCTACGCATACACAGTACCTAAAAAAAAAATAAAACAAAAATTAAATGGGTGAATCGTGAAAATTGTTCAAATCTAGAGCTAGAATAAAATAAATAATTAAAATAGTCCCCGGCAACGGCGCCAAAAACTTGTTGGTCGAAAACCTACACGCAAGTGCACGTATCGTACAAGTAATATAGTGGACAATTAAGTCCGGATATCGAACCCACAGGGAATATTTAATTACTTAATCCTAGACGCTAAATTCTACCAATTATTATCAAGCCCACCCTACACAGTCGAGTTTTGAGAGAATAAACTAAATTAAACTAAATTAAAAACAAGCAAAAACAAGAAAGCAATTAAAAACGAAGATTTAATCAAAGTAGACAAGCCTAGGATTTTATTCTTCCCCCTATGTGATTATTACTCCCCCAATTCCCTCAATTATGCAAGCAATTAACCCGGATTATTAACCTGAGATGCTAAAATAATCATAACCCGCTTCCGCGTGTATTACGATTCTAATACTCTAGATTCAATTACTATATTCCTATGCAATTAATTCTAGAACACAGCATTAAGCACAAATCTCAATAATGGCTACCTAAGAGATTAACTATATTCCTATGTTAATACCACAAAGGCTCTTCTACCACAGTTCTAATTATTAACCCGATCTTCCGATTCATGCGATTAACAATAACATAAAAGCACATAAGTTGATCAAGTTCATGCACTTAATAAAACAAGTAGAAGAAATAATCCGGAATTAAAACTTGCATAAAATCATAGAATTGGGTTCATAAATCCCACATAGGGTTCCAAATAAAATCCTAGAAATAAGTAGTTTAGCTACTCATAATTAAATCAAAAACGCAAATAAAATAAATCATAGACGATAAATCTTTGCTTGGAGTCTTCGAATTCTTCGTTATTGCTTTGTTGCTCTTGAAATTGCGTAAAAAGATGGATCCCTAATTGTGTGCTTGGCTTGGTCTTATATAGGGTGAAAAACTTGGGGAAGAAGGCAGTTTCCTTGTACAATTAAGATTCCCTCACTGCGCCAACTCGCCATTCCGGACGGCCGTGTGAGATTTATGCCTAAAATCCGCACGGCCGCGCGGTCTATTCTCCAGAATTCTGCTTTTTTCACTTTTGGCCCATATTTTCTCCAAAATTGCAGTTTTGACCCCATACTTTTCCAATTCTTCAATTTGTACCTAAAATACAATAAATCAACTTTTTAAGCACCAATTATCGTTAAAACACACCAAAAGCTCAAATAAAAAGATACGATAAAGTGTAAAAATATACACTTAACAATAGTATATACAAGTCCTATAGTCATGTATAGTTATATGTAGTCATGACTATACAAGACTACATATGACTGACTATATATGACTAAATATAATTGTATATTCACCTGACTCAAATCACCAATGTAAGTAACCACTACTGGTTAACTTTCTATTACAGACAAACAAAACTCTCACACTTTAGGCATTTCGAATCATCTTCAAATAAATACAAAAAATAAATTACATACGTTTTATAATAAAAAATCAAATTACATGACAAATACAAAAAAACATGATTTTTTTTTTGATAAATTTACTGAACTGAAATCAAGTACGAATGACTATAGTATACCACAAGTTCTATAGTCATGTATAGTTATATGTAGCCATGACTATACATGACTACATGTGACTGACTATATATGACTATATATGACTAGATATAACTGTATATTCACCTGGCTCAAATCACTCATGTAAGTAACCGCTACTGGTTAAATCTCCATTACAGACAAACAAAGCTCTCACACTTTAGGCATTTCGAATCATCTTCAAATAAATACAAAAAATAAATTATAATATGATTTATAATAAAAAAAAATCAAATTAATCCAAAAAAAATATTTTAATATTAATTGTTCACCGATCTTTTAAAACATAGTAGATCTGTGTTTTTTTTTTATATAAACGCAGTAAATATATACAAATCGAACACCACCAATTCCAGATCTGAAATTCACCATTAGGTCTGACTACACATCGTCGGATCACAATTTAAAATTTTCGAATTTAGTTGATTTTTATAAAAAAAAAAAACAATAAAATAAGGTGAAATAGTGAAAAGAATTCAGATCTTAAAAAATAAATTAAAATGGATGGACATTCATAAATTAAAAAAATAACTTAAAAAAGTGAAGTGAATGGTTTAGTACCGAGTTCAAGACGGTGGGAGGATCAACGATGGAAACAAAAGTAGGAGAGAATGGGAAAAAATGCTAGGGGTTAGGGTTTTAAATTCTAACTAAAAGGGCAAAATGGGTATTTTAATTTGCGTAGGGGGTCTATCAAATTAAGATTATATTTTGGGTTTTTTACTAAAAAAGAAAAATTCATAGGACCTATTCTTATATATTTTCAAAACTAGGGGTTATCCCACATTTTCCCTTTAATTTAAAGCTCATAATTATAATATAACATTTATTGTTAATTATTTATCTTTTGATTTCTTTGTTGAATTCCTTATTTTTGCTAAATATAATTAACTGTTATTATATTCCTATAGAGACTGTTTGGTAACACTACTAAATTCATAAACTAAACAGTATAAATTAGTAATATGTTGATTGACAAGATTCCCACTGATTCATACTTGCTATTAATTTTGTAGGTGAAAATTTATTTTTAGATTCTCTATAATATACTATAAATTAGGAGAAAATCATTATTTAATCAAGAATATTATTTATAATAAGAAAACTACAAATAATTAACAATCATGCACATGCACAATGTGTACATAATTAATACATTAAAATAAGCTGACATCACTCTGAAAAATATAGCAACAAACCATTGATATTTACATTCAATTATTTATTTTATTTTTACATAATCACGAATCATTTTATTCACACGTACCGGTCACACGTGCCAAAGGCCTGGACTAGCATTCTTCTTCTTCTTCTTTCTTCCCATTTTAACAAAAACACAGAATTTATTGAAAATAAAAAATAATAATAATAATAATAAATATGGAGAGAGTTTTCACTTCAATGCAACTTCAGAAGAGCAACTATTTAAAGCCCTCTGCTGCAAGTGTCTCAAACTCTGCTCCATGCTAACCTGCACCATCTCCGAAAGCATATTCCTCGCCTTCGCCGTTTGATCCTCACCGTCAATACAGCACATAATATTACACACGATATTCTCCAAAGTCTCCCCTTCAATCTCAGCCCTCGGATAAGGTTTCTCTCTCAACAAACGCAACAGCTTCTGCGCTTTCGTACGAGACTTGACCGTTCCATGTACGGTCAGCTCAAGAAGACCGGGAATCACACCTTCTCCGAGAATCGCCTCTCGATACTTCTCCCTCTCTCTCTCGCACATAGTCAAAAGTATCCCGACGGCATATTCCCTGCTCTGAACCGACCCACCCTCCACCACTTCCACCACCGCAAGTATTGCCCCCTCTTCGGATAAAATTACATTTCTACCCTCGTCGAAATCGACCAATGACTCGATCAAGGCGGTGCATTTTTCCGCGATTTTCGAAGACTTGTTACAGGTTTTGAGCTGAGTGATTAATGGAGGTATAGGGTTTGTTTGGAGGATTAGGATAATATTATCCGGATGGATTGATAAGTTGTAAAGGGCCATTACGGAATCGGTTTTCGCTTGTGGGCCCCCGAATTTTAGGATATTTACGAGTAGAGGGATTGCACCGGAAGCACCGATTATTGGCTTGTTGAGCGGTGATGCGGATAACGTTATCAAAGCTGCAGCTGCGTGCTCTTGTAGGATTACATTTTCTGACTGAAGGAAGCTGATTATCGGTTTCAAGGCACCAGCTTCGATAATATCTATCTTGTTTCTGCAAAAACAAAAAAAAAACGACAAGGAGATTAGGATACAATTAACAATGTATGAAATATTTGAGTTGGGGGTCGAAATCGGAGAGATTAGTTCCGAATTAGCTCTTTCTGAAAAATTCCAATTTTTTTCGGAAGTCAAAAACTAATTCCAATACAGTTCCAAAAAGAAAATGGAAATTGGAGTGAAAAAATTTGTTCCAAGATCGGACATTTTCGGATCGGAATCGGTGGAATTCGGAAATTCCAGTTCTTTAGTCACCTATAACATAAAATATATAATAATGTTGATATTATTAGTGTAATTTTGGAAAATAGTTGGAAAATAGAATCGGGTCGAAAATCAGAATCTAATATGTATCCCAATCCCATTCCTAAAAAATTGAAGAATTCGGAATTTGAATTTCGGAATTTGGAATGAAAAATATAGTTCCGCAAAAAATAAAAAATGGAGCGGAATCGACGGAATTCGGAAATTCCTTTCCGATTTCCACCCCTATATTTGAGAAATCAAAGACAATGTAGGGAATAACTAGCGAACTGCAATATACATTGTTGGAGGTGATATACAAGTTCAATTTCGAAGAACGGGATAAGAATGGTTCATCCAAATAACTGCATTGTGGTAGAATACACTAGCTAGTAACAGTATTTTTCAGTTTTCGAACATACTACCCTCGTTACTTAGATAACCAAAAAAAAAAAAAAGTGCAATTATTGTGGGCAAGAACAAAGATTAACCCGTTGGTGTAAATACGAAACGGTCAAATTACTTTATCCCTAATAATCCCGACTAGCAAATAGTAAAGGGACCCAATATTTCTTACACGAAAAGAAAAGAGAACCTAATCCATGTGGTAGCTTCATAAGCAAGATTAAATAAAGAGCAAAGTTATCATTAAAGAGAAAAGAGAAAGCAACACGTGAAACAACAACAATAAAAAGATCAACCCTTCATCAAAGCTACCTAATATAGAATAATAGAAAACATTCATTCAATATATTTTCCGTAACAATTCGTATTAGTACACGAAATCATTTCAGATCCTTTATACGACTTTTAAAGTTTGAGACCTCGATTTAGTTTTACGCCATTTGCTGGAAATGGAGAACCTAACCACCAAGCACAAGTACATGTTTTTTTTTTCCTGAGTAAAAGTTTCAAATTGTGTTTTGGCATAAAATTCTGAATCAAAATTAATTTGTTCATATCCAAATAATTACTGAATCCAAGTCAAAAAGGTGTATAATAAAAAGGAAAAGTGAGAAGTTAAACCTCTATAAATTAATAGAGCCGGACTAGGAAAATTCTATTAATTTAGCGATAATTCAAATTAAATTATTGGGTTAATGATTTAACACGTTCTCAGCGAGAGAAAATTACTATTTTAGCGAGGTTATTAATTTATTGAGGTTCTACGTTAACAAAAATAAAGTGCTAAATAAAGTGATAATAATTTCAACATCATCCCTAACCCTCAAATTTGGAAAAAGATAAAGAAAATCACAGCAATTCATCCCTACGAAACTGACTTCAATTTTAAATTGACAGTAGAAAAAAATGAACTAATTAATAAATAAATAAAAATTAAATAAAAACGGAACCCTGAAAAGAGAGAGAGAGAAAAGAAATAGCATACTTTTCGTCTTTGACGGCGAGGTTAAGGAGAGCGGCGAGCGCGGCCTCGTTGGCCTCGGCGGAGCTGCATCGGAGCATGTCCACGAGGGGGCCGACGGCGCCGGAGAAATGGCGCCTGGAGCGCTGCGAAGTTTTGGTCAGGCGGCGGATATCCTTCGCCGCCAGCACTCTCGAATTGGGATCGTCCGATTGCAGAAGCACGAGCGTCTGATTGACGGTGGCGGAGGACGAAGACGAGAGGCTAGAGCTCGAAGCACAATCGTCGGCGCCCATTTTTCACTCCCTCTCTCTCTCTCTCTCTCTACCGCCCAATTTGAGTTCCCCTAGAGAGAGAAAGTAAGGTTATAATTTGGGGTTAGTCAGCGGCGGAGGCGGTGGGGGTTAGGCAGAGAGAGAAAAATCCTAGTGAGAGAAAGCAGGGATTAAATACTTGATGGAGGTAACGTAAGTTTGAGAACTCGAGCCGTGGCGTTAAGCAACAGTTACAGTTTCCACCCCGGGTGGTGGGTGGGTGGGGGTAGCCGGGTAGGGTGGTTCAAACGGCCGTTAACTTGCCAGTTAAAAAACACACGTGGCAGTTGGATTTTGGAATACTGGTAGCCCCCGCCTCGGGGGGCGGCTTTTTGTTGTAATTATTATTATTCCCTTGATTTGCAGGTAAAATTAAATTTGGTTATTTTAATTTGTGTATTCAACTAATTAAAAAAAAAACTAATTAAAACTATAGTTTAATACTCTGTTATTATTTATTTATAAAATGTTGCCAAATTAGTGGAGTTTGGAACGCGTGATATTTAACAATTCAAATTTAAATAACAAACCAACACTCATTAGAAGAGTTGATATCTAGCATTTACTAATAGCGTAAAGGTCTACGGTTCAGTCCCCCTCCCCTACTTCCTTTTATAATGAACTTAAATTTACTCAAAAAAAAATTATCTTTAAAAAAAAAATTAAATAACATGATTAGCCTACTGTGGTTTACATCTTTGATATGGATTGCAAGCTATTATACGAGACTGGAAGTTTATCCAGTACACTTATATGGTTGTCTCCGGGTTTCTAAATTTCTAAATTATTGAAATTGAAAGCTAATACTGATGGTTCACTATTTGTCAAGCATGATCGATATGGAGTTGGGTTGATTATTCGTGATTGGGAAGGAAGGTTTAATTTAGCCAAAGCCCAATCTTTTGAAGATTGTATTGATACTCCAACGATAGAGGCACTTGCTTTCCGACAAGCTTGTCAATGGCTAATGGCTACTGGAATCAAACTTCGATAATTTTTTTATTGAATCGGACTGTACTCCTATTATTTCGGCTGTAAATTCAAGTTTTGCAAGGAGTGACAAGTTAGTTAGCTGTTGTATTTTAAGAAAAGATCCATTTAGTAATAATTATCCCTATATTTTAGCACTTCTCTATGTATTCTGAATTCAGATACCATTTATTAGAGTTTATTTGCTTCGTAGTACTTTCTATGTTCCATAATATATATTTCTTTTGAAAAAAAATCATATTCCAAATTATTTGCACTTTATATTTCTAATAAAAGGTTAATTATACTTTCTTTCCAATTTTGTCATTTATCACTCTTAATTAGTTAGTTGCTAAATAATTAATGACAAGGATAAATTAGTAATTTTCTATATTTATTGCTATAGTCTATACATATTTATTGATTTTATTAATATGTGTGCAACTAGCAGAAACGTCATATAATATATGACGGAAAAAATAGTTGATTACATATCATCATCATCAACATTATTATTATATATCAAAGTTAATTATAATTAGTTGATCTATCATGACTAATTGATATTCTAAGGCCCCGTTTGGTTGACAAGATAAGATTAGCCAAGATAAGACTAAATAATCTAATGAGACCCAATTATTTTATTGGAGCTTGAAAGGTCCAACAAAAAAAACTCATTAAAAGGCAAGATAAGCCAAGATAAGACAAGATAAGCCATGATTATATAATTTTGGCGGGTCGACCCGGCAAGTTATTGAGGATACCAAACATCAAATTAAGTCCAACTATTTAGTTAATCATGGCTTATCTTGGCAACCAAACGGGGCCTAACTAATTTAATTCGTATAAAAAAATGAGCTAGAACAAATATGCACAATGCGAACACATTTAGCTGACGTGTCTTTTTCTACGTCACAAATAAGAATTGGACAATGTTTAAATGTTAATATCACTTCATAATTTTCTTTGTCGGAATATTAAAAGATGTTGACATATACCAATATCAACGGTCACTAATCTAATTTACCCCGTGTGGAATTACATTTTTGACCAAAACATTTGAATTGATGACTCTTATTTTAAACGTGCACATTGATCTTTTGATTTATATTAGTAAATTAAGCTATAATTAACTAAATAATTTTGACCAATTTGGAATTTAATTAATCCAATAATCTTTCTCTTAGAGCAACTTCAACCCATTGTTATTAAATGGGGTTATTAAATACTCATTTGATAACCATAATTATACTTTGATATCTCTATACAACTAGTGAACTCAAACTACAAGTATCAAAAAATAATTATCAAACAAATTTATGATTATTTATATATTATTTATTTTTTAATTCATTTTAAATAACAATACAAACCGATTTTTCTAGTAAACTATCCTCAAAATCAATATTAATCAAGTTTTTACCTTTTCAAAACCGAAAAAAAAAATTATATATACGTAGTGATTTTTTTTTCCGTGGAACTTTGTTGAAGCTCTAGAGAAAAAGAAATATATTGAGATTTTTTTTCCAGTGGAAGTAAAGAAAAGAAAACTCAATTATGTTGAGGTTTTTCTTTTTTGAGATTTTTACGTAAAGAAAAGAAAACTCAATTTTGTTGAGGTTTTTCTTTTTTCACGCTCCTATTTTTTAGGAGAATATTTGATAATTATTATTTGGGGTGTATTTTTACTTCTCCATGGATAAATTATCAAAATAGAACTCTATTTTAATAACCCCATTGGAGAAGAGAGTTTTTAAAATTGGGGAGTCAAATGGAGGTTAAAGGATTTGATAATCCATTTAATAACCCCATTGGAGTTGCTCTTAGTTTGAGGAATTGTGTCGTGTTTTAAATGCTACACTGAATGAAATATATGTTATACTTCCTCCGTTTCAAAATAATTGTCGTTTTAGGTTGTTGCGCACATATTAAGAAAATTAATAAATATGTGTGGATTTTAGAAAAATACATATAATATGACTAAAATAACGATGTAATTAATTATATCTCAACTAATTAAGAGTAATAACTAATAAGGACATAGTTGAGAAAACAGTAATTAATGCATCACTGGAATTTTAAAATGACAGATAATATGAAGGGTCTATTAGATATAACCCCCTTAAACATTCAAATAATAGGGGTAGACCCAAATTTATATTTGCCATTTTGATAACAGCCCAAACTTTTCATAATTACATAATTACCCTCAATCAAATCCCACAAAACCCGTTACTTTACCTTTTGAAATAAAATCAAATCCCTTCCTATTTTCCCGTTAAATCACTATCATCCCAAACCCACTATCAAATAAACTGCAAAACCTCCCAGAACAACTTCCCGGTACGGCCGATTGAAGGAGAAGACGTCGGCACTGCCGTGAAACGACGATTTTCGTGCACTCCGAGCAAGCTATCGTAGGTGCGTCGTCGCCACTCGCTGAATCGCTATCATCCATCGATTTGTTGATATGTTTTGGCTAAATCGACAATCAGGTTTGTGTAATTGCAAATTTGTTATAATCGCATACCGAATTCGAGCACTAAATCAGTGATATTGCAACAATTGATGGACAGGACATCCACCAGAAGTGATATCGTCGTTGGCCGCCGCCGTCGCCATCACTGCTCCAATCTACGGTTACTCAAATCTAGAATTACTCAAATCTAGGGTTTTGATAATTCTTCGGCCCATAGTTGATTAACGAGATGCATTGTCGAATTACATCTGTATTAATATACTATCCCATATCATTTAATAGACTATCCCACTGGTATAAGTTTACTATGGATCTCGTTAATCGACTATGGCCCGAAGAATCATCAAAACCCTATATTTGAGAAGTGACGGCGGCGGATTTGTGTTTTAAAATTAATAGACTATCTCATATCTTTTAATAGACTATCCCATGTATCTAATTCGACTATGGGTTTAGTTAATTGACTATTGGAAAAATAATAATATATATGGAAACTGAATAATATGTTTGTTTGAAATACTAATCAGTTAGGGTAATTTTCCTTATTATATGAAAACGATTAAGGTAAATAATAATATATATGAAAAATAATAATATATATGGAAACTGAATAATATGTTTGTTTGAAATATTAATCAATTAAGGTAATTTTCCTTATATCATGTAATAGACTATCTTATTGATCTAATTCGACTATGGATCTCGTTAATCGACTATGGATCCCGTATTATTCAACCACATAGTATATTAATAATTTCAATATAGTACATTGATCTGCTATGATAGTATATTACGGTTATAGTAGTGATATGAATTGTGTTACAAACAATATACCACTGAAATGACAAGAACATTGAGAACAACACCAACATAAAGTATTCCAACATAACCAATAAAATAGTACATTAATAATCTCATAATTTCAATCTAGGGTTTTGATAAAATACATAAAACACATCATAACACAATCAAACCAATATGTCGAGTTAAAACTCTAGTACATTAATAATCTCATAATAGTATAATAAAATGATAATGGTAGTATCATACGGTATTCATAATAGTATACTACTGTATTACAACGGTTTAAAACTTAACCGAAGTTACCGAGCCATTACATCGTAAACACCTCTTTATAGTAACCAACCCACCAAACCTCAACAAAATCCGTACGAAATTCGCCATCGAAAAAACCTAAAATCATGAAACAAAATTAAAATTGCAGAATACTAAAAAATGATTAAATAGACTGCAAATACATTTGAATGACAATACATTAATATCATCAAAAATAAACTTAAAATGCAAAATCCATACGCTAATTTAAAAAAGACTACGAACTATATTTTAATGTACTACCCAACATATTTAAATCGGCTGTTATAAACAAATAAACCAACTATCGATCGGGATCAAAAACATGAACTCGACCACATCGGACAATTATTCCGATTATTGCATAAACCAACTACGAAGCTTATATAAAACAACTCTGGTCCGATCTGCTTGAACCATCCTCTTCTAACTCTGTCAATCCTCTTCCAAACAAACATCATCCGCCAAAAATAACGATGTATAATATGATACGACATTAAAAATGCATAATACTAAAAAATATATTAATATGATAAAAAATAAACTTAAAATGCAAAATTCATACGATAACTTAAAAAATACTACGAAATATATTTTAATGTACTACCCAGCGTCCTAAAATCCGCTATTATAAACAAATAAACTAACTATCGACCGGGATCAGACTCATGAACTCCACGACAGCGGACAACTATTTCAATTAATGCGTAAACCAACTACGATGTTCATATAAAACAACTCTGGTCCGATATGCGTGAACCATCCTCATCTAACTCTGTCAATCATCTTCCAAACAAACATCATCCGCCAAAAATAACGATGTATATATGACGGAATAATTTTGTTAAAAAACGTTCTACTTAATAGAATCAAGTATCAACACAACTCTTAAAAATTTCTAACCACCGTAATCGACAATCCTAGACATTGAGCGAAAAATAAAAACGAATAACGCATTCATACCCGGTTAACAACGTTTAACAACGAACGCTCAAATTCGATCCTATTTTAACGACGGTGCAGAAATCTTCAAAGACGATAAAAAAACGCTGGAACGCTGAAGAGAACCTTCAAAAAATATTGTACACGATTTGATATAACGGCCAATGATCTCACGTAATTTTATTCCGTGATTTTAGGCAACGTATCAGCAAATCTCAAATCACGTAGTAAAGGAAATAAATGTCGTTTAAAAATAAAACAGGAGTATTAAAGGAAAATTATATAATATATTTTGCCAAGTTGGTAAAATTGGGTCTATCTCAAAAAGGGGAAAAAAAATTGGATCTACCTCATTAGAAAATATGAACAAGGGGGTTATCCCTAATAAACCCTAATATGAAATAAGAAAAACGACAGTTACACATACTTATAAGTTAATTTGGAATGGAGGAAGTAGTATATAATTCAACACATACTTATAAGTTAATTTGGAATGGAGGAAGTAGTATATAATTCAACACATACTTATACATACAGGTATGTGGATGTTTACAAAGTGTAAATACAAAAAAATCTCTTCTTTTTGAGAACTTACATCCATCCCTCTGCACATGGCCGTTCCTGAGATTTCGGGGGCCCTAGGCGAGTTTTGAAGATGGTTGAAAAATTGGGCGCTTCTACAATCTATGTAAAAACTTTTTTTTTCTAAAAAGATGAAAACTCTATGTTAATTCGTTTTTGTAAGATATATTGCCAGAGGCAAGGGTACAAATTTTTTATATAGTTATGTTATAGTTTTCGGGGGTTCGGGGGCAGCGGCCCCGATTTTTTTTGAAGGGTAATTTTCATTAAGTAACACTAAAACAAGTGTTAATATGTAAAATTAAATAGCTAATGAACTATAAATAGAATAACTAGCGGCCCCATAATTAGACGAATTATAGAAACAAGTAAAAAACGTTGATCAATATCTATTTATGAATTGAATTCTGAATAATTATTCATATAATATTTTTTTTTTTGAATAAGTACTAATATATAAATAAATGGTATAAAAAAATTTGGGGGCCCTAAACTTTTACGAAAATCTGGGGGCCCTAGGCGACCGCCTACTCCGCCTCCCCTCAACTGGCCCTATCTCTGCAGTTTATAAATTTCTTACATCCAACCTCATAAAAAAGGTGTTAGTGTAAGAAGTCTATAAATTAGACGGGATTTGATCAAATATGAAAACATAAAGTATTTTTTCGTAAAAAAACTTTACTTCAGAAATGATCGTAAGTTAATAGTTATCAAGCTACTT
This sequence comes from Erythranthe guttata, assembly GCF_056151865.1. Taxonomy (NCBI): domain Eukaryota; kingdom Viridiplantae; phylum Streptophyta; class Magnoliopsida; order Lamiales; family Phrymaceae; genus Erythranthe; species Erythranthe guttata. Next base: position 2,094,796 of record NC_142544.1, on the reverse strand, counting down.
CATTGAATAGAGGTTAATTAGGAGGTTCAACTAGGCACACACCATAGCTTATTTGTTATACAATAAAACAAATATTGGAATATTAATTCATCCTTCGACTAAACTAAACTAAACCTCGTAACATTATCGAAAGATTTAAATACCAAAACGTCACTAATATCCTTCACGAATCCACCCATCGCCGCGTACTCGTCGAAAGCCCGTGGTACCACATTACACCTCAAAAACTCTGGAAAAAATAACCAAAACGCGGTAACCATAACCCACCCAATCGTCAACGGGCCCGAAATTGACTTAGTCAACCGCCACCGGCCGTTGACTACTTTCTTGACTGTCACCTCCGCGGCCAAACACACGCCGTGGAGCACGAAAAACAAGGTGATTTCTCCGCTGGCCCCCCTGTGGCCCATGTAGAAGAAAATCACCTCGTGCATTAAACCAGAGACGAGAAACGATCCCACCATTGCGGGCAGTGGGGCCCACTTCCGGCCCGTGATTGGGGTTGATAGCTGCATAACGGGCTTGTAAACCGTCGGGTGTAGAATACGCGTCACCATAAGATTCCACCTCCGGCCCCAAAATTCCTGCAACGAAGCCGAGAGGTAGGGCTCGTCGAACTGAGGCTCGAGCTCGATCCCGACAAGGGTTTTAGCCAATCCGCCAACGATGGCTAGGATAACCTCGAGCCCGAAATAAATGTGGAGGCTATACAAAACCCACGTGAATTTCGGATGGATCAGATCGGAATAATCATACATTTTTAGAAGCAAGCAGATGAGCAACACCTTGACCGCGTAATTCCACAACGACTTAAGGCCGTGTTTGGATGGGATAATTTTATCCTGGCTAGTTGTGATTAGCAGCTTGGATTTGATGGGGAGGCAAGCGAGAGCGGCAAATCTCGGAAGCGAAATCGAAGGATCGGATAACGGACCCTCTCCGAAGGCGAACATGATCAGCTTGAAATTGGCGAGCCAAGCCAAGAAGAAAGCCGACGAGCCGCCGAGATGCATTGTGTGTAGGCTTAAAGGCAGGATTAGATTCAGGATTATGACCGGGATTACAATCAAGAGCCTGGATAAGCCCTTTGGGACGTGTTTGGCTGCGAAAAAGCAGAAGCAGAGAGAGGCGAAAACGAGTGTCCATACCTTGATGAAGTTTGTTATCTCTCCTTCCGACCAATATTTCACCACTTTGATGATTTGCAGAATCATTTTTTAGATGCTTTTTGTTTCGTTTTGAATTTCTTGTTTTTTTTTTAAGAGCAGATGAATTGGATTGGATTATATATATACCGTGGAAATTGGAACGAAATTTTCGAATTATTATTTTGATTTAATTTTTCTTTTTTAATTATTTCAACTCTTTTTTTAAGTGGGGTGTAGCTTTGGCCGACTCTATTGACTTTGAATACAATTAAGTGCTTTTAGAAAAAATACATCACCATGTTTAATATGAATTATTTATTCATTTTCTATAATTATTAGAATATATATAATATATATATATATATATATATATATATATATATAATCATGTTATTTTAATATTTTTATAACAAACTATCATATGAAACGCATTTATTAGGAGGTTGTGCGCTAAAAATGCGTCACGGTTTTTGTATGTTACTAGTCTTAATAATGAGGGGGTTTTCAGCAATTTGACACAATTTGGGGGCACAATATGCTTGAAGTACTGAATATGCTTCCCTATTTATTGAGTGTAAAGTTTATTCAGTGCACTTCAAATGACTCGTGATTGTGGAGTCTATTGATAAAAACAAAGAAAACTAATATTTCAATAAAATTAAATTATTATGTATGTCCCATATTTTCATCAAACATACAAATCACATTTTGAATGTTTTGTATACATTATATTCAATGTACTACTTTTTTCTTACAACAATGAATTATGTGTGTAAAATTGGGATGCAATTTTTGTGTATACTTTCTAGTTTGATAGGGACATTCACATGCTACAACAAACTAATGTCAACACCAATTTACTCAATCACTAGGTGCAATTAATTACCGACTAAATTAGGTTGTGTAGGGAAGGAAATTGGAACAAAGTTGACAAATTCCACCTCTTTTAGTAATAGCACTTACCTCCCTTGTGGTTTGGACATTTTGCACATGACCCCTTTATGGTATGAAATTAGGTACATAACCCCCTTGTGGTTTTGACATTTTACACATGACCTCCTTATAGTATGAAATTAGCACATAATCTCATTGAATAGAAAATTGGAAAAGATTAAATCACCCCTATCGGCTATCAAGTCAAAAATTCTTGTTTTAATTTAAAAATACTTATTCTATAAAATTAAAAGCTTAATGTACTTTTTTTTAAAATGTGAAATATAATATATTATTGTGATTTTTTTTTACAGCACAAAATATATATATACTAGTTATTTTACTATTGACAATTTATTTGATTCAAAAATCAATTTAAAAATCTTTAACATTATTATTAATTATGATTATTATATTACTATTTTCTTTATAATATAATATATTATACAATCGTACAATAATTACTATTATATATCTTTTGTGCTATATAATATAATATTTTATATTATAGCAGAGTATAGCTGTTATCGAACGTTAATTTTTTTATGAAACAAAGTCTTTAGTTTTTTATTCTCTTGGAAAAATCTAAAAAAACATTTCTCTAGAGTTGAAATGAAAATTAAATAAAAAAAATATATGTGCCGTAAAATAGAAAAACACAATAATATATTATATTTCTCATTTTACAAAAAAATATATTAAACTTTTTATTTTATAGAATAATTATTTTTAAATTAAAACAAGAACTTTTGACTTGATATAGGTAATTTAGTCTTTTCCAGTTTTCTATTCAAGGGGGTTATGCGTTAATTTTCATACCATAAGGAGGTCATGTGCAAAATGTCAAAACCACAAGGGGTTATGTGCCTAATTTCATACCATAAGGGGGTCATGTGCAAAATGTCAAAACCACAAGGGGGTTATGTGCTTAATTTCATACCATAAGGGGATCATGTGCAAAATGTTCAAATCCCAAGGAGGTTAAGTGCTATTTACCCTATTTATAAATTCAAAAGTTATGGTTTCCCGAAAACCCGAAAAAAAATTTGAAACGAAATTGGAATACATATTAGACTCCTACTCTGATTTCAATTTCCGAAAAATCATATATATATATATATATATATATATATATATATATATATATATATATATATATATATATATATATATTTTTTTTTTTCAAAAATTTACTCGTATAATATCAATATTATTATGTATTGTATTGTATATAATAGGAGACTAAAAATACAGAAGTTCAAATTCCATCAACTCTGATCCGAAATTTCTGAGTTATGGAACAAGATTTTTAATTGCATATTTTCGAACTCCAAATTTCAAATATTCCGATTTAAAAAAAAAACATAATTGAAATTGGTTTTCACTTTTAAAAAAAATTGAAACTTTCCCAAAACTTTTACCATACAAAGAGTCTACAATCAACTAACCAACAATACGAGCAAGGTTCGTAAAAAGACCCTCTAAACCCAATATGAGATGCTACACCCGATGAAAAACATCACGTTGTTTTGCACTATAAATCTATACAAATAACTACCCACGAAACACACATACACATGGGTGTGTGTGTTATTATGTGTAGATCAATGGTGCTTCATCACCCGGAGTAGTTCACCGGATGTAGCATCTACAAAACCCGTAATCCAGATAAATAGGGCATGCCCGATTCTGGCATAAAACTCCACCATATTTCCCAAACTTCAATAAGTACTTACAAATTCAACAAGTACTTTTATGCATAAACTCACTTCAATATAAGGTACTTACAATATTCAATAAGTACTTTTATGCATAAACTAACTTCAATACAAGTACTTACAAATTCTAAGGAAATACTTTGCAGACAAAAGAATAAAAGAAACTAAAGAGAGAATGTATTGAAAATTGAGAGAAAAATGTCGCACAAGAAAGATACTACCATCCACAAAGTTCTTGCAACGAGTTTCAATTTCGTTCTTCAGATAAAAGAGCTAAAGTAAAATAAAATCCATCGATAAGAAATTCAATTCAGCAAAGGGGTAAAACACAATAAGAAGTAACATAATTACTGCCTCACAATGACTTCATGGGAAAACCCGAGATCATGCTTTGGACTTCGGAACGAAAAACTTGGCTTCCGGTGAACAACGCAACGAAAACCTGTTATGAAATGAAATTACGAATATATTTACGCATATATATATATATATATATATATATATATATATATATATACATTAAAGATAAGCAAATGTTAAATAAATATACCATCGGCAGTACAACAACTCAGTTAGCCACTGAAGATGAAGCCGGTACTCTGATCTGAGGAATCACGACACTGTTTAGCCTGAAACTTGTACACAAAGATGTTACCGTTTCTATGTAAAGATTGCATTGTTCATAGACTATAAACACTAAATTCAAACATTGAAATATTTGAAAATTGATGTAAGGTGTCGTTAAAGTAAATGCTTACGGAGATTGGTTGTTCCGAAGGTGACGGAGCTATTACCGGAGATGAAGCTAGGGTTCCGGAAGGTTCCGTGGAAGATTCCGGATGCATCACTTCGTGAGAAGCAAATGGCGCTAGTATGCTATGTTGTAGATTTGCATTAGCATTGACTTCTGTCTTAATAATCGGCAAATTTTCACCATTATTCTCCGATGAATGATTGACGTGCTCCGATGGGATCCCGCCAGCTGGCACATTGCCTGTCTCAGCAATCAGCAAAGTATCACCATTATTCTCCGATGAATGATTAACGTGCTCCAATGGGATCCCGCCAGCTGGCACGTTGCCTGTCTCAACAACCAGCACAGTTTCACCATTATCCTCCGATGAATGATTAACATGCTCCAATGGGATCCCGCCAGCTGGCACGTTGCCTGTCTCAACAATCATCAAAGTTTCACCATTATTCTCCGATGAATGATTAACGTGCTCCAACGGGATCCCGCCAGCTGGCAGGTTGCCCGTCTCAACATTCACCAAAGTTTCACCATTACCCTCCGATGAATGATTAACGTGCTCCAATTGGATCCCGCCAGCTGGCACGTTGCCTGTCTCAACAATCAGCAAAGTTTTATCATTATTCTCCGATGAATGATCAACGTGCTCCAATGGGATCCCGCCAGCTGGCACGTTGCCTGTCTCAGCAATCAGCAAAGTTTCATCCTTATTCTCCGATGAATGATCAACGTGCTCCAATGGGATCCCGCCAGCTGGCACGTTGCCTGTCTCAACAATCAGCAAAGTTTCATCATTACTCTCCGATGAATGAATAACGTGCTCCAATGGGATCTCGCCAGCTGGCACGTTGCCTGTCTCAGCAATCAGCAAAGTTTCACCATTACCCTCCGATGAATGATTAACATGCTCCAATGGATTCGGATTCACTACATTGGGTATAGTTCCACTGTTGACTTTTTGTCTCTTATTAAGACCAACATCCTCGTCCAATGGGATCCCGCCAGCTGGCATGTTGCCTTCATTGACACTTGATGAATCATCATTGCATGCTTTTCTCTTATTAATCAAGGAAGTTGCATCGATATTTTCCAACGAGTTCACTTCAGGCGGCGGCGCATTGTCACTCGATGGATCTTTAGCCTGCACTTCGTTAGGTGTAGTGTCGAGCTGGACGACCGCCGAATTGTTGACCGTCTTTGCATCGTAAAACCTAAATTTGGACCTGACAATTTCCGACATTGTGGTGTCGGATTCAGATTCTGCAAATAATGACGGTTTGCGGATAAGTTTCTATCTAGTAATAATGTAAGTCGTAATAGCCAAGTTTGTACAAACTCACCCAAAATAGATAGAATCGCCGAACGTGCTGCAAATTGTTCGGCCTCCTTCCTATTTCTTCCAGCAGCTCCAACATACGTAACACCGCCTAAATTCAAGGACGAACCAAATACGGGAACCGATAATTCCTTCGATTCATTAGTCAAATACGAAGGCAAGTCAATATTCATCTTCACAGCATACTCGTTGATTATCGATTTGCAAAAGGTTGCGTTCTGTTCAACAATTGAAAAAGGTTTTAGTTTATGGACAAAAAGTCGGTTAACGTAACCATTAACGTAACGACAGAATCATTAAATACACAGCACAAAACATTTCGAGAATTAAATACATTCTTAACGTGGGACCTACCGCGAGTATACGCGAAGATCCCTCGTTTTTCACTTTCTCTCGAAGGCCGATCAATGCGTGCTTGGCGGCATCCTGTTCCGATGCTTTCCTATTTGAAAAGGTATTGGGAGATGTGAAGCAAACTCCGTCCACCCAAACCCTAGATCTGAATTTGGATGCATGTTGAGCTCCTTCATTGAAAGTTTCGTATATCGGAAGCGGCATAGAAGCTCTATGCGTGTATTGCTGTAAGCGATTCTTGTACCAACTTTCCTTGGGAACACCTATATACAATCGAACACAATAAAAAACAATTGCCGATTGATAATTAACACAATCAAGTATAATAATTCAATCATAATTGTTTGTTATTGATGCAATTAAGATCACTCACGGTATAATAACATCTAATTCCATTTATTTTTCTACAGTCATCAAAGATTAAAACCAAATAAAAAATAAAAATAACAAATTAACCAAGCCCGGGAGAAAAACACACACGAATTTAGGTTAGCTAATTTAATTAAAAAAAACGAATACTTAAAAAAAAAAAAAAAAAAAATTAACGACGGCAGTAAAAATCTAACAAAAGCAAAGATGCTTTTACACATGATTTAATAGAAAATTGAAACAGGAATGAAGATAAAATGAGATAATTAATTGTATATATATGTAAAAAAAAAAAAAAACTAAAATAAAATCAGCGAATTTAGGGAAAATCAGCTGAAAGCAGGTAAGAAAAGCATGAAATTAGGGATTGGGCGGTACACGGCGGCAGAAGCAGAGAGGGGAATTTTACCAGGAAGCGGCGGCGGCGAAGCAGGCGGAGACATGTTTAACTAGGTCTGAGTTAATTAGGAGCTGACTCACTCTGATTTCAGCAGAATGGTACGATGGAATTTGCTATTTATACGTGTGAGCTCATCACTGCATTACATTTCTATTTAATCTCAACTTTATATACTTTCTTCTTTAAATCACTAAAAAACCTTCCCATGGTTTTTTTTTTTCTTAAAATATATATATATATATATATATATATATATATAATAGGAACTACCGAATCTGCCCTTAGTAATTTATGCAGTATCACTAGCAAACCCATTTAAACACAGCCGCCGCGCCATTTGCCGTCGTCGTCGTCTGCCGCCGCATTTCACGTCATCGAAATTACGGTTGAGACTTAAAATGCTAATCGAAAATAGAATTTTTGGTTTACGAAGTTGAAGATTATTCGTATGTTTTGATTTTTCTTTTTTTTTTTTTTGGTGCTTAAATCGAATTTCGAAACTCTAAAATACGGAAATGGATTTTGAAAACACAAGTATGGAAATGAATAATATAACCGGTCCGGTTATCGAAGAAGAAGACGACTAATTGTTTTTGGTGACGACCAAACGTAGCGGATACTCGTAAAAATTATGATATCATATTATTAGCATTACTATAAATACCTCGTAACAAAATCGTCATTTTAAAAATTCAAATAAAATACCAAAATCATTACCATCAATAATCGGATACGCATTGACCATTGAAATTGTATAAAAAAAATTAGTAAATTTGTTCAAAATGTACAATTTAATCAGTAATCCATAAATCATCTTCAATATTTACATAGTTAAACTTGGTAACATTAAAAAAATCACATTAGAAAGTATCGACTAGGATGATGTGTTCAAGGTCGTTCCTGAGAATTCGGGGCCCTAGGCGAGAGTTAAAGAATAACTCAAAAAGGGCGCCCCTATTTGAAAAACATAATTTGTTTATAAGGATGTTCGAGATTAAATATAGTAAAAGAATATAAATAACATATCATAAAAGTGATGAACTAAGAGATTACGGGGGTTTGGGGGCAGCGCCCTAGATTTTTTTTGGAAATGTATGAATATAAAATAACTAAAAATATGAAAAAAATTCAACATTAACCAAATGATTTGCTGGTTCACTTCCTACCATGACATATAATCTCTATAGCAAATAAACTTCATAAATATTTTATAAAAACAAACTTGAATAAACTAATGAATATTAATTCAAATTTTAGGAATAAAAATAAGTAATTAAGACATTATAAAATTTAATATTTTGGGGCCGAAGGTTAAGAAAAATATAAAATATCTACTTGATCATTAACTTTAAATTTATTTTAGAATTGATGTTTCAAAATATTATATATAATAAATTTTAAATATAAGTATGACTACTGATATATAAAGTGTATATAAAAATATTTGGGGGCCCTAAATTTTTGTAAATATTCGGGGGCCCTAGGCGACCGCCTACTTCGCCTCCCCTCAGAACCGGCCCTGGCATGTGTTGCTACTTCCATATCGATTATCGACTATCGCATGCTTCAATACGTGTTTTATTTTCTAACCTATTTTTCATAAGTTTAAGCTTCAAACTCCCGAGTTATAAAAGTATCAATCGGTCAATAATAATATATAAAATATTAAGTAACTAAACTTGAACTAATTATATGGTCGAATTGAATCCAATGGCT